>NC_092092.1:27586968-27893433 GCF_045679555.1 Salvelinus alpinus
TGTGTCTGTTTCTTTAGGTGGGAGGTGGACCCTGACTACTGTGAAGAGGTGAAACAGACTCCGCCCTATGACAGCGGCACCCGTCTGCTGGACATCATGGACATGACCATCTTTGACTTCCTCATGGGTGAGACCACATCTCCGAAAACACACACACACTCAGAGCACAGCGACATCCCACTGGGCACAGAAGTCAGTTCAGCTAACGTGAATTCAACATGAAATCAACAAAAAATATCATCATGTCATTGGATTTAGGTTAAAAGTTGAGTGATAGAAGAAATTCCAATACGTTGACGACTCTTTTCAAATCCGATCAGTTTTCCACGTTGATTTAACATCATCATATTGAATTGTTTGGTTGAAATGAAAGTGGAAACAGTGTTGATTCAACCGGTTTTTGCCCAGTGAGATGGCTCCATTATAAAATGGCGTCTCTCCTCAGGCAACATGGATCGTCATCACTATGAGACGTTTGAGAAGTTTGGCAATGAGAGCTTCATAATCCACCTGGACAACGGGAGAGGGTTTGGAAAGCATTCCCATGATGAGGTGTCTATCCTGGTGCCTTTAAGCCAATGTTGCAGGTCAGTAACTTTATGAATCTTTTCTATTAACTGACATTTCTGGTGTATCATTGGCATGTATACATCAAGAGCATTTACTTGTGACTGGTGAACCTCAACACACTTAACCTGACTTTTCACTTATCAGGAGTTGACATAGAGGTTAAAACCCATTTTGGCATGGACATTGCTATTGAGGGCTTCCACCTTTTTAAAGTAATCAACTGGGTGGGACTTCCGATGGGTTAATTCCATGCAGGTCATCAGGAGGGCTCAGCCAATGAATTATGCACGTTCCATAACTGTAGGTGGCAGTAAATAGCCGACCTTGGCTTCATTCTTGTTCAAACAACATACTTTAGGTGGCAGTATGCACCCTTTCAGTTTGTTTGCTAACTCATAGAAGTAATAGAAGAAGAAAATGGACTACTTCAAAATGCCTGTGTGCTCACAGACACCATAATGGGACATTATGAAGAAGACCTTACTAATATTGAGTTGCAACCCTTGTTTTTGGCTCAAACCGATGCGCCTGGCATCTACTACCATACCCCGTTCAAAGGCACTTCAATATTCTGTCTTTCCCATTCACCCTCTGAATGGCACACATACACAATCCATGTCAAAATTGTCTTAAGGCTTAAAAATCCTTCTTTAACCTGTCTCCTCCCCTTCATCTTCACTGATTGAAGTGGATTTAACAAGTGACATCAATAATGGATTATAGCTTTCACCTGGATTCACCTGGTCAGTCTAGGTCTTGGAAAGAGCAGGTGTCCTTAATGTTTTGTACGCTCAGTGTATATAAAAATGATATCTCTATCATTCTCTATGGGAGTTAATGACTTTATATGAAGTTACAATCATAAAGCGTTAATGAACTTCTTCCATTCCCTCCTGACCCCTCCTGTCTCTCCAGAGTGAAGAAGTCGACCCACCTGCGTCTGCAGCTGCTGGCCAAGGAGGAGTACCAGCTGAGTGATCTGATGTCTGAGTCTCTGCTGAGGGACAAACTGATCCCCATCCTCATCCAGCCCCACCTGGAGGCTATGGACAGACGCCTACGCCACACACTCAACGTCCTGGCAGACTGCATCGAGAAGGAGGGCTATAGTAATGTTGTGGAGGATGACCTGGGGGGGGAGAGGAAGGGGGCTCAGATGCACACATTACCCAGGGGGAGGTAGCTGGGAGGCCTGAACTGTTCTGGAATGGACCATACTGGATTGGACTGAATCGAACCGTACGGAACTAGAGTCGATCAGACTGGACTGGATTGAACTGGATTGGACTGGACCAGATTAAACCGGACTGAACCGGTTTTGACCACCATCCACATAGGCCCCTTAAATAACAGTGTACACCTCCCAACCAATCGATCATCTCCCACCACAGCACCACAGATCATGAAAGTCTTGTGAGAGCCGCTTGTCTTGTTCAGGAGACATTTTTGAATTCAGTGAATTCTAAGACTGGTATTATTCCTTCTGCTGTCAACTGAATATTGTGTTTCTACACATTGTTGGGACCTGTCACAGGTGTGCAAACGATATGCGTATTGGAGATCGATTCTGTGTCTTAATGAACAATTTATTGCAAAATGTTTTATAACTTCTGTTGCTCTTTTACATTGTTGTTGATGTGTTTTTTTTGTATTAATTTAAGAGATATTTCATTGGAGGGTTTACTGCAAAATGTGTCTTCTGCTTTTCATCTTTCAAGTGCTTCCTGTCCCGAGAGTATTTATTGCATTTCATATTAATTGTTTGAAATAAATGAGACCCACATAATTTTTCTATCAATAGGACTGGGGGCTCTAGTCAATCTGTATCGCTGAAGCTCCCGAGTGGTGCAGCGGTCTAAGGCACTGCATCTCAGAGCTAGAGGCGTCACTACAGACTCTGGTTTGATTCCAGGCTGTATCACAACCGGCCGTGATTGGGAGCCCCATAGGGCGGCGCACAATTGGCCCAGTGTCGTCCGGGTTTGGCCGGGGTAGGCTGTCATTGTAAATAAGAATTTGTTCTTAACTTGCCTAGTTAAATAATGGTTAAATAAATACATGCTCTAGAAATATAAAGTTAATGTCCTATTGAGCTGCCATTTGCAGCGTTTACCATGAATGCAGTTTCTGCTAATGTGGGAACAATGCCTTTAAATTTCAAGCACACTGTAACGCTGAACTTCCACTATACAGATCGAATAGAGCCCTGAGTGGTCAGGAGACCAAGAGGGAGCGAGAGAGACTCTACAGATGTGCAGTTCTTAGCTGGTCAAGGAGAGGGCAGCTCTAGTGCATGTACAATAGTGGTCTGCAGGTCAGCTGTTTGTTCACCCGCACCTGCCCACAATTGCTAATAACCCATCCGCAACCGCCCAGCTATGCTGTAGGCTACGGTCAGAGATGGAAGAACGATTTTTTGACAGGGGTGCAGGGTTTTTTTTTAGCAAATATGTTTCTGCTTATAATTACCGACATTTCGGTAGGCTATTTGTTAGTCAACTTGTCTATTATTAGACTATATACATGCTGCTTCTCTTTTGTCATTATATGTTGACCTAGAAGACTAAAATAAACCCTTGCTCACTAAAATAATTTCATAAATTGATAGAATGAATGCTTCTATCTATGTAGTTGACATCAGTAAACTTTTCTTTGTCGTCTCTATTTCTTTCCCGAAGCAAAGACGTTTAGGGACTGGGGAGAAAATGCAATAACAAAAAATAAACAGGAAAGATTTTCGATGTAAAATGTCCAAATTATATCAGTTTGACCGGTTGTAAGGAAATAGAACGCTGTAAAAATGACCCAAGATGTTTCTGATAAGATTTTAGGTCGGCTTGGATACATATTTTATGTGGTTTCACAGGAGGCTGCTGAGGGGAGAAGGATGCATGATAACAGAGTAAATGGAATGGCAATTAAGGTGCCACCAACCTCCTATGGTTGAAATACTAGGCCTATCAGCTTTTATGATGCTGATAAAAATAGCACCTCTGCAGAAGGTCCCTAACTGCAGATTTGGATTGTCTCAAGATGCTCTAAGAAATCAATCATATTTCTCCACCCCTGTTTCCGAGTCAAAATATGGGATACATTTGAATTTGGTGTATTATTTTACTGCAAGAAATGCTTCATTCTGCAGGAGTTAATATTAAGGTTATGTGTAAGGTTATAGACCTACAGTCAGTGTCCAGATTTCAGTTTCCATTTAACCCATATGAACAGTAGGCTACAGTTCAATTGACTTGCCATAAGCCTATTGGAAGTCCTGGTCTTGTGACTGTTGAATTTGTATAGCACGCCTTGAGTGGGCTCCCGAGTGGTGCAGCGGTCTAAGGCACTGCATCTCAGTGCTAGAGGCGTCACTACAGACCCTTGTTTGATTCCAGGCTGTATCACAACCAGCCGTGATTGGGCAACGCACAATTGGCCCAGCGTCGTCCCGGGTTAGGGTTTGGCTGGGTTAGGGTTTGGCTGGGGTGTTCTTTACTGACTTGCCTAGTTAAATAAAGGTTAAATAAAATGTAAAGAATCATCACACATAACATAGCCGGCACTGGAATCATCCTCCTTTACCACTTAAACAACTCTCCATTTCGCAGCTTTTATTTTATTGAATTAAACTCCGACATTATCCTTTTTGCCTCAGTGGATCGACTTTAACTTTTTCTGTCCGTTCCCAAAAGCATTTGGCTATTGGCTTGTAGGCTATTTGGTGGGCATACAGTTAGGCTCTAAAGCTTACGCAATACGCACTAATGCCAGATAGCCTAAAAATAATGAAAAACCTCAGTGTAGTCAATAGATATACATTGCACAAGAATTATACATTTATGGATCTTTGTATGCATTGTTTCCTCATTATTCAACCCGCCCGCCCGCCACCCCTACTTCATCCACACAATAGGATGACCCTCAAACCCGCTCGCTCTGCAGATACACTGTATATATATGTATATATATACAAAAGTATGTGCACACCCCTTCAAATGAGTGGATTAGGCTATTTCAGCCACACCCGTTGCTGACAGGTGTATAAAATCGAGCACACAGCCATGCAATCTCCATAGACAAACAGTGGCAGTAGAATGGCCTTATTGAAGAGCTCAGTGACTTTCAATGTTGCACCGTCATAGGATGCCACCTTTCCAACAAGTCAGTTTGTCAAAATTCTGCCCTGCTAGAGCTGCCCCGGTCAATTGTAAGTGCTTTTATTGTGAAGTGGAAACGTCTAGGAGCAACAAAGGCTCAGCCACGAAGTAGCAGGCTTCACCATCTGGCAGTCCGACGGACGAATCTAGGTTTGGCGGATGCCAGGAGAACGCTACTTGCCCCAATGCATAGTGCTAACTGTGGCTGTTTTTCATGGTTTGGGCTAGGCCCCTTAGTTCCAGTGAAGGGAAATCTTAACGCTACAGCATACAATGACATCCTAGACGATTCTGTGCTTCCAATTTAGGGGCAACAGTTTGGGAAAGGCCCTTTCCTGTTTAAATTACAACAATTAATCAGATTCAAAGTGATTCACACTACAGCATATCCTCCATTGTACTTTTCTCTTATTTTTCTTTGGCCCATAGATTATTTTATTATTTGAGGATGAATTTAAGATGAAAGTTTAGTCAGTCCTCAATTTTGGTACTAAGAAGCCAAATGTGACACCAAGATTTTTGTAGGATGAATATTCCTTTAGGGTGTGATGTATGTATGGTGTCCAGATGTCAATGTTGTCTACAGATATGCAGGATGTACATTTCTTAACTTTCCAACTGCAGATCTGCTTTGCTGGAGAAAACATTTCAGTTACTGTTACTGAAAGTTCATATATATACAGTAGATAAACCTAGTGCCTGTGCAATGATAGAAATACTTGAATGTCTGGGATCATAACTGAAAGGGTATTTATGGGAAATATTATTTCCCGATCAGAAGCTATATACACTATACGTGTTTCCATACGTCTGTCTGTGTTGATACTTTATGTATAGACGGAGGTATGGACAACATTAGAGGCTGTGGTTCTGACTGCAGCTAAAATGCTTATTTTTCATCAGTTCATTGTTTCTGTGGAGTTTTGTTTGCAACATCGTAAAGGTGCAATAAAACAAAATGTGCATTTAAACGTGTCATTTAACTTTATTAGTTATATCTGAAACATAGAATAGATACATTGAAAAATAATGATGAGACGGGGCAAAAAACTTGAACTTGGTTCTGATCCTTGTAGGCAGCACAGACACAGAAGTCATTGGCTCTTACAGAAAAGGAATATCTCAGCTGTATTTGTCTGTATGTTCAGACTACAGAGCCTGGTCAGTAACGATGTCTATAGGCCTACTACAGTACTAATGCAGACGGCCCTCAGCGCCCCAACATGAACATGTTTACAGTTTCGTCTTTTTGTTTTGATAACCTTTCCCTAGCCCCTCACAGCCCCTGGAATGCCTCCACTATGGTTTATAAATGCATCCAAAGGATTGCTCATGAATGGAGGAAGCCCCAAATGGCACCCTATTCCCTTTATAGCGCACTTATTTTGACCAGAACCCTATTGGCCCTGGTTAAAAGTAGTGCACTATAAAGGGAATATGGTGCTATTTGGGATGCGTTCTGAGACAAACATCTAAGGGACAGGGACCACAGGCCTAACTAGGGTAATCAGCCCCACCGCAGACAGGCGGCAGAGGAAACATCGTCATGGGAATGAGCCAGGGATCCGACCAACAGGACACCTTATCTGATCCTGATCCCACTCATTTACCCCTGCACTGCCCCGATGAAGGGACCGTAGAATAGAATTGCTAAAGCAAATAGACTGGGCATAGTTCTGGAATCTGGTTCTAATTCTATGATAGAGTGACTCTCCTTGTTTGATCACGTGGGTAGTCAACCCAGGCCCTGGATTTGCTCCTGAAAACGGCGGTGCAATTGATTTCACTGCATCACTAATGAAAGGGAATTAGTGTACTGGCATTTTAGAATAGATCTTGGGTTTTGGCAATTAGAGTAACTGGCTAATCACTTTATTTGCTAAATAATGTTGAGGGAGACCAACCGAAGGTCACAGCGGTCAGTGACATACAGAGAGGATATGCCATGGCTCCAAATGTAAAGACAATATATTTGATAGAGATGTGGACACTTCATTGTTTCAAATGGGTTGACACCTGATTAAACACACCACATTTGCTGGTATGGGCCAACCTTGGCTGCCAGCAATTAGGGTATAGCTGTGCATTTTCCAAATAAAACAAAATAGCTCAAATAATTTTGTTTCAAAATGTGCCCAATTCCATGATCTAAGAATAGTTGTATTTTATTTGGACATGGACATCTAAAATGTTCAATCTTATTTGCCACTTTAAAATTGACCGGAGTGTTGACCCTTTCTTTGCCCCATTAGTATCGAAGGAGTAAACACAAAATTGCATTTTTAAACTGTTCTGGTCGCATCGATAGAAGAACACAAAGGGTCTCTACAACAATTAATCTACTGGATCACAGCAGGCCACACACGGAGTCCTCGCGCCCGCGGGCTGTTTTCTCCGGTCTCCGTCGGCTGCCGGGAGAGACCAAAATGCCCCGTTAGGAGCCCTTCAGAAGACACATCCCCTCTTTTAGTCACGGAAACACAATTTATGGCCATTATACAGCATTATAGATTGCATCTACAAAACTAACCTTGTTGACTAAAACGTCTGTGACACAAGGAAACCCCCACAACCCCCCCCCCCAAAAAAAAAAAACTGGTTGCGGAAAAAAAGTCGGACAAGCACAACATACCCCAACACAACACACACTCTTTAAAGAGTTAGGCTAAAGAAAAAAATAGGAAGAGAGAGATGGAGATGTAAGGAGGTTGTTTGTTAGTATTGGATTAGTTGTTTAAATCATGTTAGGTAGATTAGACTATAAAAAGAAACAAACCAAACATAAAGTCAACAATCGAAATAGTCTATAGACCACCCAGATTGAAGCGAGACAGAGATTAGTCTAGCTACCAGTTGATCACGCCCCGGGTTCAGACGTTCACGTGGACAAGCTGCATGCGTTGGGCTGGCCAAGTCATTTGGTGCATGGCATGTCTTATCGGCGCTAGCCTAGCCTACCTGGGGACCAACCCAACTGTGAGGCAGTCGATGAGGAGGAGAGTGGGGGTTCCAAGAGATCTATTCATCACCAAGGGGGAAGGTATACTTCATTCAGTATAGCCACCACTATGAGTAGAGTATGTTAGAGTAGAGTAGAAGAACATTCTCTGTAAAGAAAACAACTGCTTGGTACTATTGGTCTAAATTTGGAGGGTGGTAAAAACTGCAATTGATTTGTTAATTAGATGAAGCAGTCCTATAATAGCCAGTGTGGAAGTGTAGACATGTTTGATAACTCGCAGTATCCATATAACTGCTTCAACTATGATGGAGATGGATACCCTTCCTGCAGCACGGATGAAGACAAGAAGATGTGTCGACCTGCTTACAGGTAGAATGCTTATGATTCATATAATGGAATTAGTATATTATATCATTGTTATATTTTTAAATAATGGAAGCATTATTCATGATCTAAGATATTATGTCTTTAAGATATTACATTATTATTATTACTGAAAAAATACAAAACAAATTCATATTATTTTTGTATTTTATAGACCATAATATAAATCACAAATGAATGCAATGCAAGCCATTTAAAATCTAAAACCTAACTACCAAATGTTGTTGTATTATTTTAATCAGATGATTGTGGAATCTCAACACTATCCAAATTAAATTGGTATCATAATTAAGAATATTAGACCACTTTCCCTGAATGTAACTTGAATCAGTCTTATCAAGATATTATTGGGCAGGGCTGGGTAGGTTACTTTCTAAGTGTAATATTTTAAGGTTACTAGTTACCTGTCCAAAATTGTAATCAGTAAAGTAACTTTTGGGTTACCAAAACTCAGTGATGTAATCTGATCACTTTTAGTTATTAAAAAAAAGGACTTTCCCTTTAAGCATCATTAGAAGAAGACAAAATGGATCCATCAAACACGTTTGGTGTGTCCTCCATGACTTGTGGTCAGACTTCAATTTTTATTTTTATTTAACCAGGCAAATCAGTTAAGAACAAATTATTATATACAATGACAGCCTACTCCAGCCAAACCCAGGCCAATTGTACGCCGACCTATGGGACTCCCAATCACAGCTGGATGTGATACAGCCGGGATTGGAACCAGGTATTATAGTAATGCCTCTTGCACTGAGATGCGGTGCCTTGGACCGCTGTGCCACTCGGGAGCCCATAACAGCCTGATCAGGTGGAACAAAGCTAAACATATGCCTTCTTTCAATGCTGAGTTGAATGTCATTGAGGAAACAGAAAGGTGTCATAATGTATTTTTGAATTTAAAAGTAAAAGTAATCATCTAGTTTTTCAAAAGTATCTGTAAACTGATTATAATATTTTTGCTAGTAATGTAAGTGATTGCAGTTTTTTGTCATCAGATTACATGTAACTGATTACATGTAATAATTTACTCCCCAACCCTGTTCTTGGGAATATCAATGTGAACACCAAGAAATATCAATTCAAATAAATTTTTGTACTTTTTGTAACTCTGTCTGCCCTCTCTCTTCAGTTACATAGCGTTGATAGCCATGGCCATCCAGCAGAGTCCAGAGCACCGGGTCACCTTGTCAGGGATCTATGAGTTCATCATGAAGCGCTTTCCATACTACAGGTCAGGAGCTTCACATGTCTATTTAACTTCACATGTCTATTCAACGGTCATTTTCCTTAAAAAGTGGCTGGATACCTTTCACAAATTCAGTTTGACAGAGTAGTGTATGTACTGTTTCCTTTATCCACTACAGGTCTAACCAGAGAGCATGGCAAAACTCCATACGACACAACCTCTCGCTCAACAGCTGCTTCATTAAGGTAAAGGACTTTTTAACATATGTTGTGTGATGATAGTTGATAACTTGATCAAGAATCATTATCAAACAGAGTAAGATACACATTTTATGACTTTCTTCGATATTAGTTTAACTTTATATCAGTCAGAAGAAAACAAGTAAGACTATAATATTTTCTCCTCGTTGATTAAATATTGTATGAAACGTTTAAAATATATTACAATAATACGGTCAGAAATGAGACAGTGAACAGTCATACACGTTTACATGCACATTTACAAATGTACTGTATGAATTGTAAGCGAATGTGTCTTTTGCACACAGTTGACTATAAGCAAAAAGGGTAACAGACAAAATACTGTTTCAATACATTACTGTATGTTGCTTTTACATTTGAGCGTGATCACAAATAGGCTATTATGGGTTTATTTCTACTTTCTTATTGTGTTTTATTTTATTTTACCTATATTTCTTTAGGTTCCCCGTACGGAGGGAAACGAGAAGGGGAAAGGCAACTACTGGACATTCGCCACCGGCTGTGAGTCCATGCTTGACCTCTTCGAGAACGGCAACTTTCGGCGTCGCCGGCGCCGACGCAACATGAAACTGGGTTTCAGAGAGCCTGGGGAGCCTTTCCTCCCAGTAGACAATAACAAGAACAATAACATCAACAACCAACACGGCGGCTCCACCAGGCGGTCCGATCCTAACCCTAACCCCAAACCAGACTCCTTCTGCCCCATCAGCCCTGACCACAGACCAGGTCACCACACCCCCCTCAACCCAAACCAGCAGGATAAACCAGAACCGGAGATTAAATTCAGTATTGACTACATCCTCTCCACCCCCAACCCCCCTTTGCCGGGCTTCAGACCCCCACGTAGTGGTACAACAGGGGCCCCCATACACGCTCTGGAGCCCCAACACCTGAACCTGCACTTCTGGACCATGTGAGTGTCATAGCCTTGCCTATAAAGAGAGATACTTCATCTGAAAGACTGGATGGTTTTCCCTCCATATCTGAATTAGGAAATTAAAAGATCCAAAGACTGCCTCCTTGTGCAAGGGGAGATTTGATTGACTTGTCCTGTAAATAAAGAATATAGAGAGGTCCAGTATTGTGCAATGGATCCTAGCTGATTATACTAAATATACATGACTCCACACTCAAATTAAGCTTGTACAGTGTTCATAGTCTTGTCCCAAGGCATAAAGGTGTACATAAAGCTGTATTCATAAAGTAGGATGTTCTGTTATGAGGGTCTGTGAAAATAATTATTTGCCTATATCGTTACTATTTTAAGGACAGAAATAAATAGACTGAGTATTCTGACTGTATGAGAAAGCTGATAAAACTGAAGGCAGTGTGACCTGACTTCATCATCATCATAACCAGTATCAATATTAAAAGATAACAATCTCAACAATTGTTTTGGTTGGTGAAAGTGTCAAAGCAATGAACAGGGTGAAGTGTACATGTCACAAGCTGGTGCTCAGCCCCGTCAATCCTTATTGTTGTGATTTAAGGCAATTATCATGGGGTTAATCAACCCAGGCCCTCTCCAAACCTCCTAATCTTTCCCTACGACCTTTTCAATTCCCCTGAGACTGACACATTCCACATTTAATCCAGACACATTAGAATACATTATATACATTATATTGTATGAAGGAGACTAAAACATGGGGTCTACACTGCTAACATTTATTTCCCTGTTAGGAGAAGGGATATCAATCATAGCAGGGTTTCTCTTGCTTGTTTGAAGGGACAATTTTCAATTTAACCTTTATATTATGCCGTGACTGCATCATTCAGGACAGGAGGGGTTTCAACAGAACACAACAACACACTTAACATGAGTGGCATTTAATATAGCATTACACTTGCAAGGTGAGACCGAGATGTGACCCTAGTCAAATACAAGAAGGGGGCCGTGCTGCCATAACAACACTGCCGCAACGCCCGCCCGGCCTGACGCAATTATAATTAAACACACCGGCGTATGCTTCCTTTCAAATCCTGTGATCGATCAATGATATTAACATTCATACCTGCTTGGCCCTCCAGCCAACGTCTAGCACCACCACTGTTATGGATCAGTAGGTTTCCATTAACTAAGCTGTTGATGTAAGGTGGCGCTGTGGATGTATTTGGGTAAATTAACTTAGCATAAAGTGCTGCAAGGCTGGGTCTGCTTCTGCGTCGTTTTGTATTGAGACACCAAAGTGAAAATACACATACAGGAGAGAAGTACTATTATTTTGTCCTAGAATGGCCTCTATTAAATGACCATTCCAAATTCCAAGTATTTGTGTCATGTTGTTTGATTTATTTTTATTGGGAAATGGTTTTCACGAAATATTTTCATTTAACTTTTATGTCTTATTGAGCTAAAAACCTCTATGAGAGGGAAATTTGGTCTGGGAAAAATAATATGGAAATGTTTATAATTTTCTGTATGAGCTCACTTCTAGTTGTGGCTATTGTGTACACTCTTAGAAAAAAAGGTGCTATCGAGAACCGGCTGTCCCCATAGGAGAACCATTTGAAGAGCCCATTTTTGGTTCTAGATAGAGCCCTTTGGTTCCGCATGGAACCCTTTTGAAGGTTCTGCGTGGAACCAAAAAGGGTTCTCCTATGGGGACAGCCTCAAAACCCTTTTGGAACCCTTTCTTCTAAGAGTGTAGGTAGGTAATGTTGAAATGTGTAGCTCAGGGCAGAATGAGTGAAATGGGGAGGAGGAAATTGGGAAAGCAATGATCTGCAACATTAATAACATCTCAATCATAAACACAAATAGGTCATTTAATCTACAGCGTGTGTTTTATAATTGGATTTTCATTCTTGGGAGTAATTTTGATTATGAATTTAATTATAAATATTTGTGTGTTGTTGTTGGTGTTTTAAAACCACAACAATAACATAGTATATGTTTATATACGAGGGAGGCTGTGTAATTTCACCTTACTTGACTAACAACCATGATTTCCTTGAGCTGTGGTAGGAGGGGATTGGAGGGGCAAATGAATGTACAGTTTGTTATATGGGACATGCTTATGTACCAGAGGCCTACAATGGAAAGCAGATTGCTGGGTAATGATAGCAGGCTTCTAGCTAATGAAGATTGTTGAAATAGCCTGAGGAGACAGAAAGGGCTAACACGTACACACCGATGGCTTTTGCCCTTTGAAGCCATTTGAATCCCCATGTACAAATCAAAAGGGCCAGAGGTAGATTCGGCAAGGTGGAATATTCCACAGTTCTTAAATGGGTTTTTAAATGTGTTTCGAATGAGAATATCAACACTGGATGTCAAATCAATGTCAGTTTAAAAGTGTTTACAGTTAGATTCTATTTACTGTAGATCTTCCAGGCCCCTGTTTGGCCCCTGCTACTGGAGACCTGTGTAGGATGTCCCTGTTAGGAACACCCAAAACTAGGGTTTAAAAAACAACTAGAAGGGTGTAAGAAATGAACCAGGATACAGAAGAAATATGGCAAATAGGCCTTATTTTATACCACTACAACTCTTTTTTGATCATTTGTATGGTAACGATAGCATTTTTAGTGGCACTTGGCTTCGGTGAATCTGAAATAAAATAGTGAGTTGTTTGTTACTATGTAATTACTGTAGCTTGGCATTTCTGAGTAAATTCCAAGTAAAAATCGAACGATAAAATAAAGCGTAACATCCCTCATTTCGATTTGAACCTGGCTCATTTCAGATATCCTTCAGTTACATGCCTGCTTGTCCAAGTCAGGAAGCCTTGCAGCTTTAGGTTACAGTTGAAGTCGGAAGTTTACATACACTTAGGTTGGAGTCATTAAAAATTGTTTTTCAACCACTCAACAAATTTCTTGTTAACAAACTATAGTTTGGCAAGTCGATTAGGACATCTACTTTGTGCATGACACAAGTAATTTTTCCAACAATTGTTTACAGACAGATTATTTCACTTATAAGTCACTGTATCACAGCTTGGAAAATTCCAGAAAATTATTTCATGGCTTTAGAAGCTTCTGATAGGCTAACTGACATAATTTTAATCAATTGGAGGTGTACCTGTGGATGTATTTCAAGGCCTACATTCAAACTCAGTGCCTCCTTGCTTGACATCATGGGAAAATCAAAAGAAATCAGTCAAGACCTCAGAATAAAATTGTAGACCTCCACAAGTCTGGTTCATCCTTGGGAGTAATTTCCAAATGCCTGAAGGTATCGCGTTCATCTGTACAAACAATAGTACGCAAGTATAAACACCATGGGACCACGCAGCCTTCATACTGCTCAGGAAGGAGACGTGTTCTGTCTCCAAGAGATGAACGTACTTTGGCGCGAAAAGTGCAAATCAATCACAGAACAACAGCAAAGGACCTTGCGAAAATGCTGGAGGAAACAGGTACAAAAGTATCTATATCCACAGTAAAACGAGTCCTATAGACATAACCTGAATGGCCGCTCAGCAAGGAAGAAGCCACTGCTCCAAAACCGCCATAAAAAAGCCAGACTACGGTTTGCAACTGCACATGGGGACAAAGATCATACTTTTTGGAGAAATGTCCTCTGGTCTGATGAAACAAAAATAGAACTGTTTGGACATAATGACCATCATTATGTTTGGAGGAAAAAGGGGGATGCTTGCAAGCCGAAGAACATCATCCCAACCGTGAAGCACGGGGGTGGCAGCATCATGTTGTGGGGGTGATTTGCTGCAGGAGGGACTGGTGCACTTCACATTATAGATGGCATCACGAGGCAGGAAAAGTATGTGGATATATTGAAGCAACATCTCAAGACATCAGTCAGGAAGTTAAAGCTTGGTCGCAAATGGGTCTTCCAAATGGACAATAACCCCAAGCATACTTCCAAAGTTGTGGCAAAACAAAGTCAAGTTATTGGAGTGGCCATCACAAAGCCCTGACCTCAATTGTGTATGTAAACTTCTGACCCATTGGGAATGTGATGAAAGAAATAAAAGCTGAAATAAATCACTCTCTACTATTATTCTGACATTTCACATTCTTAAAATAAAGTGGTGATCCTAACTGACCTAAGACAGGGAAATTTTACAAGGATTAAATGTCAGGAATTGTGAAAAATGGAGTTTAAATGTATTTTGCTAAGGTGTATGTAAACTTCAGACTTCAACTGTATGTCCCAAATGGCACCCTATTCCCTATATCGTGCACTATTGTTTTTACCAGGACCCATAGGGCTCTGTTAAAAATGTATGCACAGATAGGGAATAGGGTGCCATTTGGGACTCAACCTTAGTAAGACCATAGACAGAACAGAACATGGTGTCCAATTCAACGTTTTGATGGATCAATCTGAGACATCCACTTGTTGTTGCAGAGTCAAAGTTATGTAAACCAACTTCAAGACCGTTATCTGTAACAACATCTAGTGGTAAACAGCCGGCTGCTTCAAAAAGCTTCTGGATCTCACAGACACGCTAACTAGCATATTCACATCATATTGTCCCACATTTCAGAGTTCACACTTCACAGCAGTTGTGCTTTGGGTGAAAATAAAAGGATTCATATGCATTTACCATGAAAGGATAGATGAGAAGACCGACAATGTCCTTGTCTCTATCATGACATGATAGAGAGCATGATATTCAAAAAAAAAATTAAGTCAGACCTGGACTTTATTTCATTCTTGCTCGCAATTGTAAAGACATCATGACACGCTGTGTAATTCAGACACAGCTCTGTGTTGCATGGAAGGAGCATTGCACACCATGTACACACACACATGCAATGCAACTACAATGCACCGCAGCCCTGGTCAACACACACACACGTCAGTTTTTTTCTTCTTTGCTATGAGTGAATGGGCTGATTGATGGTAGTTGGTCCCAGTCCCGGTCCTTTCCAGCGCTGCTTGCACATAGCCATTGGCCTCAAACACAGTTTGGCCAGCAGAGGCTGCTCACAACCTAGAATGGGAACTGTTGTCATGTTTCCATTGAAACTGAAGGGAGAGAGTAGAGAAGCATACTTTATGACATTCATTCTATTTCATTTTTTACACTGCCGCTATCAGTGGGCTCTACCACAGATGAAAGGTTATCAGTATCTTTGGTACTATTATCTACTGCAAAGATCCATTGTCCCGGTACCCCCTGTATATAGCCTCTCTACTGTTGTTTTATTATTGTTGCCTCCTCAATTAAGTTTTTTTCTATTCATCATTTTTATTTTATTTATTCCTTTTTTTGTATTCGGCGCATGTGACAAATACAAGTTGATTTGAACAGTACATTGAAAAGGGAAGGGAAAAGGGGATGGGTAAGAGACCATTGAGATTGATAGAGGCTGGCTGACTGTAGGCCCACTTGTTTTTCATTCATGTTGTTGGTGTAAGTAGGCCTATGCTTTGCTCAGACTGCTCCCTCTACACACATCCTTTAATCAAGAGCTCCTTGGTTTTAATAATTGAATTAAGAAATCTCTGTATCTATTTCAATCAGTGAGAGTACAGAGGCAGCTCTCCTCTCTCAGATGTCCTGTTATCACTATCACATTACTGGACAATACTTAAGTACTCAATGCAGTACTCAATCTCTTGTGGCATTATCACATGTTCTTAGGTTAAGAATTCATAAAGGTTTTGATTCCTCTAGAAATTATAATGAAAGTGTTTTGGTGGATCATTCAAATACACATTTTCCAAAATTACACTGCATAGCGTAGCCTTAAAATAAGGATTATTTTACAAGATTGAGATATTTCATATTAGATTGGCTATTCACTGAATTAACGCACTCTGCAAAAGACATGCACATTGCCACAAGAACAACATCCATCCATTGCAACATGTTATAGATTCATACAATGCAAATAATATTAAAATGTACCTTCTAAAAGTGAAATCCACACGGTTATGGAACAGAATAGAACTTGTGGACACATGTCCACACATGAAGTCAGCAATCATGTGTAAAACATGAGTTGTACAATATAGCACACCCCTGTTTTTGACCGGGCAAATACAGCAGGCAGAGTGGAGCAGAATGTGAAGAGCCAGCCATGTTCTAGGATGAGGCGATCCTAAACGACCAATGGGAGAGCCCCTAGACGACTGTCAGTTAGGGCCTGCCCCCCCAAGGAAGGAACGGGGCTGAGAAAGAAAATGGCCAAGGGGTGAGGATTAGAGGGGATACAGTGGTTCCACAGCAAGATGAATGGTCAGGGGTTACTATAGGCCAACTTACACTAGTGTACTGTCGTCAGAGGCAGAAGCCATGGGAAGGATTCCTTCTGCTCCACAGAACTGCACAGTAATGTACTTTTATTTAAATCATGCACCGCCAAAACTGCACACAAATATATCAGACGAGGTGACAGACTTGAAATCAACATAAAACTATAGTATGAAAAAAAAATGAAATAAAGTTGGAGCATATCACATACTACTATAGTTTTTTTATTGGAGTTCAACACATGCATGAGTCAAACAATATAGAGTTAGATAAACTCAGGAAACAGCCAGCACACAAACATAAAAGTCCATTTATGTTTAACCATACACACATATTCTTTCTAAGAGCAGGCTTTGAGGTGACCACCAGGCAAGCTAATATTTAGATATGCCTTAATTATACAAGATCATGTACAGAACCATAGTTCCACTGAGCAAGCCAGACCAATATCAAGCTATACATTTTATATTACGCATATTGGATTGCACAAACAGCAATATATTTTTACTCCTCCAATACATCAAATGTACAGGGCTACTGTCTCAGAGTAGGGCAACCCTTGTACACACACACTTAAAGAATTTCCATTCAGAGAGATGGGAAAACCTTTTAATAATGTGCAATGTCAACACTTCTATCAAAGTGTCTTTCAGAAGCAAGGTCATTTTTCTGACACCTATGTTAATCAATGTACTGCTTGTTCATCAAACCTTGGAAAAAATTTAACTCAATAGGGTTCTTTGCTTACAGTTACAAACAAACCAATCACAGAGTGGACACTTGTCATAAATAGTGACATTAAAAGTTACTGTAGAGTGAAATTCATCTGGAACATTTACATAATTTTTGACATTGAATCAGCATAAGAAATTATCAAACTCCAAAAAACAGCAACAAAACATTTAACACACAATTAACATGAAAAACCCCAATCTCTCCCATAGTCATTCTGCTTTTGTACAATAAAACAATTTCAAAACAGATCCTAAATAAATTACTCCTACACTTGTCAATATTTAGCAAAATGTTTCATTGATTACAGATGTTAAATATACCAACCCGCTCAACTAGATATTTTAACAATGAAATAAGGGTAGAATAAGGTCATGAGTGACTGTCAAGTGTTACATTGTTTTAAACTCATTGTGATTGTATGAAACAGCACGTGTATTATCATCAAGAAAGAGAATAAAGATCTCGGTTTGCAATACTCAATGTTCTTGCTCATACTAGTAAGTAGTGTTACCGTTTCTGAAAACATGAATGTCAACAATTGTTGTCATGAATGTCATTCTAAAATGGTGAGAGTCTCTCACTCAGCCTCTCTTTTCAGCACTGTCACCGTTTTGATCAGCGGATTAGCCCACTGAGCTAACTGGCTAGCATCGGAGTGATGTGCCAGAACAGCTAGCAAGCCAACGAGAGACAAGAACAGGACATGGTACATAAGAGTCCAGGTGATTAAGCAATAAAATGAACAACCTTTGACACTCCAAGCAGAGACCAAACAGATCCCCTTTCCTATATTTCCTTCATGATATTCAGAACCATCCCTTCTATAGGTTCATTTTTTTCACATCCACTTTGTAAAACATTGGTCCATAAATTGTTATTATTCAATACCAGACATACAATGTTCAGTCTGTTCAGTTTGTAGTGAAGACTACTAAAACAGGGCTTTAACAAGAAACGGTTATCTTTCTCAGACTGACTGATACAGTATTACGTCTGACTGAATCTTACAGTATGATACGGTAGTGCATTCACTATGGATGTGATGCAATCATGCTTAGGCCACATGACTACATCTAGACTATGCTTTCCCAGCAGCACTGTACCTGTACTGGTCCTTCAGCATATGGATAAACAGAAAATCATTGTCAGGTAAATGGTACTACATATTTGTTAAGATAACCATAACACCTCATTTAACATAACAGTGCATTTTCTTAAGTGATGTTAATTATTTAGTTGTCTCACTTTAAAAAACATAAAATGGAAATTCATCATCTGAAAATAAATCAGAAATTGTATATATCTCTCCAAAATAACATTCCAGATAACATTCTAGAATTCTAAGCTGGTAAAATAAATCAATCTCTAACGGCGTAGATAAGATGAGAGCATCAATCCCTAGAAATACTTCATCCCTTGAAAGCCCTGTAGTGTAATTTTGTAGTGGACAAATCACATTTCCATTTTTCCACTTCCCTTTCCTGTTGATACCCTTTTTGGGTAAAGGCTGTGAAATGTTATATCCAGGTAGACATACTGTAACATGCGCCAATGCCCTCATAACAGATCTCCCGTCATCCACCATTTCTTTCCCTTATTCGGATTGATTGAATATACACACAGCGATTCTACATGTCATTATTTTACAGTTATACAACAAAGCCACACTCAAAACCATGAAGTCAAATTGATGAAACGAGACAATAGAAAATATCGACTAGGAATTAAACGCATAGTAAAAACACACAATGATCCAGCTACCTGCCCCCATCTGACCTACAAAAAAAAAGGTTAACAATAATTGTACCTAGTTTTCATTGAATTCCCTTTGACGACCCTTCAAGGAATTGAAGGATGGATGGATCTAATAATGCATGCAGTAGATTAGGGGATGACAGGATAGGGATGGTTTCTTGCTGCCATAACGGAGCAGAATATGGGTAGTACTGTAGGTTAGATATGTCTCATATTACCCTTCAGAAGAAGACCAGCCCCGGGACAGAGTGAGCTGCTGGTTTATAAAGACGGCCGTTGTTGATACTCCACAGTTCTTCAGAGGCTGGAGACTGTTCCAAACCATCAACTGTTAGATAAGGAATGTTGATTATGGAATAACGTGGCTGTCTTCTCCCGAATTAAGCTGGTTTCTTTCTGAAAGAGGGGGGATATCAAAATCGAAGGTTCCCTTTGTAGTGTAGTAAACCAATGGGTAGTAGAGCGTTAGTTTTGAAGGTAGAGAGATCCAGAGGGGGAGGATGAGAAAGTGTGTGTGCTTGTCACAGATAAAAGTCTGGGGACTGAGGTCGCTAGCCAGGTCAGAAGTTAAGGTTAAAAGGTCTACTAAGCGAGGGGTTTTCAAACCTCTCCTCTGGGCCCCACAGTCGTTCCATGCATTTGAACTACTCAAGAGCTAACACACCTGATTCAACTTGTCAACTAACTATCAAGCCCTTGGTGAATCAACTGAGCTAGTTCAGGGCTACAACTAAATTGTGAAACGTCTGGGAGTCCCCGAGGAGAGGTTTGAAAACCACTGTACTAAGCGAACAGGGCGTCATCTGGTCTTTCAGCCTTCTTCTTGAGTGTGCCTGTAGTTGCACCAGGGTCACCACTAGGGGGCGAGGGGAGGCTGGGCACCGTCTCTGCTGCCTTCGCCCGCTCCTCCAGAAACTTGTCGAACTCTAGAAGTGGAGGAAGAGAGGGATCAGAGGAGAAGATGTAAGCATATTACACATGCTAGCTAGAGGTGAATCATGTTTCCTACCTTCACTGGTCACCCCCTCTTCTCCCTCCTCTCCTTGCTGTTGAGGAAGTGAAACAAAGTTACACATTTGTCCCTCACTGACCAAAGTATGGGAACTATTTTAAGGACAATCCGAACTTACACAACCACCCTCACCACAAATCCATTTACGTTAGAGAAGTTCAATAAATACAAAGTATTACCACATTCTTACATCAAATTAAGAAAAAACAACTATGCACCAAAGAGGACAGAAACCCTTCAATACTGAAGTCATTTGTTCATGCCAAGACAGACCGTTAGTATTGAAGACTACACAGGAAGCTATAATGGATCAGACACGTGATTGGTCAAGGATGAGGAAATGTGTTGAAGGACAAAGAAAGTGGAATGTGTTACAATTACATTTCTGAAGAACAAGCAGTCCAAAAATTGAGGGATGCAACAGGAATAAAAGGAGAAGAGAAAAGAAAAGGCAGAATAAAATCATGATGGTCTCACCAAGTCAGTACACAGCCACTCCTCTATGTCATCCATGACAGAGGATTGGCCAACAGGAATCTACAGGGAAACATCATGGACAAACAGTGCACAAAAAAAAAAAAACATCCAAAAGAAAATGAAACAAATGGCAGAGAAAACACAAAAAGAAAATCAACTTAAATATAATGCAAAAAGGAATACTAGAAACTCAAACAACGAATAAAAATGCTAACAAACGATTGCATTTGATAAAATGATACAAAGACGTCTGCCATTGATCGATGACATGAAGAAGTACCAATGGCACACATGAAACAGAGAGCCATGTGAAGGCTTTGCAATGCCATGCAGTGACAGTGAATATGAAGAGGCAACATCTTGAAGGCTGTTTGAAACTCTGTGGGTGTGGGATGGACATGCACTAGATGAGACTAGTCTGAGTTAGTGTAAGCTTTGGAAGATTGGTTATAGAGGAGGCCAACAGCGCACACACACACCACGGCCAAGCACTGTGGAAAATAATGTATTGCCCATAGGGCTGACCCCATTTAGTCGACTGGTCGATTGTTTGGTCGATAGGCTGTTTGTTGGCCAACAGAGATTTTGTTGTTGATCGGTCGCAAATTGATTTCTTTTTTTTTTAGGGCACATGAGAAACCTGTGATTCACGCCCGTCTCAGTGAGTGGACTAATGCATTGTGATGGCACAATCCATCACTAAGACATACTGTATGTGCTACTGAAATTATGCAACACTAATAAAAATAAGATTGTATAACAAATGTATTTTCCGAATTGTTTGGTTTATTACTAAACATTTGCCATAGATCCCCTTTCATTTAACTGTGTATCCGCCTGATTTCTTTGCAGACGGCACACACAAATGATCCTAATTGTAGCCTACGGTTCGTTTAGACCAGAAGCGGTGCCTCTGCTTGACAACTCTTCGCTCCAAAAGATTGGCTGCTTTGTGGGCGTGAACCTATTCAAGTAAGTAAACACATTTTGAAAATGTACAAAAAAAATGTAAACTGGTGTGTTATTAGCTAGCTGGTTAGCTACAGCAGGCCACTATGTGTAAGGCTAATGAGCTACTTGTTAGCTAACCAACTTTCCATAATATAGCTAAGTGAAATATCATCAACTAGTTAGCTTCATATTACACTGAACAAAAATATAAAAACACATCAGCTCAAGAAGCTGATTATACAGCATGATCATTAGACAGGTGCACCTTGTGCTGGGGACAATAAAAAGGCCACTAAAATGTGTAGTTGTCACAACACAATGCCCAGATATAGCTTGAGTTGAGGGAGCGTGCAATCGGCATGCTGACTGCAGGAATGTCCACCAGAGCTGTTGCAAGAGAATTTAATGTTCATGTTTACCATAAGCCGCCTCCAACGTCATTTTAGAGAATTTGGCAGTGCATCCAACCGGCCTCACAAATGCAGACCATGTGTAACCACGCCAGTCCAGGACCTCCACATCAGGCTTCTTCACCTGCGGGATCATCTGAGACCAGCAACCCTGAGACCAGTGACCCAGACAGATGATGAAACTGTGGGCTTGTAAACCTGAAGGATTTCTGCACAAACTGTCAGAAACCATGCTGGTCATCTATGAACATTTGAACATCTTGGCTACGTTGTTATAATCTCCACCCGGCGCAGCCAGAAGGGGACTGGCCACCCCTCATAGCCTGGTTCCTCTAAGTTTCTTCCTAGGTTCTGGCCTTTCTAGGGAGTTTTTCCTAGTCACTGTGCTTCTACACCTGCATTGCTTCCTGTTTGGGGTTTTAGGCTGGGTTTCTGTACAGCACTTTGTGACATCAGCTGATGTAAGAAGGGCTTTATAAATACATTTGAGATACTGTGACGAGATGCTGAGGCCCATTATCGTGCCATTCATCCACTGCCATCACCACGTTTCAGCATAACGCACGCCACAATGTCGTAAAGATCTGTACACAATTCCTGGAAGCTGAAAATGTCACAGTTCTTCCATGGTCTGCATATTCAGACATGTCTGGGATGCTCTGGATCAACAGTGTGTTCCAGTTCCCGCCAATATCCAGAAACTTTGCACAGCCATTGAAGAGGAGTGGGACAACATTCCACAGGCCACAATTAACAGCCTGATCAACTCTATCCGAAGGAGACGTGTCACACTGCATGAGGCAAACGGTCACACCAGATACTGACTGGTTATCTGATCCACATCCATACCTTTTTTATAAGGTATCTGTGACCAACAGATGCATCTTTCTATTCCCAGTCATGCGAAATCCATGACTTATTTAAAGTTACCGATTTCCTTATGGTTCATATAACTCAGTAAAATCTTTTAAATTGTTTCATGTTGCGTTTATATTTTTGTTCAGTGTAGCTTGTTATCTTGATGTAGGCCTATTTATCATTGTAAATTAGACTCATGTTCCAAATGCATTTGTAGACAACAGCAATTGAAGATGGTGAATTTATTTTCTGCTCCAGCTGTCAAAAAAGGGAATAGGTGTACTAGCTAGATAATGTCTTCCCACAACCTGCTTTATGAAAATATTCTCCAGTTTTAGGCCCTAGAGAGAAAAACTATGAAGACAGAGATAATATCCAGGCCTTAATTGTAATAAAATACAATAAACCTGTTTCTTTGAGAGCTGTGAAGACCTGTCTGCAGATGAAGATGTATTTAAGGTCGCAGCTACTCTTCCTGGGGTCCAGCAACATTAAGGCAGTTATATACAATAAAAAATTACACTTAACACAACACATTAGGGGTGTTCCCTCAGGCCACTACTCTATCACATATCTACAATGAATGTCCCAAGAGACTGCTTGCACATCCTTGTATGCCATTATGTGTACTTATGTTAGCAAAATGTTGTATACAACAATACAAAACATACTACAGCTTCAGCAGGCCAATCCTTCTCCTAGAGGTATGCAGGCTTCTATTCCAGCCCAGCACTAACACACCTGATTTAACTTATCAAACCTAAGGAGTTGATAATGTGTATTATTGCTGGGCTGGAATAGAAGTCTACTCACCCAGTAGATCAGGGAGTGGAGCAAGGTTGGCCTCCTCACGTATGGACTTTTTTGTTCACCAAGTAATTATGCTTTCGTAATAGCCTACTTACTAAGATGTCTAAAATTTACAAACAAGTTAGCTTGTACATTTTGATTCATTTAAGTGATGTGTTTAAACTTGTTTTAATTGTTAACTTAAAATATTATTCAAGATGAACTAGTGTTAATTTTCATTCATCACAGACCACAATTCTGCAAAAACAATTCTGTCTCTAATTTGTCTGTGTTGCTTTCTCAAATTAACATTACCTTTGTATCCAGCTGTGAGCTCTCCAAATCGGTTTTATTTGATTGTCACCATATCAGCCATGTGAACCCATTGTGCAGCTTATCATAATGGCATGCATCACCAATGCAGCCATAGGCCTACAGTATGATGACATAACTAGCCTAACGGGTATGTGCAATCAATGTGCCCATTGTCATTGTACATCTGAAGCAGAGAACAGCTAAACTCGGTTTCCATATTGATGAGATCGATAATGCATGAGGCTAAGCATAAGCAAGATTTCCTACATGATGATTTTTATGACAAAATTGTTTAGTGCAACTACAACCCTTGCATTCTAGGTACAGTACATATATATTTTTTAAAGCTGGCTATTTTTAGACGAATTCAAAAATGGCAAAAAAGAAAAAATGTTGCGTGGGGAGATTTGTAATTCTACCTCGTTTACTTGCCGAGAATGATTTTAGAACACAGACAAAAATCAGAATATCAATTGCATGGAGGATTGCAGATGTTGATCAAATTTAAATTTGTCACATGCACCGAATACAACAGGTGTAGACATTACAGTGAAATGCTTTCTTACAAGGTGGGTCAAGAGATTTGCAAAGCTACAATTTCCTTTAACCAAATTACCCATTCATGTGAATGTAGGCCTATTTATTTTACAGGTAGTAAGCTATAATTGTCAATGTCATTAGACAATGAAAGAGCCATAAGATAATGAGACTCATAATGTTAAGATACCATAACCCAATTAGTAGCATATTACATGAGAAATGCAAGCTTTGTAAATTATACACTGTTATAATTTGTGTTACTGGTGATTTCTATTCTTTGGTGGACACATTTCACAATTGGTGGCTTTGATCACAGTTTTGATGTCTAGGTTGCTTGATTTTCATAGCTAGCTAGCAGCACAAGCAAACATTGTTGTGCAAATCTCTCTTCACCCACTATCAACAGAACCAACAATCTCTGCAATCCTCCTCCATGCCATTGACCTTGTGACTTTGTCTCTATTCTAGCAAAGCAAAATCATATAGAATTGGAAAACCCGACATGGCAATGATTTACGTTCCTCCATCTGTTTTGGTTGTGCTGGTCTGGAACTAAACTAAATGACAGGTGGAAAAATGTTGAAGCAAACATCTGCTCCTCACCTGATTGGTTAACAGCAGCAGTGGCCGCGTGCAATTTGCATAAAGTAGAGCTGAACTTTCTATCGCACCACTAGCAGGGTTTGCGCCCCTCACCTTCCCACAATCCCATGTGCATCGCTCCGCGTGCTCCCGTTGAAGATGAATGGGGGCGGAACTTCGTCTGGCGAATTCGGAAGCGGTGTAAACCCTACCAGTACATACCGTAGCTACTTCATAATCTTATTGGGTCAAATTAAGACATGTCGAAAAGGTCTGCAGTATGGCAGCATTTCATTGTTGTAATGGATGACGCCAAAAAAGTGGAATGCAAACTCTGCAAACAGCGGTTTGCTTACCATAGTTCGACAACGAATATGACATATCACTTGAAAACAGTAAGTTAGCCTACTTTGTTTTTCTAGTTGCATGCTAAAACAGTGACAGGGTTTATATGCATGTGAACATCTCCAAATAATGTAATAACAATGGTATACATAACTCATTCAAATGTAGGACTACTTAAATTTTAAACTTCGTGTATTTATAGGCGCATCCCCAGTACAGCACGAGCGCCTCCACTGCTAGCTCAGGTTTAACCCAAACCACCTTGGAGCAGAATTCCCCAATCTCAGAAAAAAGAAAGAGCGAGATAACCGATGGTATCGTGGACTTCATTGCCTTGGACATGAGGCCTGTTAACCTGATAGAGGGCGTGGGATTTAAGGATATGATGAAAATATTGGAACCTGGTTACACTGTTCCCAAGAGAGAGACTGTTATGCATGCTCTGACAGCGAAATATGAGAACACAAAAGAGAAGGTTTTGGAGTCTATCAAAAACAGCCAGGCAGTAAGTTTTACAACCGACATGTGGACCTCACTGAGAATGGAGTCTTACATGACCGTAACTGCCCATTTCATTACGGAGGCCTGGGGACTGCAGTGTCTTGTGCTGGAGACAAAGCAAATGGAGGAGAATCACACCGCCGCCACCATTGCGCAGAGACTTGGAGAAGTGGCCGACAAATACGAAATCCCAGGATGTAAAAGGGTCGCTGTGGTACACGACAACGCCGCAAATATGGTTTTGTGTGCAGATATACTGGGGCGGGAGGAGAAATGGGCAGGCGTTAAAGGAATCAGATGTGCTGGACACACCTTACAGCGGTGCATCAACGCCACTCTCAATCAAGACCCCATCTGTCGCACTGTGGTTGCAGCCAGACACCTTGTGGCTCATTTTAAGAAGCGAACAAAAGCCAGAAAGGGACTAAAGGAGAAACAAAAAGAACAAAAGGTGGTTGAACATGTCCTGATCCAAGACGTTTCCATGCGGTGGAATTCTTCTCAGACCATGTTAGCGCGTCTGATAGAACAGAGATGGCCTGTAACAGCAGTGCTCTCCGACCCCAACTACACTGGGAAAAATGAACGCAACCTTGATCTCACCCCAGCGCAATGGAACATGGCAGAGGACATTTCAAATGTGCTGAAGCCCATTGTCACCCTGACTGAGCTGCAGTCCGAGGAGGAAAATGCATCCTTATCTGCAACCATACCCATGCTAGCCAACCTCAAACGCCGCCACTTGGCACCAGTGGAGGACGACAGCCCCACTACTAAGAGTCTTAAAACAAGGCTGGTGGAGGAATCTGACAAAAGATGGCAGCTCAAAGACCGACTATTTGAGAGTAGTATATACGTCCAAGCAGCAGTCGTAGACCCCCGCTTCAAGCTGCTTTCATTCCTTGACGATGAAAAACGGGACGTAGCCTACATCAACGTGTCCCAGCTGGCCGACCGGTTGAGCGCTGAGGGAGACAGAGACAGCTCTACACCCACGGATGAAGAGGTACCCGCACCAAAAAGAAAAAAAACGGACAAGGAGCGGGAGATTGATATGCTAATGTGTGGAGATGAGGGAGAGAAAGAGTGTCAGGGGGATAGCAAAAAAGAAGTTAAGTATTATCTCCAAGATAGAACAAAAGTCGACGCTGGACCACTAGCTTGGTGGGGGAAAAATGAGGACAGGTATCCGAAGCTGGCCAGAGCAGCGAAATACCTCCTCTCGATTCCGGCGACCTCCACTCCATCAGAGCGGATATTTTCCAAGGCAGGGTTTATATTCAATAAATCGAGGAGCTGCCTTCTGCCCGAAAATGTTGACAAGCTGGTGTTCCTGTCGCATAACTTGAAAAGATTGGGGAAGTAGGCTAAGCGGCAGCCCAGGTCTATGTGAGTAAGTAGGCTAGTCCGATACAGTTGACAGATGGAGAAGATGAAGCTATTATGCTAAATGTTTGGAATAGCCTATGCTTATTTTTGTAGCCTAGGCCTATACAAGCCATTTTATATGTTCAGCATTAGTTTAAGCTGATGTTGATACCATTTGGGGCTACAACTTGCTCTATATTTTGTTATTCATGCATTTTATTCATAATTAAACATTTACTGTTTAATGTTCAACTCTGTTGATTGAATACTAGGCCTACTGGCTGTAACTGCTGCTTTTCATTTTAATTAAGCACAATTTAAAATTGTTCAATTTGTTATGTTCTTAATTGGATATCTCCATTTTGCAATATCATATTTGAGAGACAGTCAGTGATAAGCTTTTTTTAAGCTAGGCTACTGTAGGTATAATTCAGATTGTTAAGTACCATTAGAAAGTTGTTACCTGCTTGTGGTAAAAACAACAAGGCCCCTGTGGTGTATAATCAGAGGTCCAGGCAGACGACAAATGAAATGCTAATTTCTAGTGACTTGAGAAATGGGCAAATATTAACTTAAAATTGGCAAATTTACAAGGCTTTAGAGGGGCCTTGCAGAGTTGCATCTACTATGTATGGTACAGTCCAATCCGTTTCAGGGCCATTCATACTGTACATCAGTGTGACATAATATACACACATTAATTGAATATATAAACAACCATTTTGTACTCCCTCTGCTACTGTATGAGTAATTTCCTAGTATTTCTCACTTCCCATGTCAGGTTGTTACCACTGCTGCTCTACATACTGTATGGTTTGAAACTAAAACATAATATTTCCAACTTAGTAACCAGCAAAGTGCACAGTTAAACTGATTTACATATATGCATGAAAGGTCAAACAAAAGTTCATCAAGCTTCTCTACAAAATTATAACAGAATATATGGCTGCCTCTCTCCTGCATGATATGAACACATGAAGTACACCCTCTAGACCATGGATGGGTAACATGGGGGGGGTGTAGGTAGACCTTACAGTGAAAATCTTACTTACGAGCCCCTAACCAACAATGCAGTTTCAAAAAAATACAGATCAGAATAAGAGATAAAAGTAACAATTTCACAAAAATCTGAACTCATCATGAGAGGCTGAAGTAGCTCTCTGGTTTGTGTAGACATCCATACACACACCTGGAGTCAGAGCCGGCCCTAGCCACCTTGGTAATTCAACCATGATTAGTAGTAAGTTTAGGTAGCTGGCTAGACAATTTTACCTATAATTTTTTTTTATTATAAATGTAGCTCACATGGGCTAATTGAGTGACTGACAGAGGAAAAACTACTGATGCACAACCACATTTCAAAATTGCACTTTGTGTATTCTACTACTCTTCAACTCTCATACTATTCTACTATTCAACTCTCAAAAGTAAGTTGAGCCCCCAACTGAGTTATTAAATAATTGACTTGCTTCTAACATTAGGGGGGCATGTCCCCTTCTAAAGTTCTAAGGAAAGGGGAATGGAACAATAATCAACATCAAATGGTACTCTCGTCCGGCAGCCTTTTCCTGACATGGCAAAAATGTCTGTAGCACACAGTTCCCCACTCCTCTGCCACAGGTGTGTGGAACTGGCTCATTAGGAGTGCTGTTGTGGGTGTGGGGCGCGGCCGATGCAGTGGCCCTCCAAGGTGCTGAACTGAATCTTCAGTGAGCTTTCTCTCCAGCATTGGCTAGCGGTTGCTCTCCACGGTTCTGAAAGATAATCTTCAGTGCGCCGTTGAATTGGGTCGGGAACAGGTTCTTGATCTCTGGCTCCCTCTTGTGTCTTAATTATTTCAACAGTGCGCTTAAAGCATCAGAGAAGCTCAGTGCATATAGTTCGTTTTCTTAAAACACATAGGGTGTGTCTATGTATGGGAAAAATGCACGTTTAAATAGTTCCACCAATCGATTGGTCGGTCGACTAAGATTATTTATATAATTTTTTTACGTCGGGGAGAGCCTTTGACAGTGTAACAGCACATTGAATGTAAAAGTTAAACGTCATCCTTAGTGATGTTAGGGGCGGCAGGTAGCCTAGTGGTTAGAGCGTTGGGCCAGTAACCGAAAGGTTGCTACATCGAACCCCCGAGCTGACAAGGTCAAAATCTGTCATTCAGCTCCTGAACAAGGCAGTTAAGCTCACTGTTCCTAGGCCGTCATTGTAAATAAGAATTTGTTCTTAACTGACTTGCCTAGCTAAATATTATTATATATATTTTTTAAGTAGTGCACTTCTAAAAGGTTGGTCAGCCAGAGTACTCACCCCTCCTGTAGGCTGCTGCCTGACTTCCAGAAGAGGCAGCCCAATCCCACATACAGCATTACGGTCCTCTAGAGGAGCTCTGCCAGGAGAGAGTTAGTGTTTAATGACCAGACGAACACAACATTCAGATAGAAATGTATTGTGTAGAACATATCAGCCATGTAGAATTGTGTATGCTCTGTCCATTACAAGCCTAGGAGGTAAGGGCTAATCTCTGAATGGGATACCAAGTGTGATGCGTTCTTACGTCACGAGTGTCTCGGTGGTCAGAGGCAGAGCTCCGGTCCTGGTCTGGGCGAACATGTCAAAGTCGTCCTGAGGCTTACAGCTGGGCAGAGAGCTCAGAGTGCTGCTCACACTGTCACCCACATCTGAGGCACAAAAGGACATCAGTTATATTGTTCAGACATAATCAAATGTGAATTGCATGTGTTAAGAACATGTTATATTGCTGAAGGACCTGGTAAACAGTTCAAAGAGAACAAATTAATCAGCACTCTTACAGTGGATTTGTCTTTTACTAAATAGACTTGGATAGGGCGGATGTACATTAACAGAGTCCAGGGAACATACCAAGGCCGGCTAGGCGAGAGGCCAGGGAGGCAGGTGAGGAAGGCCGTGCAGCGGGGGTGGTGTAGAAAGGGGGCAGGCTGGACGGGGGAGTGGTGGTGATCATATTGCTGACGACTGCAGGAGAGCCAGGGCCCAGATCTATCAGGTTGTCCTCTGTAGCCTCACTGAAGACCTGCAAACCAGGGATATGGGAATGAGTGTGAGCGCACGTGAGGGAGTCAAATCATAATCAAATTTTATTAGTCACATGTGCCAAATACAACAGGTGTAGGTAGACCTTACAGTGAAATGCTTACTTACGAGCCCCTAACCAACAATGCAGTTTCAAAAAAATACAGATAAGAATAAGAGATAAAAGTAACAAAAGTAAGTAAAATAACAATAGCGAGGCTATATACAGGGGGGTACTGATACAGATTCAATGTAAGGAGGCACTGGTTATTTGAGGTAGTATGTACATGTAGGTAGAGATATTAAAGTGACTATGCATAGATGACAACAGAGTAGCAGTGGTGTAAAGAGAGGGGGGGGGGGGGGGGCACTGCAAATAGTCTGCGTAGCCATTTGACTAGATGTTCAGGAGTCTTACGGCTTGGGGGTAGAATATGTTTAGAAGCCTCTTGGACCTAGACTTGGCGCTCCGTGCGGTAGCAGAGAAAACAGTCTGACTAGGGTGGCTGGAGTCTGACAATTTTTAGGGCCTTCCTCTGACACCGCCTGGTATAGAGGTCCTGGATGGCAGGAAGCTTGACCCCAGTGATGTACTGGGCCGTTCACACTACCCTCTGTAGTGCCTTGTGGTTGGGGGCCGAGCAGTTGCCATACCAGTCAGGATGCTCTCGATGGTGCCGCTGTAGAACCTTTTGAGGATCTGAGGACCCATGACAAATCTTTTCAGTCTCGAGGGGGAATAGGTTTTGTCGTGCCCTCTTCATGACTGTCTTAGTGTGCTTGGACACGTTGAAGAGTATGAAAGACCACTTTTAGGAGCCCACTCCAAACCGACTGCCAATTACATTTCTCATTATAGTCACTACAACAAACTAGTCGCGAAGGGGAGGGGGATTACACAAAAAGGGCCCGACACCTGGCATTAGTTTTGTTCATCAATTTGACCAACAACAAAATGTTTCGCTAGAACAGAAAGTCTCAGGCAAATAAAGCACATACGAATGTGAGAGGTCAGAGAAAATCCTATGTTAGCTGGAGAAAAGCATGAATATGCCCATGAATGAGGAACAGTTGTAGTTTGTGGGAGTTTTGGTTAAGGGGGTAGGTACTCAGCCAGAAACAGTTAGTAAGAGAAATGCAATAAGATTTGATTGTGGTGAAAAATGAGCTGTTGTGTGCTTTTATGATTTGTCATTAATTTGTGCGCAGTGCCTAGTTACCACAGCAATGAACTTTGCACTGGGTGTTGTTTTTTTCTTTTGGCTGTGTAACAGAACCTTGAGAAAGGTGGGTGGTTGTGGGGTAGGGGGCATCTTTAGCCATTAAGTAGATGTTGCCCCCCTGATCTACGATCAGCTTAACCTCCCTGAATCACAACTTTAACCATACAAGGAGGAAAAATCAAAACTGATCTTAGATCAATGTCTAGCGACAACTTCATCATACTCCTAGCTTTAGACCGTCTCTGGGTCAGTTACTGAGGGCTGTGCAGTTAAAACATGCCATTTGGAGCAGATGGGATATACAGGGTCAATGTCATTCATTGATGTTTTAACAGTGTCACTTGGTGTCCAAATACATGTGATATACTAATTATTGGGGTGACTTTCATACTTGCCTGTCTTAGCTAGCCATAAGAAAAAAATACCATTAACATGCCTGGGCAACACGCCACGGTCAGCGTGGGCATGATATTAACGGTACGGACAGCGACAGATGATCTAACATGTAACATGCCTTAGCCTACATCTCTACACAGAACAGTCTGTCTTTTAGTCAGACTCAACGACATTACAGAATGACAAAACATTTGTAAGAAACAGGCACGCTATGGAAGACAAAGTATCAAGCAGAGATAGGAATAACATTATGCATTTGCATGCGTCAACCATGTACAAATAAGGAAGTGATGTCCTTGTTTGTGTGTGTGTGGGGGTTACTGCCTATGGCCGTCACTGCTAACTCACCCCATTGTTGATACCCTGAGATGCTCTGCCTGACCGGAACCTCTCGTACCTGAGAGAAATGAAATTAACATATCAAAATAACTGGTCCACGCTTGTTCATAACAACTGTTACATGAAGTCCTCCATGCCGCTCATAGGAGAAAGGTGTTATTTGAGACAAATGTTAGCCATCGCTCAGTGATGAGAGATGTTAGTGTGTGTGAGCTAGCCTACCTGTCGTAGCGTAGGAAGATGTTGTTGAGGTCGTCGTTGACGTGCAGTAGCTCCTCTGTGACCTCCTCGTTAGACACACAGGAGATGAGCTCCACTATCCTCTGCTGCATGGCCCGGCATGTCCGGTTCAGCTCCTACAAACATCACGCACAGGTTTCCACACAGCAGCGTTACCCAGTCTGACATTAACTGTATAAAAGGGCTAGACCCGGGGTTGTCAGAGATCTGAAAGGATCTGATGGCATTAGTGCTTTCATGGTGTACCAACTGCAGAAAAAGGAAACTACCTGTACAAACATTGAAAGCGCTCTCTCTAGTGGTCTGTGGGAATACCCTTTTCTGTCAATCATCTTTCCTGTTTGTCAAGAAACTAGACCCTATAAATAAACTAACAATACCAGAGTCGAAGCTGACGTCATACAGTCAGAGAAAGGGGGCTGGCATCTAACCTGCAGTAGCTCGTGGTCCGAGGGGTCCTCCTGTCCAGGAACCATCTCTGTCAGCATCTCTGACATCACCTTGGTGTTGCCACGCACGATGTCCAGCTCACTGCGCAGCCGGCAGATCTGGACAGCAGAGGGAATAAAATGCCAACTCCTCTCAGATCCATCTCCTTGAACCTTAGAATGCAAGCTATCCAGAAGATTTTAAACACCTTTTCCCAAATCTGGTTAGGGAACAGATCTTGCAACTGTAATGGCTATTCACTGACTCAGTACCTGGTCAGGTGAGGGGTTGATAGACCCAGAGGCGCCGAGGCTGGGGACCTGAGGGGCGGAATAGGTGGGAGGGACAGATGCTGCAAAGGGTGGGGTGGAGACAGCATGGGGAGGCGGCTGCTGGTGGGGGATAGGCTGGGCTGGGGGAGGGGCGGTGGCCTTCAGTGTGGCTTGGTTCACCTCAGAGCCAGTCGACAGCTTTAAATGAGAAAAAAAATAAACATTACAACAAAATAGCAGCTGGATTCTCATACTCAATATAGAGTAAGGAAATGCATGCAAATGGATGTGACAGTCCTACTCGTTGAGGAGTGTGGATTGGAGACAGGGTCTCCAGGTCAGACATAGGGAACTCAATGCCTTTCCTCTTCAGCTCCTCATAGATATGGACCACACCCGTCAGGTCTGGACTACTCCTGAACGCGTCAGCCCACGCCTGGGAGACGGGTTGAATGAGAAAGACAAACGTTATCTTAACCTTGTCATGTCTGTCAGTGCTTTATTCAGGTAGCCCTTTACACCCGTACCCATATACAGGTTGAAAATGGCAGATTTGGACACCGATAAACTCCTTCATTGGAACACAAAATGCTATACATGATGTCAGAGCTCTGGCTCTGCACTTCACAGGGAAAGGCTGTAAATTAAAGAAGACTATGTATTTTGAAAGAGACACTGAGGATTATACTAAATACTGCTTTGATGTCATAAAAGCAAGCAAAACACCCATGAGTCGAAATGTGCACTCCACATTCCCATATTATAAAACTCATGTCAAATAGTGTCAACATTTATGATCACTATGTTTGATGTAGTTACAAGATATGGCGTCACCCTGGGTTGTTCTGAACAGAATTAGTCTTGTCTATTGTGAAGAAAATTTGCCGCGGTACACGCACCTCAATGCACTCATGACTCATTTCAATGCGCAGTAAAATAATGATCTGTTTCCTGAATTGCATTGTGAAAGCCTAACACCGTAATATTGTATAACTTAGCTAGTCATGTTAGCAATAGAACAAGCTTTCAAATGCTGCCCACCTGACCCAGATTTACAATGGACCGTTTTTTGGATTGCATAAACAACAATTGTGTGATGGCGGGGATGCAGAGTTGTGTTCCAAACAAAACTACAAGTGCGCTTGCTCTATTTCCTCAAGTGCACAGCTTGGGGGGGGGGCACCTTATAGTTGAATACTTTTTTTTTAGTCATAAGTGCATTTAAATGACTTAGGAACTGTGCACACTTGAGGTGAGGTGTGTGACCAATTGGAGACACCAGTTAGTCCGCTCGCTCAGACCCTTGTCATTTAGTTGTCTTATGTTGCACCTATACATAATTTTCCTGGAATATTCTTATGTTACTGAATGTATCCAGAGTATTTTCAGATTTCGATGTCAACAAATGATGCGAAAAGTACAGTAATGTAAAATGCTAAATAAAAATCGACAGTTTGGATTCAGTCTTGTGTCAGGTGAACTGTTGTCCTCACATTTACATTTACATTTAAGTCATTTAGCAGACGCTCTTATCCAGAGCGACTTACAAATTGGAAAGTTCATACTGGTCCCCCCGTGGGGAATGAACCCACAACCCTGGCGTTGCAAGCGCCATGCTCTACCAACTGAGCCACACGGGACCACACTCACCTTTGGTCTAATAATTTTTCCAGAATCTCCTAACTATTACTTTTCAATTGATACCATGATTATGCATATGCTTTTCATTTTTCTAGAAGAAACATTTCCATTTAGCCCTATTCATACATGTGTAGAGAATTAACTGGTCAAAGTATTTAGGTCAAGGGTGTCACAAATGACATTTACACTACCACAAAAGCTCTTGTTGGCTGAGCAAGGAAGCATGTGAGCATCTTGGGTGTATCATTACACATTCATCCTTGTGAGAAAACAGTGCCGCGTTTGTAATAACACTTGCATGTGGTCTGGTGAAAACCATTAAAGTTCCATCAACAGCCGCCATCTTAGTGGGAAACTAGAGGTCACCGGAGGCAATCGGCCAGGGTTACCTAAGATCCCCATGGTAACACCTGGCTGCAGGTAGCACAACACCGGAGGCCCTGCCTGAAGAACACTGGATCCCCCAGGGCTGCAGCCACAGGCAACCAACACCTTTCCTCAACTAGCTCATACAGAGCAGTACAATATACTCTGAAAGCACTTCCATCTATTTGCTCAAGGACAAACTATCATCATCTCCTAACACAACTCTTCCAGAATACTTTAAAAAAAATGTGGTTTATCAATAAAAGCTTCTTCTACTAGCTTTATCACCAAAGTTGTCACAAATAAATAAAAACATGTCATGCATAAACTCTCACCCATAAGTGTGTGATCCCTTACCTGGATCAAGGCAAGCACTTTGTCTTGTACGATAGTGGGAGGGTTGTTTTTGGGGGAGATGATTTTTACAAGCACGCCATCTATGAAGTCTCTGCTGGTGACGAGAGCATGAAAACGATGCCCGCAGTTCTTCACACATGTCTCCAGGACGGTGAGTGCCAGCATCACCTCCCTGTAGTTCTTGTTCCCGTTCAGCCTCTTCTTCATTGCCCTGATGGCATCCTTGGGCCTGCAGCATCAACACACAGCAAAGAGCAGAGAACAGGGTGAGATTGGGAGAAGACAGACACACATGATGACTACAACATGATAACTACAACATACCATCTACTACTGCGTAGTAACTGCACCACCAAGCATCATTTACCCATTGACTGAAATAATGTTATTAATACTTTAAAGGATTTATGTAACAGGCAATGCTTTACTAAAAATGGCCTAGGCTACACTATAATGCAGATACATCATTAACAATGGTAGGTGTGGCCTTCCCTTGAATTCCTGATACAGAGGGCTTTAACAAACTGATGTCATATTATGAGATAAACTGGGAGTAGGGGTAAATCCACCTTCCCTAATTTACCACCCACTTATCAAACAGAAAATGGACTTCAACACTTTTACAAACAAGTTTAATGGACCAGATAGCTATCCAAGCCCTAGATAGTAGGCCAGCACTTGGATCAAATCCTTTATTGCTTCTGATAAGAGGCAAGGCAGAGCGAGAGACCTTCACAGAGAAAGTGTGGCCATATTCACATGTAGTTAAGTCACTAGGGACAAATTATCAAGTCCATGTCACAAAGCTCCAGAATAGGTCTAAAGTGTGTTTTTTAATGCACATAATTCATTAGCCTAGTTAGAATGCACTTTTCTACTCACCCATCCTCGGTTTCATTGATGATGTCACATATTTCCATATTGAGGGCCCAGTCCTCACTCTGAAGGGAGCCATCAGTGGCTCTCTCTAAAGACAGAACATTAAATTCCCCCTCGTCAGAGCAGGAGAAAATTGTAATTTGAAAACAATATCCTTTTCATGATTGCAATGATCACACATGCTAACTTTTCAGCTAGCTAATTAGCTCAGTCACAGCAACGCTATACTAATTTAGCTAGCTAACTTACTTAAGTTAGTTACCCAGTAATGTACTGGGTAGGCTTGTTATGCCGCTGTGCCTTGGGTTCTCGAGAGCTAGCTAGCTAATTTAGCAGTGGTCCAGCTGTCAAATACATGATATACCACATGGTTCATTCGAATAGCTAGCCAGCCACATACAAACAGTTATCGCGACCAGATACAGACAGTAACGCTAGTTAACGTTAGCTAGATTAACTTAAGTAGCGAATGTAAATGAATAAAGTGCAACATACGGAATATGCCCACCACGACCTAGCAAGATTACCACGAACTATTGCTTATATTGATGAATATATAACTAGTTAACAACATATTTCTTGCCAAGTTAACCAGCTTGGAAATAACCAAAATGAATGCTAGTCAACTGGTTAGCTTCGCGTATGGGTCGATAGCCAATGAACTTAGCTAAGTAAGAATCAAATGTCATGACGATTCAAAAATGTGAAACACGATTATCTACAGATTCCTTTCAATCACAGTTTGTTTTAAAAAATTAAAACAACTTACCAATACAATGTCCCACCGGAGTACTGTATGGATTTCCCAAAAGGAACTCCATCTTGATCGACAACAAACAATTTGTACGATTCACTTCATGGAAAAGATACAGTATGCCCCGCCCATCAAGCAATTTCATTGGCAGAAAAATCCAGTAGGTCAATCTGATTGGGCAGCATAAACGTCGATCATTATATTGCAAACCATTGCAAATAATGACAACCATCACTGCATTCATGAATCTTAAACAGTACTACATGAAGAAAAACGAGATAAAAATAATTTTATGTTGAAAAAATGTTTGTGACTTATTTCCAATATGGTTATGTAAACAGTAGATTTTACAATCTGTCAGTGCACACAATCCAAAGTATGTTTACATAGAAAACTTCTCATATCCACAAGCGATTTTACATTAGGATTTCAAAATGTTTGCTTTAAAAAATAACAGAACAGTGTTTCCATGTGTCATTTTTATTCGAATGCATTTAGGGTTTGATTCAGTGGTTTGACAAAAAAGCTGGTGATGTATGTAACAGCTGTATGTATGTAACATGTATGTATGTAACAATAAACATGTTTTAGTCAGTTTGACCCATTGATAGATTACATTTTTACTGAAGCAACAGAAAAACTAAGTCAGCTTTGCTACAAGCTACTAAGTATAATACAGTGGGAGTGAGAGAGACATCTGGGCTGAGACAGGGGGAACAAGGAATTAACATTCCTCCCCTGAACGGACAACACTCACTGTTTCCATAGAAACATGCAATGTTCCCAAAAGTCACTGATGACTGAGAAACTGATTCAAAACACAAACTGTAGAAGAGATGGCCATCATCATACTTGGCTGCTGCCAAGTTGTACTTTATAGGGAAGGAGTGTCAGAGAAGACTGTTCCTCTTTACTGAAATTAAATTACACATATTTCTCTTTCTATAAAAGCCAACTGACATTTACTCCTGAGGTGCTGACCTGTTGCACTCTCTATAATCACTGATTATTATTTGACCCTGCTGGACATCTATGAACACTTGAACATCTTGAAGAACGATCTGGCCTTAATTAAAGGCCATGTACTCATTACTCATGTGCAATGAATAATGTGGAAATTTAGCAAGTTGAGGATACTAAACTGCTTGGAGTAACCCTGGATTTTAAACTCTCATTGTACAAACATATTGACACAATAGTAGCTAAGGTGGGGAGATGTCTGTCCATAATAAAGCACTGCTCTGCCTTCTTAACAACACTATCAACAAGGCAGGTCCGACAGGCCCTAGTTTTGTCACACCTGGACTACTGTCCAGTCATGTGGTCAGATGCCACAGAGGGACTTAGGAAAACTACAATGCCACCAGAGGTCTCTTCACAGTCCCCAAGTCCAGAACAGACTATGGGAGGTGCACAGTAATACATGGAGCCACGGAACTATATTCCACATCAATTAACTCATGCAAGCAGTAAAATCTGATTTAAATAACTGATCAAAATGAATCTTATGGAACAGTGAGGAGATACACATTCAAACTTGATTTTTTTGTGTTGTAGATATATATTTTACCTTTATTTAACTAGGCAAGTAAGTTAAGAACAAATTCTTATTTTCAATGACAGCCTAGGAACAGTGGGTTAACTGCCTTGTTCAGGGGCAGAACGACAGATGTTTACCTTGTCAACTCAGGGATTTGATGTGTCAACCTTTTGTTTACTAGTCCAACGCTCTAACCACTAGGCTACCTGTCATCACAGGTAGCCTAGGTAGGTAGCCTATATGGTAGAAGAGTAGTGGCACACTTAATGTGAAGGCGCATTTAATGTGTTGTGAAATAACCGCCTTAATTTTGCTGCGTCTCGTGCATGTATTTTCATCTTGTGAACATGCGTCAGGTGATAGAAATCTGAACGCACTACAAGCGCTTTGAAAAGTTAATGTAATTATACTTTCCTCATTCCTACCGCACGGACAACCGGTAAAGTACATAAAAATATTATATTATTCAACATTCTGGCTTGTAGAGGTCATGAGAAGTAACTTTCCTGATTCAAATGCAAATTTTTGCCCGATGTAGAATTCAATGCAATTGAACGTCAGGTTTCCAGGCAACTACATTTCTTGCTCTTTGGGGTTTTAGGCTGGGTTTCTGTATAAGCATTTTGTGACAACTGCTGATGTAAAAAGGCTTTATAAATACATTTGATTGATTGATTGACAGACATAAAATATTATGTGTTTTTATTCCGCAAAGGACAACAACCAGAGATAAACACAAGTCCTAAGGATTTGCGATTTCTTCCCAGTCAAAGGCCAGTACACTGCCTTTGTTGCCTTTGCTCTTAAGAGTCCTGTCTGAGTTTGTGTTGACTCAGGGAAGCACTGAATGTCCTCCTTAGTCTTGCATGAGTTTGCGTTTGACCGTTGAACTTTCAGAAGAGAAATGTACAAACAGAGCCCCTGCTGCTGTACGTGACCTCAGATCATATAGGTCAACATCATGAGCCCACTCTACATTTCCCCAATGCCCGATCTATGGAGAGGGAAAAGAGACAGAGGAAAATAAATCATTAGTAAGAGAGAAAGAGATTGAATACATATCCACCACGCTTTCTAATTTCTGTATATGCATTGTTTCTGTGGCGAGTTCCTACCTGGAACTCCTCCTCTAGTCGTGACAGCAGCACGGCCTGCTCCACTGTAATGTGTTTGTCTATTAAAGCAAAGGCAAGCACCACTGACCTCAGCTGGGTGATCACATACTCCAGACCTACACACAGAGGAGGTCACACAAAGAATATTAGTAGCCGTTTACAGTCTATTTAACTGAGACTCTGCAATATTATGTGATCATAAACACCGGTCCTACTTCTGAGTGCAAAGCAAGAGGCTCTACCTGAAGTGGCCCAACAAACTGAAAATAGAGATGATTCTCTCTCCATTTTCAGTCCATTGGTCTAGGCAAGAGGCTGATTCCTTTTAGCACCCACATACAGTAAAGAATTTGCACATGTGCACGGGACGGGAGTACCTCTAATGACTCTTAGATGTTTTTACCTGTCAGGGACCAGAAGTTATAGGAACCCAGGTGCTGGCGGAAAGTATCCATCGTCGCCTGTGGGATCTCTGGCCCCAGTATACTGGTGGAGGAGCCAATGACTACGTTGTACCTGAAAGAGAAAAACATGAATTCAAATATTCACAAGACAATGCTACAAATCTCTGTTTCCCTCCTTTGCTGAAGATGACATGCAAATACGTATACATGTCCAGTGAACTTTTTGTAAGGTAACGCACAGAAAATGAGTCAATGATCATGTTCAAGTGAAACCAACCTGTCTTCAATCCAGTTCAACACAGGGTCCCATTCATTATTCTGAAGCTCAACTAGTGATGGAGGCTCCTCAACTCTGTAACTGCAAGGAGACAACATACAGTTTCAATCCCTATGCAATCATACACATGAATGATCTGTAGAAATAATTACTGATGGAGGGAACCTAAACCCTCATGCTACTACAAAGATCTCTGTGTACCAGAGAGTGTCAGTCTCCAGATACTTTAGGGCAGCAGTGATCATTTGGTCCTTGCTGCGGAACGTAGGGTTATCTAGGGCGGTGTTGCAGAGAGTGGTCTGGAGGAGAGAGAACAAATCTCAAATTGCACCCTTTTCCCACATATAGAGCATTAGTTTGAATCAATCAACCAAGTCAAAAGCTCTAGTGAAAGTAGTGCCCTGTATGGGGTACAGTGACCATTTCAGATACAGCCAACATGAAGCATTGAACAAAGGTACTGAGGTAAAAGGTCATACCATATGCATGCTGTAGAACTTGAGCATGTCTTTCTGAGTATCCCATTCATTCGCCACGGCAATGGCTAAGGCTTTGTTGGGGGCTGTGAACAGCTTTCCTCCTGGTGTTTTCAGTTTCCGCCGGTCCAGGTTGATCTCAAACATGCCACCTGCAGACCAAAAATCAAGGTAAAAAAAAAGTGAGTTCTTGAATTCTTAGCACTCAGACTTCTTATTTAAACAATTTCAAGAGAGACAGTCCCTCACTCTCCAAGTCCTGCTACAGTACTCACCCTCTCCATGGGATATGCTAACATCCTCATAGAATTTCTTTCTTTCTGTTGATGACAGCAAAACAAAGTAAACATGACAAGAAATGTACAACCTCCATGGTGCACACAGCCATGATCACTGTAAACCAGCAAGCTCGAGAGCCTTTTCTTGATATTTGATGAAACAAGTGGCTGGTGCATCTCTTACCTGTGATAATGGAGTAGGATTTTGAGTTCACAGAGAGCAGAGGGAGCAGCTTAAACATTTGACCTCTTGGGCAGACAGTGGGGGGAGAGAAAGCATGCCCCAGACAATTGTGAAATCTCACAAGATTCCTCAGCATCGTGTCAGTGACAGAGATGTTTTAACAAACAAGTTTCCCCAATTGAAGTGGGGTACAAACCTACAGTTGACTTGGCTAGCTGAACTAACGTTAGCTAACAGGAATTATGAATGCCGGATAGTATCGCTTTTCAAAATGCAGGACACACTACTGTTGCTATAAGAAAGGACTGACGAAGAGTAGTTGAAGGTTGACTGATCTAAAACGAATCATTTGGAGAAATACGATCGTATTTGCACACACCTCTCACTGCATCGCATCTCCTTGTGTGTGACCTTTCGTGTTTGGCAGATTCGACAGATTTCCCAGATACATGGGAAATGTAGTTCCATTCTTGTTATAAAATCAAACAGAATGGAAGAGTGCCAGAGCGCAAAGGACTACATTCTCAAAAGTCATTGATAGCGTTGCGATAAATAAGCCAATGAGCAGCGCGCTTTTAGACTAGTGCATCCCTTGGCTAATGAGAGAAGAGAATGCTGCTGTTTTATGACGTCCGCGACGAAGTCCATTTACTTTTCTGGAGCTTGGTGTGAGTGACTGAAGTATTAGATTTGAAGGGATGTGGATGTAGGTGAGCCGCCTCATTCGTGCTCTCTGTACCATCTTCCCACATCTATCGCCCGGACGGTCACTGACTGCGGTCGGTGTCCTTCCCGCGGTACCAGAACCATGCCTGTCCCCGCTGGATACCTCAGTAACACCCCCATGGCCTTCAAGTCCTCGGCCTCGCTTATCCCACCTCCCTTGATCAACACCCACCAGCCCGGTGTTGTCGCCTCGCTTCTCTACAGCGGCTCCAAGTTCCGAGGACATCAGAAGAGCAAAGGCAACTCCTACGATGTCGAGGTTGTTCTGCAGGTCCGTTAGATTTATGAAAATTTCATTTGCCAGTCAGCTGACGACTAATTGAGCTGACAAACATGTCAAAACACGTAATGATTTCCAGCTTCCAGAAGGAGTGTTCATAATCACCGGCCATGAAACCTAGATGTTAGATGACCCTATCATTAATTGAATTTACATTCTAGTGACGGTAGGTGAGCTGGCATTAGTAGTGAAAATGTTACTACCAGAATGTGATTCAGCTGTGTTCAGATGTATCTTTGGAAAGAAGTTACACAATGAATGATCCTTCATTCCACTATCTAGCTAGTGAACATTTATATACTGTTTTCAAGTCTTGTGTTGTTTCTTTCAGCATGTGACCATGGAAGACTCATACTTGTGTGGGTACTTGAAGATCAAAGGGTTGACAGAGGTGAGAATGATTTACTTGATACCGAAAAGAGGTTGAATGAAGGTTTAATCTAACCCCGTTATTTGAATCATGTTTCTGATTCCCAGCATAACTTGTTTCTCTTTCTGTTTTTTTCTTCTGTAGGAATACCCCACTCTGACTACGTTCTTTGCAGGGGAGATCATCAGTAGGAAGCGTCCGTTTCTAACCAGGAAGTGGGATGCAGATGAGGATGTGGATCGCAAGCACTGGGTAAATCGAATATGCGATCATTCATTTAATTTAGCCTATTTCAATAATTGAATAGTCTGATTCCACCCACGCTGATCTGCTTTAGACCTCCGTGCCAAATGAAGTAGGAGATCATCTTGCCTGCTGAGAATGTGAGGGCGTCATCCCCCTCATTAATGTTTTTTGGTTGCTGTTAATCTCTCGTGGACAGACTATGTAAAATATATAGTATTGTGACGTCTGTCAAAAGTCCCTGGGATGCGATGGCTAACGGGCTAGTTTTAGTGTTTTGGTGTTCCGCCACTGGTTATTTGGTCGTATCAGAATGTGGTGCTTAAAGTGGGGGCAGAGATTTCAAGCAATGAGGGGATTCGATTAAGCTGGCCCAGGTGGGTGGACTTTGCACCGGGTGAAAAGTGATTGAATTTGTTTGGAACCTGGTCTGATAACGGTAGATTTGTCAAGCAAGAACAATAGTTATGATTGTTAAACATATTGTATTGTTCCAGCAAAAGGACACTGTGTAGTGTGTTGTTTTAACGATTTTCTATTTGGGCTCCAGGGCAAATTCCAGGCCTTCTACCAGTATGCAAAGACGTTCAACTCAGATGAGTTTGACTATGAAGAGCTGAAGAACTCTGACTACATCTTCATGAGGTGGAAGGTAAGCTCAAACCAGACCGCATGTTACCTATTCCTCCATTACCAAGGAAAAGCTGAATCATGGATATGAGGTTTGGCAACATTTCCTGTACATATACTGTTGTTATAATGATGTACTAACTATTGTATTCTCTTCCACAGGAGCAGTTCCTGGTCCCTGATCACACCATTAAAGACATCAGCGGTGCTTCCTTCGCTGGTTTCTACTACATCTGCTTCCAAAAGTCCACAGCCACCATAGAGGGATACTACTATCATAGGAGCTCAGAATGGTAACAGGAGACTAAATACTAACTGGGTCATTGATGAACGTGATAAAACTGGTTCAGATGTAGCCAGGCCTTGTGAACTTCTGTTCAGTTCTGATGCGTTTATTTTTTCTTTAAATTAATATTTTATTTGCTCAGGTTATCAGGGTCAGGATGCAGTTCATGCCCTAATTCTGTGGGGCATGAACTTATTTTTTAAATATTTTTCAACTAATCAAAAATAAATTAAATAACTGCTCTCTGTACAATAAGAGTTGAGGGCTTGGGGTTGATTTGATTTGGGACTGGCCAATGCATTTCTCCTCTCTTGACTTTCTGCACTAAATAGCACTGTCTGACTCCCTCTCCCTCACAGGTACCAGTCTCTGAACCTCACCCATGTTCTGGAACACAGTGCAGCCATCTATGAGTTCCGGTGACCCAGGCATTGTGGCTTTGTTGGCTCAGAAAGACTTTAAGGCCTGCAGAAGCTACATGAAGGAGACACGAAGACTGAGAAGGACTGGGGATGGATGGGTAGAAGGGGGACATGAAAACTGTGTTGTTACTACTACCAAGAGGATGTGCTTTTCTGTCTGAGGAAGAAAAGGAAATGGAATGATGGATTTATTGATGGACAGATGGAAGCAGGTCTGTTGGACTGGAACTTTCACAGAGGAAGGTATGGACGGATGGAAGAGACAAAGACAAAGGACTGCTCTGCCCCAGCCAGGGCAGGCAGGAGCTTCAGTCCTGTGGGATTGGGGCAGAGAGCCATAGCAGTATGATGCTTTATCATTTCTTAATTTGTTTTAACATCTGATTTTAAAAGCTTGTTGACTTTCACTCTGCTGTGTCAAGGTCCAGTCATGAGTTACGAAAATGGAGACTTCAGTACTACAACACTTGTCTTTGGCCACTTTATAAATAAAGCTGGGGTTTTCCTCTTGCAACTGGGGATTTGTCTGCTTTTATCCAATTATCATCTGAGCTTAACAGATATTGGACAAAGATTCTTCTGCTCTAAACGCTGGATCTCTTTTGAAGCTAAATGTCAGTGTGTGGAATAATGTTCTGATGAACTACACTCCGTCTTTTGGATTGAAGCTTTAAACACTTCATAGCTCCTTGAATGACAGTGTTATTGTTGTGTTTTCAATCTAGGCTAACTCTTCTGATTGCCTGCAAAGAGATTTTGCAAGTTACCTCTTCAGCTACCCGTTGTAAATCTTCAGACGACAGAGTAATGACTGTCTGGAGGTCCGTGCTCTGTGGAAAAGACAAGTGACATTTGTGAGTGCTTGTGGTTCTTGTATTGTGGGTTTCATTTGCACACGTTGTGTTTAACTCCAGTGCGACACTTCTAATCCAGTATACATGTGTAACGTAACACATAGGTAGGTCATGGTTGGATTTAAGATGGAATCATATGTTACTAGGCCCATGCAGTCAGCAGCATTTTACTTTTCACTCGCATTCATTAAAACAAAAATACTTCTGTCACAAACTTCTGTTTTCCTTGGGTGTCCACGCCCCTTCATTGTTAACTATGCAACATTATGCAACAGCATCGTTCTTGACTTCAACCATACATCTCCAAGTTTTAAAAACCAGATGTATTCTATAAAATAGTATTAAAAATGTCTTATTGTTAAAGGAAATATTTTGTCTAATTGCCCTTTTCAAGCACTACCCTTCCACATGTGCCCTGTCCATGCAATGGTGCCATCTTTTTAAACTGTATCAAAATGTATTATACCAGTATGTGTGTGTGAGTATGGACCGAAAGCAGATTGGTGTGGCCTGACTGGTTGTGAAGAATGGAGTAAATCATATCAAAAGACCCCTTATTATGTTTTTTTCTTTCAAGACTATTGTATGAACTGTACTTCACTGACATACTAGTAATGGGTCCTGTTATTTATATTACTCCATAAAAACACACAATGAACTAAATATTATTCTAGCTGGACAAATACACAGTATGTCAAATATTAAGAACCCCTGCTCTTTCCATGACAGACTGACCAGGTGAATCAAGGTTAAAGCTATGATCCCTTATTGATGTCACTTGCTAAATCCACTTCAGTCAGTGTAGATGAACGGGAGGAGACAGGTTAAATAATTATTTTGTTGTATGTGTGCCATTCAGAGGGTGAATGGGAAAGACACAAGTTTTAAGTGCCTTTGAACGGAGATATGGTAGTAAGTGCCAGGTAAACCGGTTTGAGTGTATGAAGAACAGCAATGCTGCTGGGTTCTTCACGCTCAGCAGTTTCCCTTGTGTATCAAGAATGGTCCACCAACCAAATTACATCCAGCCAACTTGACACAACTGTGGGAAGCATTGGAGTTAACATGGGTTGACTCCACTGCTTCCCACACCTTGTAGAGTCCATGCTTTGACGAATTTAGGCTTTTCTGAGGCAACTCAATATTAGGAAGGTGTTCCTAATGTTTGGTGTACTCTGTATTCTGAGCTACATCGAGGTCAAGAATGCCCAGCTGGATAACATGTGGCGGTTTTGGCTCCCTAGCTATTCCCACCTATCTAATACTACCCTCTAGTGGTGATACCAGTTTGATACACATTGTTGTTGGGTCTGTACTATCTGGAATGCTTGGGACGTCTATACCCCCCATTGAAGTAGACATTTAAAATGGTAAGGGTTAAGGTTTAGGGTAGGGACGTCCCAGGGATGCCAGATAGCACTGGCCAATGTTGCTGTCAATAGTTTACAACACAGTATTCAGGGTCATAATGAAAGAAAGGATTCCAAGGCCAAAAAACATTCCTTACCCTAGGACAATAAAGAAAAGAAGCACTCTGTTTCTGCATAGATCTGTTTATTTATTGACAGGACAAACAAGCAGGCGTACGTTTTGGCATCATTGCCGTCATCAGAGCCTTGGGGGTCAGTGAAACTAACAAGTAACCATTTCCGATGCCTGACTCAGATTCTGTCTTTCTTAGATTAGTTAACCATAAAGTACACTATGCTTCATAGATATCCCCTCCTGTGCTGTGCTGTGACTAAAAGGAGCGCTGCAGGGAACTGAGTTTTCTGAAGTCCCGCACGGAGATGGAGGGACCGGGCAAGGAAGAGGGCGGACGGGGGGAAGAGGCATAGATACTGTATATAGTGAACAAAAATTATAAACGCAACATGTAATGTTTTGGTCCCATGTTTCATGAGCTGAAATAAAAGATTCCAGAAATATTCCATAAGCACAAAAAGCTTATTTTTCTCAAATTCTGTGCACAAATTTGTTTACATCCCTGTTAGTGAGCATTTCTCCTTTGGCAAGATAATTGGCAATTGGCATGCTGAATGCAGGAATGTCCACCCGAGCTGTTGCCAGAGAACTGAATGTTGTCATTTTCCTGGCAGTACGTCCAACCGGCCTCACAACCGCAAACCACATGTAACCACTCCAGCCCTGGACATCCATATCCGGCTTCTTCACCTGCGGGATCGTCTGAGACCAGCCACCCAGACAGCTGATGAAACTGAAGAGTATTTCTGTCTGTAATGAAGCCCTTTTGTGTGGAAAAACTCATTCTGATTGGCTGGGCATGGCTCCCCAGTGCATGGGCCTGGCTCCCAAGTGGGTAGGCCTATGACCTCCCAGGCCCACCTATGGCTGCGCCCCTGCCTAGTCATGTGAAATCCATGGATTTGGGCCCAATTTATTTATTTAAATTGACTGATTTTCTTACATGAACTGTAACTCAGTAAAATGGTTGAAATTGTTGTATGTTGCGTCTACGTTTTTGTTCAGCATAGAAAGAAGGGGGCGCGAGGTGCAAACCTGTAACACAAGCCCGAGTACTTTCTCATTTGGGTCAAATACAGGAGAGAAATGCATGTTACGTGCCTGAAGATTGCGAGCAATTGACAGATAGTGAACTTGAAATTGATCCTGACAAGTGAGGAAAAAGAACAAGGTCTGACTTAGTGAGTATGAGGCCCCAGACAGATGCCAGTCTGTGCGCTGTGTACCTGCCAACTTTCCTTCAATTCACAAGTGTCTGAAACTTTCACCAGAGAAAGAATCTGAGTGAAACAGCGCCCCTCCACCTTACTACATGTAGCCCATGTATCTGATGCTGTCTGGGCAAAAAGAGTAGGACATGCCATACTCTTTTTGCCCAGACAGCATCAGATCCATGGGCTACACATACAGCGCCTTCAAAGTATTCACACGATCACTCACACCCCTTGACTTTTTCCACATTTTGTTGTTACAGCTTGAATTTAAATTGAGATTTTGTGTCACTGGCCTACACAAAATACCCCATAATGTCAAAGCGGAATTATGTTTTTAGTATTTTTTACAAATTAACTGAAAACCAAAATAAGTCAATGAGTATTCAACGCCTTTGTTATGGCAAGCCTAAACAAGTCACATAAGTTGCATGGACTCACTATGTGCAATAGTGTTCAACATGATTTTGAATGACTACCTCATCTCTGTACACCACACATACAATTATCTCTAAGGTCACTCAGTCAAGCAGTGAATTTCAAACACAGATTCAACCTCAAAGACCAGGGAGGTTTTCCAATTCCTTGCAAGGACGGGACCCTACTGGTAAATGGGTTAAAATAAAAAGCAGACATTGAATATCCCTTTGAACATGGTGAAGTTAATTATACTTTGGACAAAAACCATCACTGCTGAAATTAGTCTTATTTTCCCCCAAATTACGACAATAAAAACAAAACGCGGCATCAGTCCTACTTGAATACACAAGCCATGTCCGTGTATTGTTTTTTCTCGGTTTATCATAACTTTTTCATAGTTGTCACTACTAAATCTTAAAGGCACTGCGTCCCCACTTTCAGGGAATACTGTTTTGGCCCCTGTTTGACAAGATCACACTTCTGTTTGTCAGACAGCGCCTCTGGCCACATCATCACTTCAACACACAGTAGGTCCATGTGTTGATCTCGTTGTGAATCTGGAAGATCAAGGGCTAGAGGTGAAAAAGGCTCTGAAACCGAATTTGCATGATTTGCATCTTCCTCTCCGAGCTTTTGCTCTGCTTCGACATTAGCTACCGCTGTGCTACTACTAGTGATAGCCTGTAGTTCCAATGATGACTAGTCACCGACAGCAGCAGAGGCAGTAATGCTACTGGTTAAAACGCTAGCTAGGCTAATTCTAGTGGTTGTTGAAGTGCTAACTAGGCCTGGGACTGTCTGGGCTCATCATTGTGTCCTCTGCCTCGATGACGAAGGTACTATTATCAGCGGCACCTGTCTTTTTACAACAACAAAAAAATGTTAACTTGGTAATTTTTCTGTTCAAATAAAATGTCCTTCTTTTATTTTTTCTCTGCCCCGCTCTTCTGAAAGCGCCTCATCACAGAGTCTTTGGTGCATCTTACCTTCAATGAAAATCACATTTGCAATCATATCGAGTAAAACAATGCACACAGGCAGCACAGTCATGGCTAGAAGGGATCCAGCTTTTGCCAAATTAAAGTCAAAAGTAGATTTTTCTTTGGTGCATTTTAGCTTACCCTAACCCTTTTCCTAACCATAATCTAATTCTACTAACCTGCTACGTTAATTCTCCTAACCTGCTGCGTAAGTTCTCCTAACCTGCTACAGCAGAGGGAGCACCCCTCCATTCACATCGACGGGACAGTAGTGGAGAAGGTGGAAAGTTTTAAGTTCCTTGGCGTACACATCACAGACATACTGAAATGGTCCACCCACACAGACAGCATGGCAAAGAAGGCGCAACAGCGCCTCTTCAACCTCAGGAAGCTGAAGAAATTTGGCTTGTCACCTAAAACACTCACAAACTTTTAGAGATGCACAATCGAGAGCATCCTGTCGGGCTGTATCACTGCCTGGTACGGCAACTGCACCACCCTCAACCGCAAGGCTCTCCAGAGGGTAGTGCGGTCTGCACAACGCATCACCGGGGGCAAACTACCTGCCCTCCAGGACACCTACTGCACCTGATATCACAGGAAGGCCAAAAAGATAATCAAGGACAACAACCACCCGAGCCACTGCCTGTTCCCCCCGCTATCATCCAGAAGGCGAGGTCAGTACAGGTGCATCAATGATGGGGCGGAGAGACTGAAAAACATCTTCTATCTCAAGGCCATCAGACTGTTAAACAGCCATTACTAACATAGAGAGGCTGCTGCCAACATACAGACTGAAGTCTTTGGCCTCTTAAATAAAGGGACTTAATAAAGGTATCACTAGTCACTTTAAATAACACCACTTTAATAATGTTTACATATCCTTCATTACTCATCTCATATGTATATACTGTACTCTATACCATCTACTGCATCTTGCCTATGCCACACGACCATCGCTCATCCATATATTTATATGTACATATTCTTATTCATCCCTTTAGATTTGTGTGTATAAAGTAGTTATTGTGAATTTATTAGATTACTTGTTAGATATTACTGCATTGTCGGAACTAAAAGCACAAGCATTTTGCTACACTCGCATTAACATCTGCTAACCATGTGTATGTGACCAATACATTTGATTTGATTTTGATTTGATTTAACTGCAAAAAGTAATTTGATAAAAGCTAGATGCCTTCTATCCATGACCTGGCAGAACTCTGGGTGAAATAGTCCATTATAAATATGAACCAGTCCATGGGTGATTAATGACACTTGTTTCTATTATTTATGATACAAACGTGGATTATATTAATACATTATTTATCTATTATGAATTATTATTTGGCTTTATGGATTAATTTACATATTTGGAGGCCTTTTTTGTAAACAATGTGGCCTCATTAACCTGGGCACAGTGGCCAAGCAAAACCCCCTTCCCTCCCCATTTGCTTTGCAACTTTGAAGCTTCCCACATATTTTGCTGCTGCTGGACCAACATGCTGAAGCAAGACAGAATGACAGTGATGAGCTGAGCAACCCATGACAGCTCGAACCACCCAGTTTATAATTCCAGCTCACAAGGCCCCTTGATGATGTGAGGCCTGAAGCAGTTGCCTCTTCTGCCCAATAGTAAGTCTGCCACTACTTTCAAGCCTAATGATCAGGAATATACCCAAGATGACTCTGTCCCAGTGGGAGTACGATTCATGGAGAAAGTGGATCCATGCCTTTTGGCATCCATTTGTGGTAAGAATGAGTTGGATTCTGTTAATTTGGTCAAAGTATCCAGAGGTGGTTTTTTTTGGTGTGTGTCTGCTATTCAGAGGGAGAGTGCGCTGCGTGTTTCAAGACTCGGGACGAAAGCGGTGTCCTGCTTTGCTCTCCGGAGCAGAGTGCCGCTTAAAGCAGTGATAACTGGGTTGGGGTCGAGTGTTACGGTGGGTCAATTGAAGTTGGGAATCCCTGGTGTCTGTGATGCATGCTGTTTGGTGTGACGCAGACCCGGTGGTGAGCACGAGACTGACGAGACCCTGTCTGTCCTTCTGAGTTTTGGTGCAGTGTTTCCCGGCTAAAATCATGTTAGGGTATTTAAGTTATCCTGTGAGAGCTTTTGTTCCAAACCCACTAAGCTGTTTCAGGTGCCAAGTTTATGATCATATTGCAGCAGTATGTAGAAGGGAGATTCAGAGGTTTGAGAAGTGCGCAGGAGGGCATGGGGCAAAAGTGTGTTGTTTTGGTGAAAAAATTGGAGAGTTTCAATTGTGGAGGTGGCCATGTTGCTGGGGATCAGAAATGTTCTGTGCAAGTGAGACAGATTGAAGTTTCCAGGGTGAAAGCAGTGCAGAAAGTGTCATATGTGGAGGCAGTGAGGAAAGTATAGGATGGTCGGCAAAGGGTGAGGGAGCCTGAGAGGATCATTGAGTAGTAGACCAGTACAGAGTGACCCAAACAGTTTGTGCTTTAGTAAGGTTGGCTTCTTGGCGTTTATTGCTGTGGTCATTAACTGTACCTCACAGATGGAAAGGAAATCCCCCCCCACCCCAAAAAAAAACAATATATATTTTCATGAGGAACTCAGTCCAGCTTTCAACTTACTCTTGAAAGTTGTAATAGTAGAATGACATTTTTTTATTGGCTAGTGCATCATCAGCTTTCCTCTTGTCATGTCAGTGATTGGGTACCTTAGAGAGCTATTTATTCAGTATATTTCTATATTCAGTGCAGTGTTCTTTATACAGTATGGTGCACTCCACTGGATTAACCCCAGGTCAGTGCTCCAAGTCAGGACCAAAGCTGTTGCTATTTTTCAAATGACCACAAGAGAACAGCATAAAACTTGTAGAGCAAAGCCCGTTGATACAACCCTGCTATCTATTCTTTGATAATATAACATGAAACATTAAAATAAAAGAGTTTACAGGATATATTAATAAGCTGCTTATTTGTGAAGGTAACATGTACTTTCCCCAAGCCATTCAAAATCATTGCATAGAAATGTTTTTAATGTCATATTTATACATATAACTCACATAACCACATTTTATGGTGTCACCCAACATTTCTATTCCCCAGAGTTTCGTGATGACCCATAGATAAATAACTCCCCTGTCCACGTAACAAACCACAGTCAATCAGTCCATGAATCCTCATACCACATCCTTTGTCCTGTGCCCTTGTCATAGACATAACATTTAAGTTGTAGCTCCAGGTAAATCTACTGTCCTGTAGATCTGATGTGGTAATGTAGGTTAGTTGGCACATTTGGTTTGATAACATAAATAGTAGCAGGTCTGGAAAACCCATCCCTCTCTTTCCCCTGGTATGCAGTGGAGGAAAAACCCATTGTCTAGTCATGTTCACATCAACACAATGGATCTGTGTGTTATTTCTTTTCCTGATATAGTAGGCAGGTCAGTGTTGCTCTGCGGTGACACAAGGGCCTGGCTTGTACTTCCTGACAATCAAAAAATGTATCACTGGAATGATATAAAGTTTTATGTTCCTGTGTTCCAGCCAGTGGAGACTGGTAAGGGAAGGACAGCTCATAATAATGCCTGGAATGGAGTCAATGGAATTGTATCAAACATGTGGTTTCCATGTGGTTGATACCATTCCATTGCGTATTCCAGCCATTACTATGAGCCGTCCTCCCCTCGGCAGCCTCCACTGGTCCCAGCGTAGTGTTTTAATTCAATAATATGGCTTGTTTGTTAATTAAGAAATAAGGCCAGAGGAGGTGTTAAGGGTTGTTCTTATGTACGACACAACACAGAGGGCCTGGACACAGCCCTTAGCCGTGGTATATTTGCCATATACCACAAACTCCTGAAGTACCTTGTTGCTATTATAAGCTGGTTACCAATGTAATTAGAGCAGTAAAAATCTATGTTTTGTCATACCCGTGGCATACAGTCTGATATACCACGTCTGCCAGTCAATCAGCATTCAGGGCTCGACCCACCCAGTTTATAATTCTAGTTATGTAAGGCTCAGCATGTTAAGTACAGAGATAGGGATGAGGCAGAGGGCAGGGCATGAGATCTACATTTTTATACAACAACAAATAATAGGGAGCAGCCTTAATGTGATGAGGTTGTTCTAGCAAGTGCTCATCAGGGTTCCATTTCAATTCCAGTCAAGTTAATCAAATCCATGGCCTGTGTGGTCCAGCGGTTACAGCGACTGACCCTGGCACGCCGCACGGAGTCGGAATGGGGTTGAATCCGTACCACTACCCTTTGACTCACCCTCTCCCATCTTTCCAACACTTTACTATCTCTTCAATAAATAAATCAATTACCAAAGGAGTGGGTCTGCACCACTCCTTAAAAAATACCTTTAGAAAGTAATCCAAATTCTAATTCCAAATGTTCCTAATTGAAAAGCATTATAGAGAATAGGAATTGGAATTTCAGTCTACTTCCTGAATTGACTCGAATTTCAGTGGTGCTCATGCATTTTACCTGGTCTTGCAAGTGACAAAATTATCTTTCCTTTTAAGGCTGCATAATATGTAATTGACAAATTATTCAAAGGATTTTCTGTGGGTAGTACACACGACGTATTGCCAAAAGTTAAACTTTCCCTGCACAGGGACTCCATATCTTCAATGAATGACTAATACAGTATAGATAAACTTCCTCCTTGACCTCGCTGTTACAGTACATACAGCTTTACAGTCTTCTCAGAAACCATCACTCACGCCGCTCCCTTCTCCTCAGCCTCATTGGTTTGGTCATGGTCCGATGCAGAGGAAAGATTATATACCCTAACAATGCTTAAGTGAAGTGGTGAATCAGTTGACTCATAAGAACTCTAATCTTATTCAATATGCACAGGATGTTCAACCGCTTGATACAGTATGTCAATTATTTGGGTAACTTTATGAATGCACATTGTATTTTCCATTTTCCAAGCATATTTTTCTTTCTGACTAAATGTTTATTCTAATCAACAAACATTCTGACATGTCCTGGTCATTAATCTTATCGGGATCTGTATTGTGTTTCTTTCACTGACGTGTTATTCACATTTGAGGATTAGAAATCTGCTTAAGTTGGCACTTTGCACAGGGCTGGCAGTCACTGTTACCCTCTCTCAGGTGTGGCTGCCTGGATGAGGTAAGGAACATTCTGCATGTGACCATTCTGCAGGATGTGAATGAAAAGAAAAATATTCCTGTTTCCTCAACCTCAACAAAAAGCATTTATGAGGGGTAATTATCATTGAGAGGTAATTATTAACACGTTGTTTCCCACTTTGACTACACCTATGAGTGTTTGCCACACACACATACACACACACACACACACACACACACACACACACATTTCATGGGCAATACCCTTCTATTGTTATTATGTCTTAGTTTAGTTAACATATTTCATATAAACACATTTGCTGGAGACTAAGGAGTCACAAAGTGGCTATAAACATGTACTGTTATTTCACATCGGGTTACAAATACAATAAGATTAAATACATTCACCTACAGTAAAATATGTATTATGTTAATACACTATACAGTTTACAGCAAAAGTGGGTGGTGAAGTATCCAATGCCATTTTTTTAAATCATGAGTCAAAATGCACATAATATAATATATATATATAATAAAAATGTAATATATAATAATAAATAATATAATATATTCCGTTTAGCTGATGCTTTTAAGTGACTTACAGTCATGTGTGTTGACATTTTACATGATAGGTGGTCCCGAGAATCGAACCCACAATCGTAGCATTGCGAGAGCCAGCCACATGCCTGATACAAACAAAACCAAAGGCCTGCACACACAGTTTGCATATTTCAAAGGTCCTCCCCATTACCTACCTCCTCAATACTATTCTACCAGCCTCATTATCATATTCTCTACCAGTACCAAAAAACTAAGATGGCAACAAAGCTGGTATAGGCATTTTTTTCTATTTCTGCAGATTTCCAACACTTTTTGATAATAAAGTAAAGGCCCTCAGAATACTGTGATATTCTGTATGGCCATATTGAAAAAATAAATCTGAGTGACAATAAGAAAAGGTAAGTTAAGGTTCCAGGTCATGAACTGACTGGAGGAAAGGATTTCACCAAAGTGTTACTGGTATTTGAAAGTAGAATGCACGTGCCATGCATAAGCTTTTCTGGCAGGTCGCTGGTAAAACAGTGCCATGCACGGCTCTGGTTCCTCCTCTGCTATTGTCTGTTGTTGAGCAGAGATACTGATGCTTGGATAGATAACGTGTCTGGTTGGAATAGAGCACATACAGTACCAGTCTAAAGTTTGGACACACCTACTCATTCAAGGGTTTTTCTTTATTTTGACTATTTTCTACAATGTAGAATAATAGTGGAGACATCAAAACGATTAAACACATATGGAATCATGTAGTGAAAAAGTGTATGTGCGTGCATGCTTACAGGATTACGTACCTGCATACAGAATGTACATGCATATGATGTGCTCATGCACATGTTTGTCCTGTAAGACAGTGTGCAAATCCTCCCAGAAACAGACAGTTACCCGCTTGCGTCCTGTGCCTCGTGTCCAGCCCAGCAAGGCACATGTGGCTCTGCTCCAGGTGTTTCACCAAAGTGTTCTTGGTATTTCAAAGTAGAATGACAGGTCGCTGGCATGTCAGTCCCAGTGCCATGCCCAGCTCGGGTTCCTTCTCAACTATTGTCTCTTGTTGAGCAGAGATGCTGATGCTTGCATAGATAATGTGTCTGGTTGGAACAGGGTAAATGTTGAGGCCATCTGCTCTCTCTTAAGGTCCTTACTACTGAATAGTGTCTGTTCCAGGTGCATATGAGTCAAAATAAGAATACTGGAGGCGATGGTGACCTGCACACTGTCGAAAAAAGGAATAAATACAAAACTGAGGCTTAAATGCAAAACAAATGTGTTTATTTGAACATCAAGGTGCCCAAAAAAATCATGCAAGAAAGTGCATAAATAAAAGTTGAAAACAAAAAATAAACATTTCGGCCTCAGGCCATCTTCAGTCCATCCTCAGCATCCGGTTGGAACAGGGCACATAGCTACAATATTCACTGCCAAACACACATTTATATATACAGTATATCAACTACATCGACCAGGAATAGATTTAGTCTATTTAAAATATTTGTTGTATTGCACTCTGTTTTAAAAAGAAACAGAGTGCAGACATGGATGACAGTTAGATATTTCCTGCCATTTTGTCTGTAGGTGCCCCAAGTAAAATCCATATCCTCTGAACTCTGACCTATAGCGCCAGTTCTTATCTGCGAACATTGTGTGAAAGTTAATGGCAACAGCCTAGGGGAACAGCCTTCTAATTAAATGCTGGTCATTACTAACTTCACATTCCCTAACCAGTATCTAACACAGTAACATTTGTAAAATATTGACATGTGAAATACATTCTAAATATGAATTAGTACCTGAAATGATTTAACACAGGGATGTAGCATCAGCTTCAATCAGTTGTAATGAATAAGCTGGTGAGCTCTATAGTCCCTTATTGTAACGATTCTCTAATTCCTCCTCGGACGAGGAGAGGAGAGAGGGATCTGAAGACCAATGTGCAGCGAGGTATGATGACATAACTGATATTTATTGAATTACGAAACGAACACGAAAACACTTGAAAATTACAAAATAACAAACACGACGTAGACAGACCTGAACATGGAACTTACATACAACATGAAGAACGCACGAACAGGTACACGACTACAAACAAACGCTACAGTCCCGTGTGGCACGAACATACATACAGACACAGGAGACAACCACCCACAACGAACACTGTGAAACAACCTACCTAAATATGACTCTCAATTAGAGGAACGCCAAACACCTGCCTCTAATTGAGAGCCATACCAGGCAACCCTTAAACCAACATAGAAACAGACAACATAGAATGCCCACCCAAACTCACGTCCTGACCAACTAACACATACAACAAACTAACATAAATAGGTCAGGAACGTGACATAACCCCCCCCTTAAGGTGCGAACTCCGGGCGCACCAGCACAAAGTCTAGGGGAGGGTCTGGGTGGGCATCTGACCACGGTGGTGGCTCAGGCTCCAGACGCTGTCCCCACACCACCATAGTCACTCCCCGCTTCTGTATCCCCCTCCCAATGACCACCCTCCAACTAAACCCACCTAGATGAAGGGGCAGCATCGGGATAAGGGGCAGCAGCTCCGGGCTGAGGGACTCCGGCAGGTCCGGGCTGAGGGACTCCGGCAGGTCCTGGCTGAGGGACTCCGGCAGGTCCGGTTTGGCGGAAGGCTCCGGCTGATCCGGTCTGGCGGAAGGCTCCGGCTGATCCGGTCTGGCGGAAGGCTCCGGCTGATCCGGTCTGGCGGAAGGCTCCGGCTGATCCGGTCTGGCGGAAGGCTCCGGCTGATCCGGTCTGGCGGAAGGCTCCGGCTGATCCGGTCTGGCGGAAGGCTCCGGCTGATCCGGTCTGGCGGAAGGCTCCGGCTGATCCGGTCTGGCGGAAGGCTCCGGCTGATCCGGTCTGGCGGAAGGCTCCGGCTGATCCGGTCTGGCGGAAGGCTCCGGCTGATCCGGTCTGGCGGAAGGCTCCGGCTGATCCGGTCTGGCGGAAGGCTCCGGCTGATCCGGTCTGGCGGAAGGCTCCGGCTGATCCGGTCTGGCGGAAGGCTCCGGCTGATCCTGTCTGGCGGACGGCTCTGTAGGCTCATGGCAGACGGGCGGCTCTGTAGGCTCATGGCAGACGGGCGGCTTTGCAGGCTCATGGCAGACGGGCGGCTTTGCAGGCTCATGGCAGACGGGCGGCTTTGCAGGCTCATGGCAGACGGGCAGTTCAGGCGCCGTTGGGCAGACGGGCAGTTCAGACGCCGCTGGGCAGACGGGCACACCTGTAGGGAGGAGACGGAGAGACAGCCTGGTGCGTGGGGCTGCCACAGGACCCACCAGGCTGGAGAGACCTACAGGAGGCTTGATGTTAAGAGGCACCTGAAGGACCGGGCTGTGGGGGAGTACTGGAGCTCTGGTGCGCAGCCTTGGCACCACTCCCCCAGGCTGGAATACTACACCAGCCCGTACCCTCCAGAGTGCAGGCACAGGTTGAACCGGGCTGTGGATGAGCACTGGAGATCTAGTGCCTACTACGCGCACTTCTCTCTTAGGCTCCACTCCCACATTTTCCCGGTACGAGCGGAGTGTAGGCATAGGACGCACTGCACCCTCCCAGCGCCCCCGGAGACACAGCACGCAGAGCCGGCGCAGGATACCCTGGACCGAAACTGCGTACCGGAGACCAGACGCGCTGAGCAGGCACAATACGCCCCGGCTGGATGCCCACACTCACATGACACTTTCGGGGGGCTGCTCTGTAGCGCACCGGGCTATGGGCACGCACTGGCGACACCGTGCGCTTAACCGCATAACACGGTGCCTGACCAGTGACGCGTTGCTTATAATAAGCACGAGGAGTGCGCTCAGGTCTGCTACCTGGCTTAGCCACACTCCTCTCTAGCCCCCCCCAAAAAAATTCTGGGGTTGCCTCTCGTACCTGTCCCGCTGCCGTGCTTCCTCCTCATATCGCCGCCGCTCAGCTTTCGCTTCCTCCAGCTCAGCTTTGGGGCGGCGATACTCCCCAGCCTGTGCCCAGGGTCCTTCTCCGTTCAACTCGTCCTCCCAAGTCCACAAGTCCTGGTTGCTCTGTTGAGCTCTCCCTTTTCCCCGCTGCTTGGTTCTGGTAATTTGGTGGGTGGTTCTGTAACGATTCTCTAATTCCTCCTCCTCCTCGGACGAGGAGAGGAGAGAGGGATCTGAAGACCAATGTGCAGCGAGGTATGATGACATAACTGATATTTATTGAATTACGAAACGAACACGAAAACACTTGAAAATTACAAAATAACAAACACGACGTAGACAGACCTGAACATGGAACTTACATACAACATGAAGAACGCACGAACAGGTACACGACTACAAACAAACGCTACAGTCCCGTGTGGCACGAACATACATACAGACACAGGAGACAACCACCCACAACGAACACTGTGAAACAACCTACCTAAATATGACTCTCAATTAGAGGAACGCCAAACACCTGCCTCTAATTGAGAGCCATACCAGGCAACCCTTAAACCAACATAGAAACAGACAACATAGAATGCCCACCCAAACTCACGTCCTGACCAACTAACACATACAACAAACTAACATAAATAGGTCAGGAACGTGACACTTATAGGAATTCCTAGACATTACAACTCAAACTACGCACAAACAGACATCAATATAGCACACTGATCATATTATCACATTCAGAAAAAAGTATAGCATAATTAGCATATTGCTTGCTGGTAAACATTATGATGCTGTATTATTATTTAGTTATGGCACTCAGTGGAGGCTGCTGAGGGGAGGACGGCAAATGGAATAGCATCAAATACCTGGAAAACGTGTTTGATGTATTGATACCATTCCATCTATTGCACTCCAGACATTTCCACTAGCCCGTTCTCCCCAATTAAGGTGCCACCAACCTCCTGTGATGGCACGAAGACACATTTAATTCTATCCCAGTCTCAGATAAAGACGTAAAAATACTATACGTCCTCCAAGACTTATGATAAGTTACGGTATGTCATCCAATTTGTATGATATTGTACGACCAGGTAAGACATATGATACTATACTTCCGCCAATTCTTATGACATTGTACCACCAATATTAATTTCACAATGTAATGTACCATAAAGTAACATAACATACTAATTGGAGGGATACAGATTTACATCCCAAATGCTACGAATTGCAATGAGGCCATTTTGCATAGAGAGGAGCTCACTACAGCTGAATCACATTAATATCCACAATCCGTAGATGGCAGCTAAAAATTGATGCACGAAAGGTGATAGTGTGTTTGGGTTTTTTGCTGGGTTGTCAGATGAGTGAGCTTTAGGTCGCTAGTACTGTTGTGGGCAGAATCAGAATCAGCATGGTTACATTGCACTTCTAAATTAAATGCCTGCATGGGCCAATCCACTGCATCTGTGGATGTCGCCCTTCCGCATCTCTGGTGAAAGGTGGCAGAGCTAGACCGGTGTTTGTCAGACCACATCGCGAAAATCGGTCTTCGGCCTACAAACTATTCTCACTTTTGCTCTACCACCCCCACAAGTTTCACCTGTTTGAAATGTACTGCTCGACCTTACAGATACTTGTATGTGTGTGGTACATAGATGAGGTAGTCATTAAAAATCATTTTAAACACTATTATTGCACACAGAGTCCATAACACAGGGGTTGAATACTTATTGACTCAAGATACTTCAGGTTTTCATTTTTTATTAATCTGTACATATTTTGAAAAAAGTTATTTAATTTTGACATTATATGGTATTGTGTGTAGGCCATAAAATCTCTATTTAATCAATTTAAAATTCAGGCTGTAACACAACAAAATGTGGAAAAAGTCAAGGGATGTGAATACTTTTTAGGGACTGTATATCACCTAAGTGTTCATATTTTAAACATTAGTGTTTACTTTCCCATCGTCCTGTTTAGTGTACATTTCGTCATTAGAAATTGACGTGACTTTTATTCTTATAATTTTTAGGAATGTCTGTCACCTTACCTATATTTCAGCACAACTGGAATGGACATTTGATTCAATAAATATTTTCAATCACATGGTGTTATTGCTACTCGACTGTGTTGAGTTAATTTTCCATGAACTCTCTCAGAGTGAAAAATATGTGGGAGGGGCCAAATTATCATATTTCCCAGAATGCTTTGTTGTAGGTGGATTTTTTTAATAGTTTGTTTTAATATTTATGTTTCCTCATGCACAATGATTGATGAATTGATCTAATACATTTTTCTAAAATAATCCAATCTGTGAGGGGTTGGACTTATCGCACCTATTACTTGTTGTTACAGTTTAGATGATTTAGGTAGTTTCACCACAGCAGTCATCCCGAGTGCAGGTTGTGGGGGATACAATATTTCAAGTCATAGATATTCTCCCTCTGGATGGATTCCGATAGGAATTACCAATCACTTCACAAACCAGTGTATTGTGACTTGTAGGTCTGATTTGGCCCATGATCCAATATTTTAAGACCAGACCGTTTTTTGTCGAGGATAACTAGGCCATAACTAAAGGCCTAATGAAATGTATAATGTGGTCATAGAGAGGTACTTTTAATTTAAACACATTCACTTAGCCAGTCACTTGGTGAAGGCTTCAGGAATGGAAGGAATTGAAAGCAACATCCACGTAAAAAACACTGTCATAGGTGGGTATCTCTGAATAACGTGTTCATGTGTTTAAAAAGTTTAACAGGCAGCGAATAAACATGTTCTGGTGTTTACAATCTAAACACTGTGACACGTTTTCATTGAAATTCTAAATGCCTTGACGCGTTTAGTTACACTATGCAGAAATCGCTCCGCCATTTTCTGTTTGCTAAAACTCTAACAATTTGCCTAATTTCAGTTTATGTGACAAAATAAGATAGTATAATGTAGAGAATCATTGTACCATCTAAATCTTTGTGAAATATAATTTCCATAACCAAAAATGTTGTTGTTTCAGCTGCTTGAAGCTGGTGTACAAAACTGGAAGTAAAAATAAGAAATCTACCGCTTCTACGTTATATATATATATATATAACTCAATTTTTTTTGTGAATTTGGTCGGGTCCCCCAAAAAGTTACATATTGACACTTTAAAAAATGTTACAGAAAAATTTTAAGTTATGTGTTCAGATTCTAAACACTTGGTTTTATAGCGTATGTGCATGCATGTGCACACACGTTATGTTGTCCCCATAAGGCAGCGAGCAAATCCTCCCAGAAACAGCCAGTCATCCCCCTCGTGTCCTGTGTCCCGTGTCCAGCCCAGCGAGGTGCATGTGGTTCTTCTCCAGGTGTTTGTTGACGTCCACTCAGGTCCTGACAGAGCTGACCTTTACTGACAGAGTCTGGTGGAGGGGTCCTGGCACCCCTTCAGACGCTCCCAAAGCCTGCACCCCTCAGATCCAACCCCCTATCACCACCCTCACTTTGAAGAGACACCTGGGACTGTCTCCCCCATCTAGTCATGACGGGGGAAATTAGAACCGGATGACAGGTGTGGAGTGATTGCACATGCAGCAGGAGGATTTTTTATTAGTAGTCAGATAAACAGAGCCAGGTCCAGAGGTCTGTGGCAGCCAGGGGAAACAAAACAATTTGGCCCAGTTAGGAAGGTGCAAATGGGGAAGGTTGGTATTAGTAGATTATTAAATCAAATCAAAATCTAATTTTATTTGTCACATGCGCCAAATACAACAGGTGTAGACCTTAACGTGAAATGCTTACTTACAAGCCCTTAACCAACAATGCAGTTCAAGAAATAGAGTTAAGAAAATTTTTACTAAATAAACTAAAGTAAAAAATAAAATAAAAAGTAACACAATAAAATAACAATAATGAGGCTATATACAGGGGGTATATAGGCGGGTGTACATGTCCTCTGTATATAATCACAACTTTTGGGCATATTTCAACAAAGCTATTTTGTGGTAAGTTGATGAAAACATTTGAAATTTTGAAAACGGTTTTTTAAATATACAAGTAGGAAAGCCTCAAGATAAATAATCCACTTGTTTAGACAGAAACATTTTGATACTTTTTGAGTAAAGTTGGATGAGTGTGTTGGGGGCAACTAGCCCCTCCCCCACCTACTAGGGGGTATCTGGCCCCTGGGGGCTAGTTACCCCTTTATGTTAGCGCTAGTTTATGCTAACTTGCTAGCTAGGAACTTCATTAGTAGTAAATGCTAGCCAGCTAGCTAGTTAGCATAAACTGCTAGGACGGCTAGCTAGCAACCTTACTAACGTAAACTCACGTAAACTCATACATCGCCTTGGTCTGTACAATTGCCCTTATTTTAGCGCCCCAAAAACGTAATACTTCCAGATCAACTGTAATGTCAATACCATTGTAAAGCACCACTTCTCCCCTTTCCAACAAAATCAATTACATGACCTAAACACTGCCCGTTTCTGCATAATTCAAGCAGGAAATGAGCCCCGTCGGGTCTTTTTAAAAATAGCGGGTGGGGAAGCGAAACTAATGCGTGATAGTGAGAAAGACAGATGTCGTGTGGGAAAATTGCTTATTTCACTCGATCTGTCCAACTTATCACCTTATCGGCTCTAAAATGTAAATAAAACACTATAAAGAGTTTATATAATGTGTCACTACATACCTATTTGAAGGTTTGAGTCGAATTTGAATCGGGTTTTTAGGGCGGTGCTAAAGTGATCTTAGAAGTAAACAGCGGCTTTGAGAATGATGATCGCATGCAATGATGACGAAAAAAATGACTAGGTATCCCCCTTACCCCCGTCACTGTCCATTTCTTGTTTTTAAACGACGAGAGAAGTGCTACACCTGGTGGAGAGAGATTGTAAGACAGAAATAGTTGCTTTATGCGTGCTGTACATTACGACATGACACGTCAAGATGTAACGGAGGGTCAGTTTTTTCAACTTTTCTCCAATACTATAGAGCCATTACCATGTCGATCAACGCTTGAATAGAAACCTAGTTCACACCCCCGATTTTGAAGTCAACACAGTCGCTACAGTCCCATTAGTTTTCTTTGTAACCTCGTTTGAAATTCGCGGTTACGCACATTTGTATGGAATGGGGTGAGTTTACGTTACCAGATCATCTGAGGTAAAATATATAAAAAAGATAACGTAACTTAATTGCAGTTGTAAATATTTCCACTAGTGACTGATAGTGTCACGCCCTGGCCTTAGTATTCTTTGTTTTCTTAATTATTTTAGTTAGGTCAGGGTGTGACATGGGGAATGTATGTGTTTTTTGTAGTGTCTAGGGTGGTTGTAAGGTTTAGGGGGTTTATTAGTGTAGTTGGGTTTATGTTTAGTATAGTAGTCTAGCTGTGTCTATGGTTGAGTGTAGGTATCTAGGAAAGTCTATGGTTGCCTGAATTGGGTCTCAATTAGAGACAGCTGGTTATTGTTGTCTCTGATTGGGAGCCATATTTAAGGCAACCATAGGCTTTAGCTGTTTGTGGGGAATTGTCTATGTCGAAGTGTTTTGTGGCAGCACTGATTTTTGTATAGCTTCACGGTCGTCTGTTCTTTTTGTTTTTTCCTTCTTTAAAATAAAAGAAGATGTACTTTCCACGCGCTGCACCTTGGTCCTCTCTCAGTCCCGTTGACGATCGTGACAGATAGCTTTACAGTTAATCTTACTTTATAGCCTTTTGGCTATTTTACACAGCATTTTATGTCATATAGCTAGATAGCTAGCAAAAAATTTTAAGAGCAAGCTTTTCAATTGGCATCTCTCCCCCTGTTTTAAGTCACAGGAGGGGACTGGATTAGATGTGAGCAGTGCAGGAAGTTGGTTCGTGAGTTGTGCTCCAATTTTACTGGGGATAGTTTTATTTGTGACATATGTTCAAATTAGAAATGTGCAATAGCAGAGCATAACAGATTTGCCACATCAATGTTACACTGAATTAATTAGTTAAGTTATTGTTCTTAAATGTTATTTTCCAATGAATACTTTTTTGTATGAATTAAAAACAACTATTGAAAACCTTTAACTCCTGAATGTCATTTTAAAGGCTGCTGGGATTTAAAATCGTGTATTATTCAAATAATATTTAGTGTAATTTACATAATGGATTGTATGGAAAAGAAACAACAAAGAAAGAACAAAGACAATTAATGTGCAGGTGAGTTAAAAAGAGGGACTTTACAAAAAATAGCCAATTATTTCCCTTTATAGTTTATTTGCCAAAGCATGACCTTCATCCACATACCAATTTTTTTCCAAACGTTGCTTTTTTGTGCCAGCAATTGTGTCAGCAATTAGAGGGGGGTGCTAGTTACCCCACTACTACCCTATGCCTACAAATGAATCGATGAGTAACTGTAGGCCTAGCCTGCTGCCTACCCATTACCAAACCCTTGTTTAACTTTATACATTGATTTATTGGTTCATACTGAATACTGTACTACCCACCGTTTCTTCTGTAATTGATTGCTGTGGGTGGTGAACTGGGTGGTTAAAATTGACCGATATAAAAATCTATCGAAACCGTCCAATTCACTTCTTGACAAGGCATGCAAAGATGTATTCCCTTTAGCCTACAGCCCACCGCCCACAGCCAGGTACAAAGCGCCACCGAGACGAGGAATTTGTTGCATATGCCACGTGTTTTAAATATTTATTCACGTGCACAACCAACGAACTCAGCGCAACCTGGATCGCTCCGGCGGGCGGCTGGTGTGATAACCGACTCCGCCTCTTCTCCCAAAGTATAAATTGTACCCACGCAGCCGATAGAGTGTAAAACAAGAGACTGGAGAGGAGACCATTACCAACGAAAAAAATAGGTCAATAATTTCAGACATGGGAGACCAGATGCGCTATGCCATCAGTGTCCGGATTATTGGAGTGATGCATAAAGAGGCATCTAAAATCAAGGTAAACCACTATATAAATTAATAGTGTAATGTGTGTGTTTGTGTGTGTTATTCCATTTGTGTGTATATAAAGTTATAAATACTTCCTTATATCTGCATTCGTTGAATTGTTACATAATTATAAATGAATGTAATTTAAAACATTTCTACAGATGTTTATGACCTCTGTGCTGTGGTCTGATGAGAGTGAAGTCATTGTCTACAGATCATTGTTGGATTTTAAGGAGTTTCACGTAAGTTTAAAACTTAACCTGTACATCAATATAGAAAATAAAAAAGGATTGATTCATCTTTATCAGCGGATGTGTTGACAATTTGTCATTCAAAACCACTATCCCTCTTATTTCAACAGAGGCAATTGAAGAAGAGGTTTCCCCTTGAGAATCCTTTCCGCAAGAGAGACAGAGTGATTCCCAAATTCAGAGGTAAATCAACATCACAAAAGTCTCATCTTTGCCTCACAATCTACCCCCAAGCAATTTCAACTCTCCTTCATCACTCTCCTATCTCACCTCCTCCTCAGGTTTATGTTGTTCTTCTTCCTATTTTATTTGTATTTAAAAAAAGGCAAGAGTTAAGAACACATTCTTATTTACAATGAAGGCCTGGCAAAAGGCCTCCTGCGGGGCTGGAATTAAAAATAAAATCAAAGAAAAATATAGGAAAAACACACATCGACAAGAGAGACAATACAACACTACATAAAGAGAGACAATATAACACTACATAAAGAGAGACAATACAACACTACATAAAGAGAGACAATACAACACAACATAACGAGAGACAATACAACACTACATAAAGAGAGACAATACAACACTACATAAAGAGAGACAATACAACACTACATAAAGAGAGACCTAAGACAACAACATAGCAAGGCAGCAACACATGACAACACAGCATGGTAGCATCACAACATGACAACAACATGGTAGCAGCACAAAACATGGTACAAGCATTATTGGGCACAGACAGCAGCACAAAGGGCAAGAAGGTAGAGACAACAATACATCTTTCAAAGGAGCCACAACCGTCGTAAGAGTGTCCATGATTGAGTCTTTGAATGAAGAGTCCTACCTCAATGAAAAAGTGTAACCCTTCAATTAAAACATATAGAAAACATTTTCCATTCTTTCTCTTCACTAAATATGGAAGACATTTTCCTTTCTTTCACTGCAAATATTGAGTGCGTAGCTGCCCTTTTTCATTTTCCTCTTCTGTCTATCCCAGCCATAGCTATGAGGAGAAAGATCCAGGTGAAGGATCCTAGTTGGTCAATGCGTCGGATGAATTTACTGGAAAACTACTGCAGCGAGCTGCTCAGGTGTGACCCCGTGGTGAGCTGCAGTTCAGAGGTCACCCAGTTCTTCATGCCAAAAGACCACGACCTGCAGGCAGACTTCACCAAAAACAGGTACACACTTTACAAACATCCCTCCTTTTTATGTGGGCGTTTCAGCCTATCAAGTCATTTTTCAGCCTTCTTATTTCACTACACTTATTATTAAAATCGTACTGAATGAGACCGTCTACTCTGCTTACTAAATGACAACAACATTTTATGCACCTAGCACTCGGGCCTTCTCATGAAAAATACTTTCAAAGAGTTGCAACTTGCAAGGTTGCCTCTGTTCCTCTGTCTAAAGAAACACACAGCAGACAGAGATGGGAAAAAATGTACTAAATACAATTACAAAATAGAATAAAGATGCATAAAAATAAATGACAAAATACTTAAATACTTAAAATACAGAAATACATTTGCAAGTTGCCTGCCGAACAGCAACACCATTCTCAGTAATGGTTACAGAAACGTTTTAGTTGCTATGACAGTGATATGTTGTTGTTTATCTACCTCAGTTGAATGCACTGACTGTAAGTCACTCTGGATAATTGTCTGCTAAATGACCAAAATGTAAATGGGGAAATGAACTGCAAAGCACACTGGGTATTATTATTAGCCTTGTTCCAGGGCGAAGCTCATTAGAATACTACTCGGCATACTTTGCAATTGTTAATTTTTACATATACATTTATATTTAGTTTAGCAGACGCTCTCGTCACACCATAGTGGCATCCGAATTCTGACATTAATGCAGGGTGAAAGGGGGGCACAAAATTGTGAACTGCAACAACAAAAAATGTATAGAAAAGTATTTTGTATTTTGAAAATAAAAATTACAGCTCTCGAAAGTATCTTGTTACAAAATACATTGGAATGTAGTTCAGCACAGTGTAATACAAATTACATAATACTCAGAAGTAATTGAAATACATATTTCAAATACATGTAACAAAAATACTGCCCATCTCTGCCAGCAGGTAAAAACGTTAACAATGTCTGTTTGTCTCCTCTCCACAGCGTCATGATCCTACCATCAGAGGATGGTCTGGAGGACATGAGTGGGCAGCGTCTGAGCCTGGGCAATGTGACACACCCTTTTGTGAGCCAGTCTTACTGCTGTGTGGGGCCCTACAACACCAAGGACACTAAGAACAGGCCCTTTAAAGTGGCCTTGGATGAGAGGCTGGATGTGCTCATCAAAGACCCAGCAGGTTAGAGTCCTCTTTGATTTAGTTTACAATTTTGACATAGGTTAGCCCACATTTAATTTCTCCCTCCACTGTTAACCTGGGATAGGCTCCACTTTCAAGCTTTGTGTGGAGAAGCATGGAAATCAAGAGTAGTCTAATTAAGATACATTTATGGGAGAATAGATACTTGCATCCTCCGTCATTGTAAATAAGAATTTGTTCTTAAATGGCTTGCCTAGTTAAATAAAGGTTAAATAAAAATAAATTAAATAAAAATCCTCGTATATACTGTCTCTGTTGATGTGTGTTCATTCAGGCTGGTGGCTGGTGGAGAACGAGGATAAACAGTTGGCCTGGTTCCCTGCTCCTTACCTGGAGGTGTGTGAGGCAGAGAACGATGAAGATGGATTGGATGGAATTCCCTTGGGGGGTAAGATACTTTTGAATCTATATTGATACATATCCTGTCCACAGTCCAAACTTAATCACAGTAAATGTTGTGAAAGTTTGTTTAATATACTAAGCCTACTATGGATTGCAGTTAGCTTATGGATACACCATTACAAACATTCAGTTTTGTGGTTAGAAAATTCCACAGCCAGCCAAACACTAGGGGGAAGTCCTAAACTAGATACCATTTTTGAACATTTTATTTAACCTTTATTTAACCAGGTAGGCCAGTTGAGAACAAGTTCTCATTTACAACTGCGACCTGGCCAAGATAAAGCAAAGCAGTGCGACACAAACAACAACAGAGTTACACATTAATAAACAAACGTACAGTCAATAACACAATAGAAAAAGAAATCTATATAGTGTGTGCAAATGAGGTAAGATTAGGGAGGGAAGGCAATAAATAGGCCGTAGTGGCGAAGTAATTACAATTTAGCATTTAAACACTGGAGTGATAAATAACCCTCATCCCAACATAGTAGAGAATGACCAGTGATGTACATAAACCCTGGATTGCTGATGCTGTGTATTGGCCCTTGAGAGGCTTTGAAGCCACTGGTCGGCCATATTGGCACTCCCCAGTAGGAGCAGTCCTCCACAGAGTACCACAGTATGAGTCATAATACGCATAAAACCTAGTGGTCAAATAGGGAAATGGTTCCAATCATTTTTCCACCATTAATTTTTCCCATAGGGGATTTTAGAAACAATTAAAATAAGTGCTGTTTCGTGTAGGCTTACCCCGGCATGACGTTTTGATAACTGTGTGTAAATATCTCTAGGACAACATGACTTTATCAATATATTCGCAATAATTTCAAAGATTTTACTGAGTTACAGTTCATATGAGGAAATCAGTAAATTGAAATAAATTCATTTGGCACGAATCTATGGATTTCACATGAGTGGGAATACAGATATGCATCTGTTGGTCACAGATACAGTACCTTAAGAAAAAATGGGCCTCAAAATGGGCCTCACGATCTCATCACACTATTTCTGTGTATTTAAATTGCCAATCGCTAAAATGCAATTGTGTTTGTTGTCCGTAGCTTATGCCTGCCCATATCATAACCCCACCGCCACCATGGGGCACTCTGTTCACAACGATGACATCAGCAAACCGCTCGCCCACACAACGCATTACACACACATGGTTTGCGGTTGTGAGGCCGGTTGGACGTCCAACCGTTGAAGGTGGCTTATGGTAGAGAAATTACCATGAAATTCTCTAGCAACATTTGACATTTACATTTTAGTAATTTAGCAGACGCTCTCATCCAGAGCGATTTACAGTAATGAGTGCATACATTTACATGTAATCCGTTGTTACTCCCCAACCCTAGTAATGATCATGCAGTATAGTAAGCTTCTTGATATGCCACACCCGTCAGGTGGATGGATTATCTTGGCAAAGGATAAATACTCACTAACAAGGATCTAAACAAATTTGTGCACAAAATTTGAGTGAAATAATATTTTTGTGCGTATGGAAAATGTACCTGTTAGCAAAGGTGTCAGCTAGAGATGACATACAGGAGCTTTCAGGGATTTGTTGTTTTGCATGATGTCTACTTTGATGATAATTAGCATTTTCGAAACAGAGCATAAATAGTGCCGAATATATTGATAAAAGTCACCTTGTCCGAGAGAGATATACATGCTTATCAAAATGTCATGCCAGGGTAAGCCTACACAAAAACACAGCCCTTATTCTAAATGTTTCTAAAATCCCTTATGGGAAAAATGAATGGTGGAAAAACGATTGGAACCATTTCCCTGTTTGACTGCTGTGTTTTATGGGTATTATGACTCCACTGTGAGGCTCTATACGATTGCATGTATTTAAGTATATATTTCTTGTTGTTGTGGGGCCAGTAACATTTGTAATCTAAAACAATTACATAAAAATAAAAATAAATGAATGTATTTTTCATTTTACATATTTATGTTTAGCTCACATAATATAATGTAAAAGTATGCATTGAGGTGACTGTAATAGAATACATGTGGCAAAACGAATGTATACATTAATAAATGCATTTCTATAGTTTACAAAATATGCAGGCACGGTGGCTCCAACACAGCGCCCCCTATCAGTCATGTAGTGTATATAAATCATGGAGAACGACAGACTGAGATTGCATTCCAGATTACAAGATTGCATGACACTTTCTGTCATGGTTTTGAGATTTCTCAAGATCCAATATCAATAAATGCCCTGAAGGCTTGCTGTAGATTATGTAGAAAGGAATCTCTGTTGTTTTAACCTGCTTCCTGGTTTGTCCCTTAGGAACTCTCTACTGCGCTGTGAGGAGTTACTCCACTAAGAAGCATGACGAGGTGCCTGTTCCTATTGGCTCTGTGGTCGAGGTGCTGAGGAAATCAGACGACGGATGGTGGCTGATCAGGTATGTCAACTTGTAACTTGACTATCTGTCTGCCTGTCTGCCTCTCAGAATGCTACACAGACAAAGCAACCAACACTGCGTTTCATTGTCGGGTCTGTAATACAAGACAATGCAAACAATGTACAACCTCTCATTGTCTTATCGGAGATAGTGTGGCAGCAGGTGTGTGGGAGGAACTGTTGAATGCATTGTCGCTCCAAACGTGATTATGGCCACCAAAAGTTAATACCTGAAATAAAATGACATAAATCAGGGAATCCTGTGGTTTTCTTACAGAGGTATTTGGTAACGAATAACAGTAAGGAGAGTAGGGATAACATAGCACTTGTTGGTGGTTCCCTTTGACAAATGACGATTGATGGTGACGAACGGCTCCACTTCAACGTTCTGTTAAGCAAAGACATGAGGGTCATGACCAGAAGATGTCCTCTAATCAAAAACAAACTCTTTGAACCCTGAGTGACACAACTCTTTTCCCCTCCAGGTATAATGGCAGAACGGGCTACTCTCCCTCCATGTACCTGCAGCCTTACAACAACCCACGTGCTGGCCTCCACAACCTGCAGAGGAAGCTGCACAGCTCCTCTCTCAATCTGGCAACCCACATGGACAGCTCTACTCTCAACTTGGCATCCAGCAGAGACAGCCAATCTGGCAACTGTTACCCACCCACCCTGTATGAGGAGACAGGGCTGCAGCATCACACATCGACCCAGCCCAGGGATGATCCGTACCGGGCCTCCCTTCTCCAGAAGACCCGCTCTCTGGAGCTTCTGTCTGAGACCCGTCCCGACATGGCCGTCCCTCCATCCCAAAGAGAGAGAGAAGACCTTGAGTCAAATCCGGATCCAGCAATCCGCAAGAGCAGCATCAGCTTGGCCAAGTCCTCCGACTCTGACATCAGCTCATCAGGCCGGAATGTCAGGACGTCTTTTTCCAGCTGCAGTGAGGAGGAGCCCCAGAGCCCCCCAAACAGCCCCAGGTCTTCACCCCAGCCAAGGGAGAGTGGCAATCGCAGCATCCCAGATAAGAGTCTGTCAACCAGCCCTAGCTCCAGTTCTGAGACTAGGTCCTGTAAGATGCCCACCGCTGCACCCAAGGTGCCCCCGCGACCCAGAGCCCAGGAGATCCTGACCCGGTGTACCACCATGACCCGCAAGGCTGCCTTGGCCTCCAGAGGGAGGCTGTTCTCCCTGCAGGACCCCATCCAGACCCACTAGAAAGGCTGGGAGCGGTGGTTGGGGAACTGGGAGATGGGGTTAGGGTTATGGGGAGCCGTGGGTGGTGGAGAGTGGGGTTTTTGGGGTTAGGATTACGCTATTCTCTCCTGGCCGACTTTACGTGAAGCGCAATACTTTGAGAATGGCTTGCAATACTAGGGTAACATTTGCATAAAAATGCCTATTCTGTATGTTACAATAACCATGATTCCATCCAACCATTTTTATGCGAGTAAAGCACTTGTTGAATAAAAAACTCACTACAGGACTGATGGAAACGGTATAATTGTTAGTAAACTTTCTAAATCTCGACAGAACAAAATACGTAAGACAGGGGGATAAGTTTTTGTCTGTGAAATACACTACATGACCAAAAGTATGTGAACAACTGCTCGTCGAACATCTCCTTCCAAAATCATGGTCATTAATATGGATTTGGTCCCCCCTTTGTTGCTTCCCCAGCCTCCACTCTTCTGGGAAGGCTTTCCACGAGATGTTGTAGCATCGGCGTTCCAATTCATCCCAAAGGTGTTAGATGGGTTTGAGGTCAGGGCTCTGTGCAGGCCAGTCAAGTTCTTCCACACCGATTTCGACAAACCATTTCTGTATGGACCTCGCTTTGTGCACAGGGGTAATGTCATGCTGAAACAGGAAAGGGCCTTCCCAAAACTGTTGCCAAACAATTGGAAGCACATAATCGCCTAGAATGTCATTGTATGCTGTAGCGTTAAGTTTTCCCTTCACTGGAACTAAAAACAGCCCCAGACCATTATTCCTCCTCCACCAAACTTTACAGTTGGCACTATGCATTGGGGCAGGAAGTGTTCTCCTGACATCCACCAAACCCAGATTTGTCCATCGGACTGACAGATGTTGAATCGTGACTCATTACTCCAGAGAACGCGTATCCACTGCTCCATAGTCCAATGGCGGCGAGCCTTAAACCACTCCAGCCGACGCTTGGCATTGCGCATGGTGATCTTAGGCTTGTGTGCGGCTGCTCGGCCATGGAAACCCATTTCAGTTATTGTGCTGACGTTGCTTCCAGAGGCAGTTTGTAACTCAGTAGTGAGTGTTGCAACCAACCGAGGACAGACGATTTTTACGCGCTTCAATACTTGGCAGTTCCGTTCTGTGAGCTAGTGTTGCCTACCACTTCACAGCTGAGCCATTGTTGCTCCTAGACGTTTCCACTTCACAATAACAGCACTTACAGTTGACCAGGGCAGAAATTTGACAAACTGACTTGTTGGAAAGTTGGCATTCTATGACGGTGCCACATTGAAAGTCACTGAGCTCTTCAATAAGGCCATTCTACTGCCAATGTTTGTCTATGGAGATTGCATGGCTGTGTGCTCGAATTTATACACCTGTCAGCAACGGGTGTGGCTGAAATAGCCAAATCCACTCATTTGAAGGGGTGTCCACATACTTTTGTATATATGGTGTAGATCATGCACCAAATGCAGTGGAAATGCTTTAATGCGCATTTGTTGAAGAATAATCCTCATGTGGCAGTAAACTTTCAGTCACGTGATGCTATGTTGTGTAGTCCTCCCACTACGACTTGGAAAAGCACACAGTTTATTAGTCTACAGATTCAATTAGTAATGATGAACCTCACAGGGTGGTGAAAGTGCATGGTGATGATGAGCTTGATACTCCTTAAAATGTCGAGGGTCCTAATTTTATGCTGGTAACATGTTGATCGGGGCTTGGCTGTCAATTGACAAATAAATATGATCTTGCTTTTATCCATAATCAGATTTAAAGATGGGATGGAAACACACTGTACTTATTTTTTTTATTAGTTAAATGAAAAATTACACGACAAAGTGATTTTTATGTGCACTACGTCATTACGCACAGCTTTTCATTTTCATGAAGCCAGTTTGATGTAAACAAACAAAAGGGAAAATGTGGATATTTTTCGGGTGCGCATATTATTATATTTGCTTGAAAATCTTTCGACAAATTGATGGAAATCTAGCTAATGTTGAACATTAAAATGTGCTGACAACTTTCTGATGTTATTTATAGTTGATCAACTATTGCTATTTAATTACACTTATTTAAATTAGCATGAAATGCTCACAGGTTATAAAGGTATAAATGAATTGGCTACTAGTCTTAACCTTTTAAAGCCAAACTCCTTAATTTGTGCATACCCTTAAAGAGTAGGCCCTAAACAAAAAAATAATTTCACATGCAAATAATACTTATTTTACTAGTCACTACTACTACTCCTATTACTACATGGTAACAGCTGAAACAAGCACACAAATGTTCACAAAAATGTCCCTTTTCTATTTTGAGATGAAACATTATATTCTGATGATATTTTCAATGCACATTTCCTGTCTGTATGATTTTAATATGAAGGAATGAGACACAGTTGTCTCTGAAAGATATGGGATGACACAGAATTAAATATAGTTTGCTTATATGATATAATTTGTATCTATTTTGCTTTAATATTGTAGAATGATTTTCATTATGATGTTGAAATTGCGCATTTGTTCCCGGAGGGACATTTTCAAGGGGGTTCAGTTTCAATGTATTATTGAAATGCATGGAAATGCTCTAGTTCTACCCCTTTAGAGTTGACCAATGACTGGTTGGGTTGTTGTAGCCTACATATCATTCTTCTATTGGTGTCTGAAGTCACTGTTATTCCATACTGGAATTTTACTGTAACTATTTACCATTACTGTCTGTATGCCTTATATGCAATCAACATTATCTTATAAACTGAATTCAATGTCTTCTCTCTTTCCAAGTCTTATTTTTTTACAGTGTTCATGTTTCATATATCTTCCACCTCTATAGTAATTGTGTATTGTATTTTACAGTATTGTACTCAAGTGGTCCTATACATGGCTCAGTTCAAAAGAGCATGGCGCTAGCAACACCAGAGTTGTGGGCTCGATTCCCACTGCGGTCACATCCCAAAATGTGGGCACTGTTGTCACTTTTGATAAAAGTGTTTGCTACGTAATGGCATATATTACAGTATTACAGTACCGTATTGCCCCCCACCCATCAAAAAGACCCCAGCAACTTCATTTTGGACACATGTTTACTGTATAGGGGATGCATTTCATTCTTGTTGTGGACTTTCTGGATAATTTGTGTATTGGTATTGTATTACTGCGCTATAGGAGCTTTTTGCTGCACCTGTACGAGACCAATAAACTTTGATTTGATTTGTTACATGTTTTGATTTGTTACAAAAAATATCAGCTTTTTTTTCAACTTAATGAAAAGTCAAATCATAGTAGTAATCGTCATAGTAGTACATTCAAGTATATACAATTGAAGTAGGAAGTTTACATACACTTAGGTTGGAGTCATTAAAACTAGTTTTTCAACCACTCCACAAGTGTCTTGTTAACAAACTATAGTTTTGGCAAGTCGGTTAGGACATCTACTTTGTGCATGACACAAGTCATTTTTCCAACAATTCTTTACAGATTATTTCACTATAATTCACAGTATCACAATTCCAGTGGGTCAGAAGTTTACATACACTAAGCTGACTGTGCCTTTAAATAGCTTGGAAAATTCCAGAAAATGATGTCATGGCTTTAGAAGCTTCTGATAGGCTAATTGACATTTGAATCAATTGGAGGTGTACCTGTGGATGTATTTCAAGGCCTACCTTCAAACTCAGTGCCGCTTTGCTTGACATCATGGGAAAATCAAAAGATGTCAGCCAAGACCTCAGAAAAATAATTATAGACCTCCACAAGTCTGGTTCATCCTTGGGAGCAATTTCCAAACGCCTGAAGGTACCACATTCATCTGTACAAACAATAGTACGCAATTATAAATACCATGGGACCACGCAGCCATCATACCGCTCAGGAATGAGACGCATTCTGTCTCCTACAGATGAACGTACTTTGGTTCGAAAAGTGTCAAATCAATCCCAGAACAACAGCAAAGGACCTTGTGAAGATGCTGGAGGAAACAGGTACAAAGTGTCTATATCCACAGTAAAACGAGTCCTATATTAACATAACCTGAAAGGCTGCTCAGCAAAAAAAAAGCCACTGCTTCAAAACCGCCATAAAGAAGCCAGACTACGGTTTGCAACTGCACATTGGGACAAATATCGTACTTTTTGGAGAAATGTCCTCTGGTCTGATGAAACAAAAATAGATCTGTTTGGCCATAATGACCATCGTTATGTTTGGAGGGAAAATGGGGAGGCTTGCAAGCCGAAGAACACCATCCAAAACGTGAAACACGGGGGTGGCAGCATCATGTTGTGGGGGTGCTTTGCTGCAGGAGGGACTGGTGCACTTCACAAAATAGATGGCATCATGAGGGAGGAAAAGTATGTGGATATATTGAAGCAACATCTCAAGACATCAGTCAGGAAGTTAAAGCTTGGTCGCAAATGGGTCTTCCAAATGGACAATGACCCCAAGCATACTTCCAAAGTTGTGGCAAAATGGCTTAAGGACAACAAAGTCAAGGTATTGGAGTGGCCATCAAAAAGCCCTGACCTCAATCCTATAGAAAATTTGTGGGCAGAACTGAAAAAGCGTGTGTGAGCAAGGAGGCCTACAACCTGACTCAGTTACACCAGCTCTGTCAGGAGGAATGGGCCAAAATTCACCCAACTTATTGTGGGAAGCTTGTGGAAGGCTACCTGAAACGTTTGACCCAAGTTAAACAATTTAAAGGCAATCCTACCAAATACTAATATAGTGTATGTAAACTTCTGACCCCCTGGGAATGTGATGAAATAAATAAAAGCTGAAATAAATCATTCTCTCTACTATTATTCTGACATTTCACATTCTTAAAATAAAGTGGTGATCCTAACTGACCTAAGACAGGGAATTTTTACAAGGATTAAATATCAGGAATTGTGAAAAACTGAGTTTAAATGTATTTGGCTAAGGTGTATGTAAACTTCCGACTTCAACTGTATCATACATTTTATGTTTCTACTTTACAGACATAATTTTCATGATGTAGTTCTCAATCAGTAGTAGACAAACCAGTTGACATGTAAAATCTATAGGTTTACCAAACATTCAAGTGATCATCAATTGAGAGCAGTCGGATTAAGTAATAGTACATTTATTTTAACAAAAGAGAAGATAATCATATCAAAAGTAATGTGAGCATTGCATTGTGAAAGGCAATTACTTTATAAGTATTTATAGACAAAACACTGATTAAGTTTGGTGAAAAAGTGTGTTGTACTTAGTCAATTGAAAATGTGCTTAGAGTTTTGAAAAAACTGCCTTTTTGATGATCTGTTTTGAGTTGAGTTGTGAAAATGTAACACATACTTGTGAAAATTGCACCAAAGCAATAAGAAAACATTTGGTAAACCTATAGATTTGACATAGAAACTGGTAAAATTATCTCACCTTGAAAATGGGATCTATACCACATGGGATATAAATTATGGAAATGTTATGTTCAGTCAATTGGAATGGGAAATGCAAGTGTGTTGTCTAGTGTGAAAACAGTGTAATGCACTGTAATTTACAATACTGTAGCATACTACATTCAAACGGCAATTTTGAAACATGTTAAAAAGAAATTTTTGCTATTGGAATTATTTGGTTGTTAAAATAATCAAATTGAGAAGATGTCATTATGTTGTGTTTTGGTCATTCAGCTTCTTATGGCTGGGGGCAGTATTGAGTAGCTTGGATGAATAAGGTGTCCAGAGTAAACTGCCTGCTACTCAGGCCCAGTTGCTAATATCTGCATATTATTAGCAGATTTGGATGGAAAACACTCTGAAGTTTCTGAAACTGTTTGAATGATGTCTGTGAGTATAACATAACTCATATGGCAGGCAAAAACCTGTGAAAAAATCCAACCAGGAAGTGGGAAATCTGAGGTTTGTAGTTTTTCAACTCATCGCCTATCGAATATACAGTGGGATATTGGTCATATTGCACTTCCTAAGGCTTGGACTAGATGTCAATAGTCTTTAGAACCTTGTTTGATGCTTCTACTGTGAAGGAGGGGGGAATGAGGGCTCTTTGAGTCATGAGTCTGGCAGAGTGCCATGAGCTGACCACACGCGTTCACGTGAGAGTTAGACCTGCGTTCCATCGCATTTCTACAGACAAAGGAATTCTCCGGTTGGAACATTATTGAAGATTTAAGTTAAAAACATCCTAAAGATTGATTCTATACTTCGTTTGACATGTTTCTACGAACTGTAATATGACTTTTCATCTGAACTTTTGCATGGACTTGCCCGCGCGTCGTGAGTTTGGATTGTGTCCTGAACGCGCGAACAAAAAGGAGGTATTTCTACATAAATGATGCTCTTTATGGAACAAATCAAACATTTATTGTGGAACTGGGATTCCTGGGAGTGCATTCTGATGAAGATCATCAAAGTTAAGTGAATATTTATAATGCTATTCTGACATCTGTTGACTCCACAACATGGCGGATATCTTTATGGCTTGTTTGGTCTCTGAGCGCTGTACTCAGATTATAGCATGGTGTGCTTTTTCCGTAAAGTTTTTTTGAAATCTGACACAGTGGTTGCATTAAGGAGAGGTTTATCGAAAGTTCCATGTGTAATACTTGTATCTTTTATCAATGTTTATTATGAGTATTTCTGTAAATTGATGTGGCTCTCTGCAAAATCACCAGATGTTTTGGAGGCAAAACATTACTGAACATAACGCGCCAATGTAAACTAAGATTTTTGGATATAAATATGAACTTTATCGAACAAAACATACATGTATTGTGTAACATGAAGTCCTATGACTGTCATCTGATGAAGATCATCAAAGGTTAGTGATTCATTTTATCTCTATTTCTGCTTTTTGTGACTCCTCTCTTTGGCTGGAAAAATGGCTGTTTTTTCCTGTGACTAGGTACTGACCTAACATAATCAGATGGTGTGCTTTCGTCGTAAAGCCTTTTTGAAATCGGACACTGTGGTGGGATTAACAACAAGTTTATCTTTAAAATGGTGTAAAATACTTGTATGTCTGAGGAATTTTAATTATGAGATTTCTGTTGTTTTGAATTTGGTGCCCTGCACTTTCTCTGGCTGTTGTCATATCGATCATGTTAACAGGATCCCAGCCATAAGAAGTCCAATGTACTCATTATATTTCACAGTAAACATATATTTTGGATCACTGGTTATGTGGTGAAAGACGTCTACAAACAAAATGAATGCACAATGAAAGGTTTTGAATGTAAAACTGGCTGCATAAGAGTTTTGAAAATTCACCACATACTTGTGAAAATAGTACCAAAGCGATGGGAAAAAAAACTGTAACACAGGTGGAGGCAGATGACAAACACACAAATGAAAAGGAGAAGATAAAACACTGATTCAAATTATACACTTTTTCTTGTACTCTTTTATCTTTCCAAATGAGTTCAATTCCGTTCATTTCAAATGGAGATTACTTACATTTTCAAGGTCCCTCTTATCCAGAGTGACTTACAAGAGCAATTAGTGTTACGTACCTTACCTCAAGGGCTCATCGACAGATTTTTCACCTAGTCAGCTCGGGGGTTCAAAACAGCAACATTTTGGGTACTGGCCAAACGCTCTTAACCGCTAAGCTACCTGCTAGCTTACTTAAACTGAATAATTAAATGCATTCCTTAAACGCAGTCATAGGGATTGCCATAACACTTTCAGGCATTTTAGTGTGAGATTGTAGATTTGCTTCTGATTGAGGTGAGAATAACAATATGTTATGTAACTTGGTTGTTTTAGGCAGGTAGCCTAGTGGTTAGAGTGTTGGGCCAGTAACCAAAAGGTTGCTGGATTGAATCCCTGTGCTGACAAGGTAAAACTCTGTTGTTCTGCCCCTGAGCAAGGCAGTTATCCCACTGTTCCCGTGCGCCGTGGATGTCGATTACGGCAGCCCCCCCCCCCCCCCCCCCCGCACCTCTCTGATTCAGAGGGGTTGGGTTAAATGTGGAAGACACATTTCAGTTGAAGGCATTCAGTTGTACAACTGACTAGGTATCTCCCTTTCTCTTTGTTCTCTACCAGTCTTGTCTGTCATAATGATTAAGTCTCCTTGGCCTGGACACTGCTGGATGATAAATGAGTTTGTATCTCAAGTTGTTGTTGTTGGGAATAACCTCTCTCTGCGTGTTGAGAAAAGGCCTTTTTTAACATGACTCATACTACAGTGAAATGGATTCTTATTAGACTAAATCTAAAAATCTATATTTTTGGACATAAATGTCTCTTAAACGTATCATACTCAATATAAATCTTCATGGACAATATATGTTTTGCTTTTCAAAACAAGAAAAAGAAAAAGCAGTTTATGACCCATTTATTAGTATGTTAAATAGTTAAGGTATTCTCATAGTTTCTCTCTGAGAAATAGAGTACTCACAGCAGCAATCCATGTCTTATCACAAGCAGATTAAAGTAGCCCACTGTATCTAGATAGTGAAAAATCTGTCAATAAAACAATAAAGGAAATATATAAAAGAGAAGAATGTGGAGTTTCCAATTCATTATATCTCTGATTGCGTCTATAATTCCCACTATTGCTACTAAAGCAAATCAACAGTGTACTTTAGGAGTGGCATTTGCGGTCAGTTACAAAGGGTTAATTGTGTTGACATTATGACTCCTTTATCCAAACACAAGGAAGAACACTGATAAAACATGTAGATGCTGGGAAGAGAAGATACATTTTGTCGCATGGCATAGTGCCATGCTTGCTTATTGCACACAGGTGTTGCTAAAAGATTGACGGTTTATTGGGCAAATGTGAACATATTTTATGGAAAGTGACGGCAAAGACGAGGGAACGTTCCTGACGGGAATTGTTTAGGGATCAATGATTTACTGGTGGGAATGTTTTTAAGGGAAGGTTAATACTGTAAGAAAGACAATACAGATTTGTATGCATCAGGAGGTTATTCAATTGACCTTTAACTCAACTCATTGCTGATATATAAAAAAGCATTCCCATGTCTCCAATTTACTGGATGCCTGTAACATTTTTCCAGTAAGTGAGATCAGTGCAATGTACTCAAAGCATGTCACAAGTTGGCATCCATTCAATTAAGAATAAAGGAGGGATCAGCATACATATGGCTCTTAAGAAACGTAACTTAATAAGACAAGTCAAAGCATCATCTCAGTCATCTCACTCGACAGGCCTGGTATCTGCAGATACTCGTCACACAGGCGTCAATAATAATCAGTATCCATAATTCTCACACTACCAACATTGCTGAGTAACAACTTCGCCCTGTCTCCATCCTTACCAGATGTTTAGAAACATTTAGCCAGTAAGTGAGACCTGTGCATTGTCTTCCCAAGCATACATAGCAAGTTGGTGTGTTTTCAAGATTCATTATCCCCATAATAATTTACATTTCCTGTTGCTACTGGATTATTTTCCTGCAGTAGCAAACTGGCTCAAATTAAAATCCTACATCTGTAAACACCACAGGTTTTCAAATATGCAAAAATAATAGCACGCTTTTAAAAACCTTCAGCCAATGTCACAGACAAAAGTTCTGAAATGCATGATATATAAAGTAAACTACTAAATGAAGTTGGCTGTTACTGCCTTTAAAAGGCCATTCAAATTGAAAGTGTCCTTTATATTGTATTGACCTCAGCTGAGTTCTGAAAGAAGCCTATTCATAGTAGCCCATTCAATGTGGCAGTCAGTCAGAGCAATAGCCAGAGAATGTGTTTGGTTTGGAAGCTCTAGAGCCAGCCGCCATTCAAAGCCCTATTTCCGTTTCCATGGCAACATCCTGTCAAAGCAGTAAAGAGAGGGAGAGAAAAAAAGACCCAGGTGGTGAAGTCACTAGCTCTGGAGCCAAACAGTAAGTACTATAGTGTGGGCCCTAAAACTTCAGAGAAGAGGAATGACATGGAGCTGAATGATTATTGGTCAGTTGATGTCTTATTTCCAGGGTGTTTTAGCAGTGTATTGTTGTGGCTCGGCACTAATGACTATTTGTTTGTGTATGTGCTTGTGCTGTTGACATGTAGGCTAGTCCTAACTAAGGGAGTGAGGGGCTGAGCTGTGGGAATGAAAAGAGTGGCAACTGTGACCTCATGACAATTGAAAACAGAGCAGTGAAATATGGTGAGTTAGGAAATGTAAATTATAATAAACAGTGACTTTACGGATGGAATATGGATTATGACTTTGGAGTACAACTTTGTGTCTAGAGAGCTAAGGGTATCCAGAAATACATCTGCTGGTTGATATTGAATGGGGTCGTTGAAAGGAACACATGGAAAATCAAATATAAAAAAGTGCCTGGATGTTGTAAATCGTCAACCACGTAACATTGTTGGGGGGGATTTGATTCTTCCTGTGTTCCTTTGCACGGATTCTGATTTATTATAACAAAGTGGCTTTGATTTGACTAACTTACTGCTTTTGACATTCCTTTGATTTAGAACCACCTAAAGTACAACAATCATATTTCCTAACTAACTTCTCTCATGTGTGTTTGTTTCTGTGTGTGTGTGTGTGTGTGTGTGTGTGTGTGTGTGTGTGTGTGTGTGTGTGTGTGTGTGTGTGTGTGTGTGTGTGTGTGTGTGTGTGTGTGTGTGTGTGTGTGTGTGTGTGTTTCAGAGTGGGGGTTACGACGTGGACCTGTTTCTGGACGGTCCAGACTATGACCTGCTCTGCACCATCTGTAGATCTGTCCTGAGGTGTCCTGTCAGAGTGGCCTGGAACCATGTCTTCTGCAAGACCTGCATCCTACAGTGGCTCAGGAGGTACAGTCCACTGGATCATGTCCTCAGTGTAACCTTAACTGGTTATTCATAAGAAAAGGTAGTAGCTATATTATTATGAAAGATATGAAGCAACCTGTGTTTCTAGGACACAAAATGTAGATTTCTGGCACATTTTCACAGTGCTTAAATATGATGACCATCTAGTTTCTTCAGGTTTCTACTGTAGAAGTGTAACATTCCTTTTATTGATTCAATTCAGCTTTCTCTCTAGACAGGAGACACATCCCTGCTGTAGGAAACCTATCAGGTCCAGCTTTATGTTTGTCATGTACAAATGGAGGGAAACTATCAGCCGCCTCGGGATTAAGGTGAGTCATGACAGCCTGATGTTGCTAAATGTTTCTTTTACAAAGTAATGGGTTTCCTTTTTCTCAAGAAGCAATGTGTGAGGGTCACACAGTAGGAAGGAAATTAGATTTTTCAAGCATAGAGGAACTGATGGGAGGGTCGTCAAACTTTTTGTTTTGCTTTGGGGGGGGTTTTGTTGTTTTCTATTGGGCACAGGAGAGGGTCGTTGATTTTTTTACTGTCTTTACATTCATTTTTATGGCTGGTTTTACAAACACATTTTTTGAAAATAAAGTTCTACCTAGAACATTAAAGGGTTTTCGGCTGCCCACATAGGAGAACCCTTTAAAGAACCCTTTTTGGTTGCAGGTAGAACCATTTTGGGTTCCATGTAGAAACCTTTCTACAGAGGGTTCCTCATGGAACCCAAAAGGGTTCTACCTGGAACCAAAAAGGGTTCTACCTGGAACCAAAAAGAGTTCTCCTATGGGGACAGCCGAAGAACCCTTTTTTCTAAGAGTGTTGCCAAATTTGCTCATCTGCTTGCATGTGCCTCCTCTATATCAAGGTGTGTTGGTACTTCCCTTATGCATTACACTTCTCAGCACACTAACTTTTATTATAAACTGGTGGTTTGAGCCCTGAAATCTGAAAGCTTAACAAGCAAACTGCTACAACCTCCAATCTGAGAAACTGATCCCAGCGCACCTAGAACCTAACGCTTCACTATATCCCAAATATGTGTCCTTTCATCTTCAAAATGTAGTACCTTTAGATGTGGCATAAACACAGGTACAATGTTTCAATCTGATTAGGCTACTTCAAAAGTCTCCAGTAGGCATGCGCACGTTCGTCCAAAATACGATTCCAGCATCCTCAAAATGGCTTGACATTGACACCCTAAAGACTCAAGTGCGCTAGTCCAGTGTCACGTTGATTATGCCTGCACATCATGGTTCAACAGCAGCCCCAAGCACCTAAAGAATAAGTTAGACCAGCCAAAACAAGCCTGTAAGAATTGTGCTTAAATTCTCCCCTTGTGGAGGTCAAACATGTTAAGCAGCTAAGCAGGCTATCTGTGGTAAAAAAAAGAGTAGAATTAATTGAACTTGGTCTGGTCCACAGAATTATTACGGACTCCAGATACCTATCCAACTATTTTTTATTTGTTAGAGATGTTCACCAGCATAATACCAGAGGCAGAGACTCGAATACTCACTGTTTAAATCTATCTGGTAAGAACACATTTTTATATACCAATTTGTTGAGTGGAACAAACTACCACAGTAACTCAAAGCCATACCAACCATAACCAAAATCTGGCTAATGAGTGAACAGTATAACCTTTTTGTCTGTGTCTATGTAATGTGTCTGTATCTATGTAATGTGTCTGTATCTATGTAATGTGTCTGCATCTATGTAATGTGTCTGTATCTATGTAATGTGTCTGTATCTATGTAATTGTATATGTATCTATGTAAATAATAGGGACCACAATGGAAATAAGTTCCCAACATTATTGTGCAATCCCGATCACTTCAAAAAATATTTGTACTATGTGCATATACAGTGCCCTCCTTAATTATTGAGGCAGTGAAGCATATCCCTAGTCTAGAGGTCATGAAACTATCCCTAAATCTTGTAAACAACTGACCACAATCTTTGACTTGCACTTTCTCACAGTCTTCCACTTCCTCTCCTCTCCTCTCTGCTCTCCCCTTCTCACTCTCCCATGCAGTGTAACAATGATTGCTGCTCGGCCACCTTCCCTCTGTCTGAGGAGTTCCTTGGTGCACCGGTCAGCCCTGGAGCCAGCTCTGCCCCATGGGCTGTGGTGCTCTGCTCACACAGGCCACCCAGAACCAACACAACTGCTTCAGGTGGGTGGGTGTTAAAACACTGGGAATGGGTGGATGAGGTGGGCCAGAATAGACATGGCATTTGTATCTTACATTTAGAAGCTTTCCTCACTTTCCTTCTTTTGTGGTAGATGAGGTAAGTTTTCCTGTCAATTCCAATGGAATATCACTGAAAAGGAAGGATTTTCAGTTTGGATTCCAGGCTATAATTTCCCCTTGACAATATACAAATGATCTTGGTGTAAATGGATGAATCCTCTTTGATGATGATTATGGTTACCCCAGGCGGCTGAAGCAGCAGGTGGAGTACCAGAGGCAGAACCACAGAGCCATCGCTAGTGCCCTCCGAAGGAAGATGAGGAGAATGCAGACCACCATGACACAAGTCAGGAGGCAGGTGGCACTCATCTGTGAGAGTCTAGAGGTCATGGGAGAGGCAGAGGAGGGACAGGTGGGTGAGGGAGAGGAATATGGAGAGGGAGAGGGGGAATCTGTGAGTCTAGAGGTCATGGGAGAGGCAGAGGGGGGACAGGGGGGTGAGGGAGAGGAATATGGAGAGGGAGAGGGGGAATCTGTGAGTCTAGAGGTCATGGGAGAGGCAGAGGAGGGACAGGTGGGTGAGGGAGAGGAATATGGAGAGGGAGAGGGGGAATCTGTGAGTCTAGAGGTCATGGGAGAGGCAGAGGGGGGACAGGGGGGTGAGGGAGAGGAATATGGAGAGGGAGAGGGGGAATCTGTGAGTCTAGAGGTCATGGGAGAGGCAGAGGGGGGACAGGGGGTGAGGGAGAGGAATATGGAGAGGGAGAGGGGGAATCTGTGAGTCTAGAGGTCATGGGAGAGGCAGAGGGGGGACAGGAGGGTGAGGGAGAGGAATATGGAGAGGGAAAAGGGGAAGGAGAGGTGTATGAGGGATATGGAGAGGGGGGAGACTAAAGGGGAGAGCAGCACAAGCAGCAGCTCCTAAGATGGGAACAGGGTTTATTTTTGTATTTTACAAATGATTAATGACGTCTTAAATGACATAAGGGTTTTTATATAAAATAATGATTATGTGGAACTATGAAAATGAAAGAGGTTTGTATTTTAATTAAACTTTTAATTTCATTTTGGTGTATTTTGTACAGACTGCAGATGTATTCTGATGGATTGTTTTACTTTCATAATGTTTCTATTATGTTGATTATTGTATTTTGGCAAATCCAAATCTTGAATGATTAAAAACATGACATAAAAACATTTCTATATGTCTTGGTTTTACTCAACGATCGTTTTCATCTTTCACGTATTAAATATGGACTGTCTGATCAAAAGGACATTGAACTGTAAAAAATGAAATCAACACGCAAAACACACATCTCTTTACTGTTCCTCACATGTAAACATTGACCAAAGGTATCACTTAAAGTCGGTTGAAGTTCTGTAATATACAGTATCTCACTACATTTGGTGGCACATCTATACTGAACAAAAAAAACGCAACATGCAACAATTTCAAAAATGTTGCTGAGTTACAGTTCACATAAGGAAATCAGACAATTTAAATAAATACATTTGTTCCTAATCTATGGATTTCACTTGGTGGGCAGCCAGGCCCAGCCAATCAGAATGAGTTTTTCCCCACAAAAGGGCTTTATTACAGACAGAAATTCTCCTTTATTCAGCTCATGAAACATGGGACCAACACTTTCCATGTTGCGTTTATATTTTTGTTCAGTGTACTTGATGTGCTTTGAGAATTTCAGGGGTGTCTTAGTGTCATTGGGCCACAGAGAGGCACTAGTCCAAGTCTGCAGCAGTATTGTCCTGGGAGATCCTCTCGATGGACTCCATGGAGGAGTGTTGTGAGTGTGACGACTGGGCTGGACACTCCTCCAGCAGCCCAGCTGGAGGACTGTCCATCCCAGAATGCATCAGAGGCAGGTAGATATCGTCCATGTTGGGCAGCACAAATACTTTCTGGAATGGAGAGAAGATAGATGAATTGTTTTATCGGGGATAGATTGTCTTACTTGGGATTTGGGGGGAAGGGGAGGCAGGGGAGAGTAAAAGAGGAAGAGCTGGATGAGAAAAGACAAGGGAGGGCGAAAGGTGAGAGATACAAGGGTAGGGAAGGGAGGGGGAGAGAGAGAGAGAGAGAGAGAGAGAGAGAGAGGAAAAGAGGAGGTGGAGCAGCAGGAAGGAAAGAGAAGTCTAACCTCAAACTCATCCTGCAGCTTCTTCTCGATCCACTCGGTCACGTGACAGAAGGTGACCTCCCTCTCCCCCAGCTTGGGTCTGACACGCAGGTCCAGCTTGGGAGGCACACAGAAACTGTACCTGGAATACACACACACATGCACAAATATAGGACCATCATTAAATACAGAGACAGTAACCGAAGGCAATTACCATGTTGACCTAACCTTTATAAAAAATGTGGTCTTATCATCGGTTGCTATCATTTGCCTGACCCTTTGTTCAACTTGTCACAAAAAGAAAAGTAATGCTCTTTCATGCTGAAGACGCAAGTACGTAAATGAAGAGATAAAGGGAATCGGAGTGAATGTGGACTAGAGGGAATGTGTACAACGCCATAGAGCAGGGTTCCCCAACTGGGGAGTTTTCTGAGCAAAATGATTATTTGAAAAAATATAAGTAAAAACAATACATATCATTGTTGGACTTAAAACATGTAACTTAATATATACATTTTTTTGTCATTTAGCAGACGCTTTTAACCTTTTAACCAGACTTACAGTGCATTCATCTTAAGATAGTTAGGTGGGACAACCATATATCACAGGCAAAGAACCCTATCAGGGTTCCCTTTGTTCAGGGACACATTATTCCATTTCTGTTAGTCACATGTCTGTGGAACTTGTTCAGTTTATGTCTCAGTTGTTGAATCTTGTTATGTTCATACAAATATTTACACGTGTTAAGTTTGCTGAAATTAAACGCAGTTGACAGTGAGAGGACGTTTTTTTCCCCCTCAATAAGGTAGAGTAAGAGCTGTGAGTCAGAGCTAGAAGGTTGTTTGAACTGGGGGGGGGGGGGGGGGGGGGGGAGTAAGCAACATGGTCTTGTCGTGGATGCAAGCCTCGAATGGAAGCCAGTGGAGTGGTGTGCGGCGGAATGGGGTGAGATGAGAGAACGTGGGAAGGTTAAATACCAGGCGGGTTGCAGCGTTCTGTAAAAACACCAGGAAGTCAGCTCCAAGAGATTATAGTTTTGGAAATCTGTTCCCAAGTATTTCGATGCATAATAAAGAGACACGTGATCGTATACAAATGTAAGCAAGGTTTGAAATGATTATGTTAAAGTCAAATATTATATCTGTTTGGGCTTCTTCCGGTCAATTTGTAGTCTACAAATTATTTGCAATTATGTTCAGGCCCCCCCGACCTTCTACTCAAGAAAAAATCATCCGGCAGAATCGAGTTCATGATCTGTGTCATTGAGTAACTTTGAGTGAGAGTGGGTCATACCATATTCTATCAGTAGGGGGAGGAGGGATATTGAGTGTGGTCCGTACCATATTCTATCAGTAGGGGGAGGAGGGATGTTGAGTGTGGTCCGTACCATATTCTATCAGTAGGGTGAGGAGGGATGTTGAGTGTGGTCCGTACCATATTCTATCAGTAGGGGGAGGAGGGATGTTAAGTGTGGTCCGTACCATATTCTATCAGTAAGGGGAGGAGGGATGTTAAGTGTGGTCCGTACCATATTCTATCAGTAGGGGGCGGAGGGATGTTAAGTGTGGTCCGTACCATATTCTATCAGTAGGGGGAGTAGGGATGTTGAGTGTGGTCTGTACCATATTCTATCAGTAGGGGGAGGAGGGATGTTAAGTGTGGTCCGTACCATATTCTATCAGTAGGGGGAGGAGGGATGTTGACAGCCAGTGTTCCAGAAAGCTCCTGAACCTCCACTGCCAGCAGCAGGGGCGTGTTGGACATCTCCTCAATCTTCTTTTTGATGTACTCATTCTCTGTCGCCTTCTGGAAGTACTTAGACTTAGCAATTTTGTCTACAAATCTCAAAATCCGCCTGCCTGTCCTCCCGCCACCAGCAGCAATCCTGCAGAGGGGAGGAGAGGAGGAGAGAGGACTTATACATGAGAGGACTTATGCCTTCAGAGGTAAATGTCACACCGGTCACAAATGAAAACAGCACTGCTATGACCTGCACTGCTATGATCTAAAACTAAGGGCCCTATTCAATCCATAATACTGAAGATCCACTTCATAGCGCGATTAACAATTCACATATTTTAATAGAGATCTTTTGCGATACGGATTGAATCTAGCCTTAGTAGCTTAAATGTAAGCTATATTCTGGGAAAGTGATGTCAAAGTACAGTGCATTCGGAAAATATTCAGACCCATTGACTTTTTCCACATTTTGTTAAGTTACAGCCTTATTCTAAAATTGATTTTTAAAAAGAATCCCCATCAATCTACACACAATACATCATAATGACAGTCAAAACAGGTTTTTACAAATTTTTGCAAATTACATAAGTATTCAGACCCTTTGCTATGAGACTTGAAATTGAGCTCATGTGCATCCTGTTTCCATTGATAATCCTTGAGATGTTTCTATAATTTGATTGGAGTCCAACTGGTGTAAATTCAATTGATTGGATATGATTTGGAAAGGCACACACCTGTCTATATAAGGTCCCACAGTTGACAGTGCATGTCAGAGCAAAAACCAAGCCATGAGGTCGAAGGAATTGTCCTTAGAGCTCCAATACAGGATTGTGTCGAGGCACCAATCTGGGGAAGGCTACCAAAACATTTCATGCTACATTTAAAATCCCCAAGAACGCAGTGGCCTCCATTATTCTTAAATGGGAGAAGTTTGGAACCACCAAGACACTTCCTAGAGCTGGCCGCCCAGCCAAATTGAGCAATCGGGGGAGAAGGGCCATGGTAACCAAGAACCCAATGGTTACTCTGACAGAGCTCCAGAGTTCCTCTGTGGAGATAGGATAACTTTCTAGAAAGACAACCATCTCTGCAGCACACCACCAATCAGGCCTTTATGGTAGAGTGGCCAGACGGAAACCACTCCTCAGTAAAAGGCACATGACATCCCAAAGGACTGTCAGACTATGAGAAACAAGATTCTCTGGTCTGATGAAACCAAGATTGAACTTTTTGGCCTGAATGCCAAGTGTCACATCTGGAGGAAATCTGGCTCCATCCCTACGGTGAAGCATGGTGGTGGCAGCATCATGCTGTGGGGATGTTTTTAAGCCTAGTTAAATGAAGATTTAAAAAAAAATATATTTAAGTGTCGGGATGGAGGGAAAGATGAACGGAGCAAAGTACAGAGAGATCCTTGATGAAAACCTGCTCCAGAGCGCTCACGTCCTCAGACTGGGGCGAAGATTCACCTTTCAACAGGACAACGACCCTAAGCACACAGCCAAGATAACACAGCAGTGGCTTCGGGACAAGTCTCTGAATGTCCTTGAACGGCCCAGTCAGAGCCCAGACTTGAACCCGATCAAACATCTCTGGAGAAACCTGAAGATAGCTGCGCAGCGACACTCCCCATCCAACCTGACTTGATAGGATCTGCAGAGAAGAATGGCCTATATGATATAATCACTTGGTCCCCAGAACCATACAATTACCCAATTGGCAATTACAACCCATAAACTGGTTCTACAATGTAAAAGGCCATTTCCACTTCCATTGTTACATTCCTTTTAATCAAAATGAATGATTGTTAATGATATTTCAACACCAACAATCAATTTCTCGTGGAGCGCAGACAAACGGAAGTCCGACAAAACCCGGGAAATATGAAATAAACAGAACTTCTACCAGATACGTCTTGTGAACGTTCATGTGCACAATAAACGGTACAGGGATGGAATGATGAAACGCTGTCAATTATTGTAGTATTAGATGGAATCTAGATTTACCAGATAGGGCCTATGCACTTTAACGTGTGAAAGCAACAGCAAACACTTCAACAAGAGAAAAGAAGCAGTTTGGAGAGCATAAGTGAAGAGGTGCGCAATGGTGCATCTTTACCACAGTAATAATATATTTTAAACAAATTCCAAATGCAAGTTTCATATGTAAATTACCAATTTAAAGCAATTGTTGCATACCAAAATGCCAGTAGGCCTATACTAGCAATTGTTGCCCCATTACTGATGAGCTTGCAAAGTGTTCTTCATCACCAAGCAATTTTTGTAGCTGTATATGTATTACGGCAATCCTCTCTTCTATGATTTGACATTTGCGGTGCACCTGATCCTATAGCTGTACAGCAAGTTAGCAATCTGTACCCTAGCTCGCCACCCGACCTGTGTTGATTGACAGTTTGCTGGTCCAATCACAGTGCCGAGTGTGCGTTTCACTAGCCAATCTGTTGCAGGTTTTTTTGCAAGGGCGATCCTGTGCTACTGTCTCTGGCTGGGTGTACAGTAATCCACATAGACTCTGTGCCACAAAATGAGTGACAAAACATTACAAAACCTGGCCAGATAAGTTCAAGTCATCAGTCTCCAGTCAAAGTCGAGTCCCAAGTCTTGAGGGTCCAAGTCAAGTCTCAAGTTATTTTATTTTCAAGTTGAGTCTAAAGTCATCAAATTTGTGACTGGAGTCAGATTTGAGTTCAAGTCATGTGACTTGAGTCCACAACTCTGGTTGTGACTATAGAAAATGATATTAGGGCTCGAAGTTCAGCGCTATAGCACGCTTGAAATGTCGAGATCATTTCTGATTAAGCCGATATATGCAGCGTTTACCGTGAATGCAGTCTCTGCTAACGTGGGAACATTGCCTTTAAATGTAAAACGAGCTACAAAACCGAATGTCATCGCTACGGATTGAATCGAGGCAAATATAGCACAAGGTCAGAGTCAGGTCACAGTCAGGAAAAACTCCTGGCCGCATCATTCTGCATGGCCGACTATATTTGGTGTGTAAGAGAAAGAGACATCAATTACCCTTCAGCACCAGGTAGAGTCCCCTTTTCTCCCACAATGCTTTGGTGCTCTGAGAGCAGTACTTCCTCCTCATCTGAAGAGCCGGCGCTGGAGGACTCTTCATCACTGTCAGCCAGAACACTGAGGATGGGTCTGGACCTGGACACAAAACACAACAACACAGGTTTCCCGAGTGTCTCGTGAGGCTCAGTTGGTATAATGTGGCACCTGTAATGCCAGGGTTGTGGGTTCGCTTCCCACTGGCAACTAGTACAAAAAAGAGTGAAAATGTATGTACTCATTACTCGCTCTGGCTAAGCATGAGAGAAAAATTATTTCAGCTCTCACTGAGACTAACCTTAATCCTCATCTGAGTTCAACCCTAGCTTCATGTCCACAGTTCTGCCCCAACCCTAGCTTTATCCACAAACCTGATAGAGACATTTTATGGATTTGACACCTAAATAAAACCATATTCAGCAGAGCCAACCATACTGTAAAAACAAGCTCATACATGCTTTACAAATAAGATGATATTTTTATGACAGAACAAGGATCTACTGTAGGAATCCATTTAAATCTGGAAACAGACCAAAGAATCAACATAATGTATCGAGAGCTCTGTCACGTACAGAGAGCTCTGTCACGTACAGAGAGCTCTGTCACGTACAGAGAGCTCTGTCACGTACAGAGAGCTCTGTCACGTACAGAGAGATCTGTCACGTACAGAGAGCTCTGTCACGTACAGAGAGATCTGTCACGTACAGAGAGCTCTGTCACGTACAGAGAGCTCTGTCACGTACAGAGAGCTCTGTCACGTACAGAGAGCTCTGTCACGTACAGAGAGCTCTGTCACGTACAGAGAGATCTGTCACGTACAGAGAGCTCTGTCACGTACAGAGAGATCTGTCACGTACAGAGAGCTCTGTCACGTACAGAGAGCTCTGTCACGTACAGAGAGCTCTGTCACGTACAGAGAGCTCTGTCATGTATAGAGAGCTCTGTCATGTATAGAGAGCTCTGTCACGTACAGAGAGCTCTGTCATGTATAGAGAGCTCTGTCATGTATAGAGAGCTCTGTCACGTACAGAGAGCTCTGTCACGTACAGAGAGCTCTGTCATGTATAGAGAGCTCTGTCATGTATAGAGAGCTCTGTCACGTACAGAGAGCTCTGTCATGTATAGAGAGCTCTGTCATGTATAGAGAGCTCTGTCACGTACAGAGAGCTCTGTCACGTACAGAGAGCTCTGTCATGTATAGAGAGCTCTGTCACGTATAGAGAGCTCTGTCACGTACAGAGATATCTGTCACGTACAGAGAGCTCTGTCACGTACAGAGAGCTCTGTCACGTACAGAGAGCTCTGTCACGTACAGAGAGCTCTGTCATGTATAGAGAGCTCTGTCATGTATAGAGAGCTCTGTCAGGTATATAGAGCTCTGTCATGTACAGAGAGCTCTGTCATGTACAGAGAGCTCTGTCATGTATAGAGAGCTCTGTCATGTATAGAGAGCTCTGTCATGTATATAGAGCTCTGTCATGTACAGAGAGCTCTGTCATGTACAGAGAGCTCTGTCATGTACAGAGAGCTCTGTCATGTACAGAGAGCTCTGTCATGTATAGAGAGCTCTGTCATGTATAGAGAGCTCTGTCATGTATAGAGAGCTCTGTCATGTATAGAGAGCTCTGTCATGTATAGACAGCTCTGTCATCAACAGGCTCCGTTTAAAGATTCACTATTAGAGGAGTTTGACAGGTTAAGAGGGATTTTGTAGGTTGGTCTCTTAATTATCATTAATTGTCAGTCCCCTCTGACAGAGCATAGCAGCTAATCATTACCAGGATGTCAGCATAGATGCCGCAAGGCAATGGTTTTATTGTAGCCTGAAATCCAGATCTGTTTTGTGCAAAAATTCCATAATAGCACAAACAGACTGGAACCCAGGCAAGTAATTTTGCAGTTCAATTTACAATGAAATAATAATGTTAGTTGTACTACGTAAAATGCATGTTGTACAGTAAACCATATATTTTCTTTTAGATGATAGTGCAGTATTAACTGCAATGTGACTGACCCTAGGCTGCCAGTATCAGTGAGGCTGTCAGTGTCCAGGCTTCCCTCCTTGCCCTCCTTGCCCAGTTTGGACAGGTTGATCTTGGTCTCCAGGGTCATCTGCAGGGCCCCAGTGTATACCACCTCCAGCTCCAGCCACAAGCCTGGAGAACACACACACATACCACACACACGTGTGCGCATGCACGCACACACACACACTCACGCATGCACACACGCACGCACACACGCACGCGCACACACACACATGCACACACGCACACGCACACACACGCACACACGCGCACACACACGCACGCACACACACACACACACACACACACACACACACACACACACACACACACACACACACACACACACACACACACACACACACACACACACACACACACACACACACACACACACACACACACACACACACACACACACACACACACACCAGCACAGAGATTAAGAGACAGATCAGATGATTGAGAGGGAGGAGACGGTCCATTGCTCATGTCATCTGATTACGATAGAGTACTGAGCATCAGATGAGTCGATATTATTACAGTAATCTGTTGTAATCTCAGTGAGCCAGGGAGCTGTTATCTCCTGCTGGGGACATGCAGCATATTGGTTTGTTGGTGGTGTGTCTATGTGTGTGTGTGTCTATGTGTGTCTATGTGTGTGTGTGACTATGAGAGTCTATGTGTGTGTGTGTGTGTGTCTATGTGTGTGTGTTTATGAGTGTGTGCATCTGCGAACGCATACAAATGGGGGCATTTATAGTGCTTGGACAGGATTTGCTGGCTTGTCTTTAATAGTCTATTGACGCACCCGCGCGTCAATCTAAGCAACATAATAAAAGAATCCCTTCAAAATCTGTCAGATTATGCTAGAGATATCACATCTCAATCTGTCAGATTATGCTAGAGATATCACATCTCAATCTGTCAGATTATGATAGAGATATCACATCTCAATCTGTCAGATTATGCTAGAGATATCACATCTCAATCTGTCAGATTATGCTAGAGATGTCACATCTCAATCTGTCAGATTATGTTAGAGATATCACATCTCAATCTGTCAGATTATGCTAGAGATATCACATCTCAATCTGTCCGATTATGCTAGATATCACATCTCAATCTGTCAAGATTATGCTAGAGATATCACATCTCAATCTGTCAGATTATGCTAGAGATATCACATCTCAATCTGTCAGATTATGCTAGAGATATCACATCTCAATCTGTCAGATTATGCTAGAGATATCACATCTCAATCTGTCAGATTATGCTAGATATCACATCTCAATCTGTCAGATTATGTTAGAGATATCACATCTAAATCTGTCAGATTATGCTAGAGATATCACATCTCAATCTGTCAGATTATGCTAGATATCACATCTCAATCTGTCAGATTATGCTAGAGATATCACATCTCAATCTGTCGCATCCGCCTATGTTGGCCTTCCAAATCTACGTGGAAGGTGGCCGAGCTACAGCGGTGTTTGTCAGACCATGAGACATCCCGAAAATCGGTCTTCTCACAGAAATGTCTGTAGCGTCTGAACGTTATGACCCTTCTATGGAAAGGGCAGACTCTCATGAACACGATGGTGTTCTCCGTTTTGCTATAAGAACCCCACAATAGTCATGGGACTCGTCTGAAGGAAACCCATACAAACAAATGGAAGTATAGAAAAAAAATAAGGGGTTAAATATGTGCCCCAAAAAATATATATATTTCCTGAGCTTTCTTATATCTGCTAGATATAGGACAGATACTTCAAAACCTTATTCCTTATGATAATTTTTTTAAACTATATTTTTTGCCATTTATGAATTCAAGGTGTTTCTATGGGTGATAGTACTAAAGGACAAATTAAATATTTTTGCAAATATTATTATTATTATTATTATACCTAAAGAGGTCTTAAAACAATTCCATGTGTTAGTTTAGTACCTCCAGAGAGGTTTGTCTGTAAACCCTTTCCTCATGTCTCTCTGCTCGCATCACAATTTGCGCAAGGAAACACGACCTGCGTCACATCCATGCCTCTCTAATCACACACCATCCCATTTACAGATTTATACAGAGCTCCCCCTGCACAGTCCACATTTGTCACCATCATTCTTTTGGGGAATTATAATCTGTCGTAATTTGCTGTAATTTGCAGACCTTCATAATCAGGGCAAATCCATTTAATCTGCTTCTAAGTACCCCTCCAGAATTGAGATTAGACTAAGTATGACACACTGTCATTGTCTTTCACTAATTGGTGTTCTGAGAGTGTCATGTACTGTATGCAGAGTGGGCTGATTCGCTGTGTCATCATTAGGGTCAGGAGTTATTCCTGACCATATTTGGGCCGCAGAGTTTCTCCTGGTCAGGTCACATGGTCTGGAAAACACCAGGCCTTAGTCATCATTGCAGAAACATCAGGGAGAGTAAAAAGGAAGAGTGAGCTTTCTAGTTGACACTCGCCTCTGCTGTTGACCACAGGTCTGGACGCACTGGTGATTTGGGGCAGACAGGAGCCCATGTCCAGTTCAGTCAGAGTCAGCTCATTCATGAAGTAAGGCAGCTGCACACACACACACACACACACACACACACACACACACACACACACACACACACACACACACACACACACACACACACACACACACACACACACACACACACACACACACACACACACACACACACACACACACACACACACACACACACACACAAACAAACAAACAAAGAAATATAATTTCGCTCCTCTGTTTTGCTTGTTTCCAGTGGATTTTGTGGTTATGTTGGCTATATACTACTAGAAGATTACCAAATAGAAACATTGTACAAGCTCCCCTTACTTCTGAAGAGGGGATTATACACTGTGAGAGCTCACACACTCACTCTGATTTTGCTCAACTTTTTCTGGATCTTTCTGGAGACAATGTCCACCCAATATTTCTCGCGCAGGAAGTCCCAGAATATTCGACCAATCAGTGCATTGACCCAGTCAGTGTGTCCCTCCCCCGGGAACTCTGGGAAATCACAGGTGCACTGTAGGGAAATATATACGCCACTACAGATTAACACACTATTTAATTATATAATCTATCTGTTTCTAGATGTTTCATTCAGGTGGTCAGCGGAACTCACCCTCACTTTGTTGGTGGGGCTTGTCTCTGTGCTGTTGAGGGGTGGACTGGGCAGGGGGCTGGGCTGCTCTGAGGGCAGGAAACGAGCCATGTAGGTGGGGTAGTCCAGCAGCGGAGAGCCCACCCTGGATGGTTGGATCGAGGGGGCAGAAGGGGGAACGGGGAGGTCCTCTTCAGTGCTCCCAATCCTGCTGGAACCTCTGCTGTCCTGGGACCGTCTTGAGGGGCTCACCCCTCGCACTACCGGCACATCTAGATACAGAGATGACAGCTGTCGGTTCACAGATTTGACAATGTTGTGATAATTACTTTTAAGTGTTACATGAGAGTGCATCTGTAAGATTTAGCTTCAGGGGACTTAGTGGACTGTCTAAGATGGAGGACAACACTGTTCAGTTTACTACCAGGACAGACCAGAGCAGGGGCAGAAACATGTGTGGTTAAGTGCTTTGAGAGCATCACGACAGTGCTATATTCTCCTACATGTCCACGCATCTGTAATCTAGAAATCATCCTGGAAAACATGGAACTGGTGCATATAATCCACTAGAGTAACATTTGCTTGATTTATCCTTCCCTTTCCACATGTATTGCTAATGCATTATATTTTCATGGCCAATATATGTACGGTGAAGATTTGTCATTACGCAAAAAACACAAATATAATACTAACGCAAAGTCAATTAAATGAGGAAAAAAGACAACCATACAAAACAACAAAAACAAACAAAAACTGTTTATCCTACCTGATCTGGACACACATCTGCCAGGCCTCTCATTCTCCTTCTCCTGCTCCATTACCATGGACGCGGACAGGAAGTGATGAAACCACTCCTCCTTCTCTCTTCCTGTCCGTCCGAAGAGATATAGGGTTGTAGGGAGGTTGGCTGCTGGTTTGGGGTTGGAGGTGGGTCGTGTTTGGAGTTGGGGGTCTCCCCCCTGCTCCTCTCTTGGGGTCTCCACTGTACCCCTCTCCTCCTCCATGACCCCCTCTCCCTCTGCCAGCTCAATGCAGATAGGGTACTTCAGGTTCCACAGCCTCTTACGGGCTAGCTCAGAGGGCAGCAGGAACACCTGGTATTACAACTCGACTTATTAGAAACCTCTTATAAAACAACGTTAATACATCTGCTTATTATGCTTTCAGACCATCTCAAAAAACGTTGCAAGCGCCATGCTAAACCAACGGAGCTACAGAGGACCACTAGTGATGCGATTATTGTATGTAACACACATATAAAATACATTTTAAAAACATCTCAATGTTTTATGAAGTCAATGAATAAAATATAAAACCTTGCATCATATTTCCTCAAATGAAGCGTTAAGCTTTGAACAGCGGGGGTAAGTTGACAGACCAAGCAGACAGACCTTGCTGTGTCGTAGCTGGAAGCAGCGTGAGCTGACAACCACAGCCTCGGGAGGCTTTTCATCGTAGGTGGCTCTGCGGCTGATGTTGTTCCTGGGGTAGTCCAGGCGAAGGCAGTGCCCCTCCAGGGTGGCGAACACAGAGTGGGTCAGGGACAGGTGGTAGGTCTCTGGGTCGTACTCAAACATCTCGTTCAGCCAGCCCTGAAACCAATGGGAATATACCCAGTTATATAGTGAGACAGTAAGCGAATACTTGAACGTCACGTGGGAATACACTGAGAGCATGCTTCAATGACTAAGACAAGCTGTTGTGTAACAAGCTATTTTATATGTTGATAATAGCTTGTCCTTCAGAACACATGTCAATGCCGTTAGTCAAAGAGTGAACATACACCATGACACATAGAAAAAGCTACAAAACAAAATATCTATCAATATTAGACTTGACTCTTCGGGGAGCCTAGGTCATTTAAATAGTGTTAGTGTTAGAGACGAAAAGTCTCAAAACTCCCTCGCACTGACGTCCACGACTAACTGTTCACCCCAAGGCTCAGTCTGACATCCACCTTATAAACAAACCCACCAATTAACCACGGGAATTATCCCTCCTCATGAAGATAACCTCTCTTTCCCCCTGTGGCGCTACACTTTACCACTGATAAGACTGTTTTGCCTGCCAATGAACCTGAGAAATTACACAGCCTCAACCTCTCTTGCTCAGTTAATTGCCTCTGGAGCTGACTACGCTGGGTCGGAGCTATACCCTGCATCTGGCAAGGCTGTGCTCTGCTCGGCTGTGCTCTGCTCTTCTGTGCTCTGCCCTGCTGTTCTCAGCCAAGGGAGACAACACTAATGAGGCTCTGTATCTCTTTAAGTTTGGAGGAACTTTTTATTGGGCGACGTTAATTGCATTCCAGGCACTTTTAGCTATCGCACAGGCACCACATTAGAAAGGATTCAGGCTCAGAGAGGGAGAGAGGGGGGAATGGGAAGTGCTGACTTGTTTTAGGAAGAAAAGTTCTAAGAAGTGCATGCCACAGTATGGAGGATTTAAAAAGATTGTTTTCTATTCAGACAATTCTTGTGTGGGTGTCAAGATCTGTAAAGACCAAGGCCATTTTCTGACTCCATGGTTATAAGTTCCCATTCACACCTAGCTGGTCTTTTGTGCTGAGAGAAATGAACTGTACAAAAAGGAATTCACCTTCAGCTTCTTATCTTTTTTTGGGGAAAAGGTTTTCACTATTGAACATTAACTTACCTTGAGGACGTCTGATTCGTTGCCGAGGGCATCAGCCTGCTTGACAACCTCAGTCAGGGCCTGAACGTCTCTGTGTGGATGTGGCTGAGCTGTGTGTCTGGTTGAGCCCAGCCTGATGAGCAGCAGCCCCAGCAGGAAGCCAAAGGCCATGCCCAGAGCCAGGCCTGACATATAGGGGCCCAGGGGAAGGATGAAGTAGGCGTAGGACAACACAGCCACACAGAACAACACCATGTGTGGTGGAGGAGGTGGAGAAGTGGGTTGAACAACCACACGATGGGGTCCTGAGGAGATCAGCGAACCAGGCAATCTCCGCGGGCGCCTGTGATGATGACTCTCGATGGCCACAACCTGCATGACTTCATCGTAGGTGCAGATCTCCAGTTCCTCTGAATTGTCGTTGAGTTTGTTACCGTGGTGATCGTGGACAGAACATGTTCTAGTGGGCAGACCCTTCTTTGGGTGTTTGATGCACGGCCAGTCAAACACCGGCGGAGAGTCACCGTCCGCTCTCTTGGCGCACCGCAGCGGAGACTCTGTGATGCCCACCTCCGGACTGTCCATCCTCCCCACATAGACACCTCTGGAGCTGGGGGAGCCAGCTGAGTGAGTCCCTGTAGCTCTCTGGTGCTTGGGGCTGCCTGCTGCTGCATTCTCCTTCTCATCCCCCATGATCTTACTGAAAATACTGATAGGTTTACTGAACATAGGCTCCTGCATGGCCTCAGAGAACTTCCGCTTCGTGTCCTCCAGCTCCATCTTGAAGAAGCCCGCCTTGGTGCCCTCGGATGGGGATAGAGCGATGGGCGAGGGTGGCGCGGTACGGGAGTCTCCGTCACTCCTTCCCTTAGGCTGAGTCAGGTTCTTCCACTGCAGGTGCAGGTTGAGGCGGGAGTCAGACTTGGACTGCGACACCTCTGGCTCTGAGCGGGAGATCTCAGTAGAGATGGACTTGACTAGGCTAAGGAAGGGCCTGGGTCTGAGGGATGAGCCATGAGGGAGCTCCAGCTCCGTGGACAGGGACTTGACCAGGCTAGCCAGTGGCCGGTGGGTGGAGGTGGCTGGGCTGGGGGAGAGGAAGCTGGGGGCTGAGTTGGAGCAGTCCCCCAGGGACCCAGGTGAGGAGGGGGAGAGGGGTACGTGGAAGGCTGGGGAGTGCAGGTAGTGTTGGTTCTCCTCTTCCATGGAGTTCTGTCTCTCCTTGGAGAGGGAGATGTAGGGAGTCTGGTCATCATAGTCGTTGTGTTCAAGGGGGAAGATGAGCTCGTCGTCATCCAGACTGTCCCACTCACCCTCAGTGCCTGTTAGCTGGATCACGATGCCCCTCCTGAGCCCGACATGGTGGGCCGTAACTGGGGGAGCAGAAGAAGGAAAGTGGGCAGGGCTCTGGGGGTCATGAGGTGGCCTTAAACCTCCCACTCCATCATCTCCTCCTTCTCTTCCTCTTGCCACATTTTCTCCTATCTCTGCCATTTATTGTCTTATCATTGTAGACCCGAGGCACCTAGGAGTCAGCAAAAGAAAGAGCAACCCGGTCAGCTACTGTTCATGATTAAGTCCCAGGAGAAAGGGAGAAGAGAAAGAGAGAGAGCTTCTTTTCATATGTTACGCCTCATTTTCATCGTTAGCATTCCTTTCAGTGAGAGTCTGCCCTTCGTGTTCATGCAAGGAGGTGTGAATGCAGCTTGGCAAGCAAAGGGAAATGACATAATTTTAAATCTCTATGTTGACGTTTGCCTACATCTGAATTAGGCCCCCAATAACAACCTCTCCGTCTCCCGCTGCTGTCGCTTCACATTTCAAATCAAATCAAATCACATTTTATCGTTCACATACACATGGTTAGCAGATGTTAATGCGAGTGTAGTGAAATGCTTGTGCTTCTAGTTCAGACAGTGCAGTAATTTCTAACAAGTAATATAACAATTCCACAACAACTAACTAATACACACAAATCTAAAGGGATGGAATAAGAATATGTACATATAAATATATGGATGAGCGATGACCGAGCGGCGTAGGCAAGATACAATAGATAGTATAGAATACAGTATATACATATGAGATGAGTAATGCAAGATACGTAAACATTATTAAAGTGGCATTATTAAAGTGACTAGTGATTTGTGTGTGTATCTGTGTGTATGTGTAGGTGTAGGTGTGTGCTTGGAAAGTAGGGCCTATACAGAAATAGATAAGAGTTTCCTCCCCAAATGTTGTTTAAAGTAGGGCAGAGCACTGGGCTTGAATCCAATGCTGTACTTTGGGGGCCTGTTGCTCCAAATACCATGCAGATTTCGGGTGGAAGAAGTACTGATTAAAATGTAAGATTACACTCATTCACAAGGCTAGACTAATATATTAATAAATTCATGTATATGAACAGGGAAAAGACACATTTTTCATATAAGCCTGATGTAAACACTGTTTGTAGAGGTGTTGGCCTATCACATCATAGAATAAGCCGATGTGCACTTCAGCTCTGACCAATCGTATGATTGGGGATCTATTATACACATTTCTCTGCATTGTTGCCATGCAACCAAGTGATTTTTAGATTCACCTCAATCAAGGCACTTCAGATTCCACTCTCAGAGGAAATAAGATGTACAGTATGTGTCTCTCATACTCATCCGTCTATGAGACATCAGTTGGTTTTACTCTGATCCCTGCCGTCAGAACCCAGAGCAGTCCAGAGCAGCCCGCCAACATGATCTGATGACTGCTTCAGCAGCTTAAAGAGCAGCTTATGTAATACTAAGATGAATGGTAACGGTAGTCAGAGATGCTTTCAATCACCTCCTCCAGGCAGCCATTTTGACAGCATGTATGTTAACATCTATTCTACACCATGGTACTAAAGAGCTGAATGGCAGAATTGGCAGTAGGCCTGGCTATAACATTATCGGCATTAAAGGCAGCTAGTAGTCCAAGTCAGTCCAAGAAAAGAGCATGTGTAGATCAATGGACAGGAGGAAGATGATGATAAGGACCCTATGAGATACACTACAGTGCATTTGGAAAGTATTCAGACCCCTTGACATTTTCCACATTTTGTTACGTTACAGCCTTATTCTGAAATGGATTAAACCATTTCCCCCCCTCATCAATCAACACACAATACACAATAATGACAAAGCAAAAACAGGATTTTAGAATATTTGCAAATTTATAAATAAAATAACTGAAATATCACATTTACATAAGTATTCAGACGCTTTACTCAGTACTTTGCTGAAGCACCTTTGGCAGCGATTACAGCCTTGAGTCTTCTTGGGTATGACGCTACAAGCTTGGCACACCTGTATTTGGGGAGTTTCTCCCATTCTTCTCTGCAGATCCTCTCAAGCTCTGTCAGGATGGATGGGGAGTGTCGCTGCGCAGCTATTTTCAGGTCTCTCCAGAGATGTTCGATCGAGTTCATGTCTGGGCTCTGGCTGGGCAACTCAAGGACATTCAACGACTTGTCCCGAAGACACTCCTGCATTGTCTTGGCTGTGTGCTTAGGGTCGTTGTCCTGTTGGAAGGTGAACCTTTGCCCCAGTCTGAGTCCTGAGCGCTCTGGAGTAGGTTTTCATCAAGGATCTCTCTGTACTTTGCTCCGTTCATCTTTCCCTCGATCCTGACTAGTCTCCCAGTCCCTCCAGCTGAAAAACATCCCCACAGCATAATGCACCATTCTTCACCATTGGGATGGTGCCAGGTTTCCTCCAGACGTGACGCTTGGAGTTCAGGCCAAAGAGTTCAACCTTGGTTTCATCAGAACAGAGAATCTGGTTTCTCATGGTCTGATAGTCCTTTAGGTGCCTTTTGGTAAACTCCAAGTAGGCTGTCAGGTGCCTTTTACTGAGGAGTGGCTTCTGTCTGGCCACTCTACCATAAAGGTCTGATTGGTGGAGTGCTGCAGAGATGGTTGTCCTTTTAGAAGGTTCTCCCATCTCCGCAGAGGAACTCTGGAGCTCTGTCAGAGTGACCATCGGGTTCTTGGTCACCTCCCTGACCAAGGCCCTTCTCCCCCGATTGCTCAGTTTGGCCAGGCGGCCAGCTGGTTCCAAACTTCTTCCATTTAAGAATGATGGAGGCCACTACCTCATGGCTTGGTTTTTGCTCTGACATGTACTGCCAACTGTGGGACCATATATAGACCGGTGTGTGCCTTTCCAAATAATGTCAATCAATATAATTACCACAGGTGGACTCCAATCAAGTTGTAGAAACATTCCAAGGATGATCAATGAAAACAGGAAGCACCTGAGCTCAATTTCGAGTCTCATAGCAAAGGATCTGAATACTTATGTAAATAAGGTATTTCTGTTTGTTATTTGTCATACATATGCAAAAAAATCCCCAAAATGTAGCTTTGTCATTATGGGGTATTGTGTGTGCAGTACCAGTCAAAAGTTTAGAAACACCTACTCATTCCAAATACATTTTGATTTGTTGAACACTTGTTTGGTTACTACATTATTCCATATGTGTTATTTCATAGTTTTGATGTCTTCACTATTATTCTACAATGCAGAAAATAGTAAAAAAAAAAAAAAAAAATGTAATGAGTAGGTGTGTCCAAACTTTTGACTGGTACCGTAGATAAAAAAAGATCTATTTTAGAATAAGACTGGAACGTAACAAAATGTGGAAAAAGTCAAGGGGTCTGAATACTTTCCCGAATGCACTGTATATATACAAAAGTATGTGGACACCCCTTCAAATTAGTGGATTCGGCTATTTCAGCCACACCCATTGCTGACAGGTGTATAAAATCGAGAACACAGCCATGCATTCTCCATAGACAAACATTGGCAGTAGAATGGCCTTACTGAAGAGCTCAGTGAGTGCTGAAGTGCATAGATCGCAAAACTGCCTCTGGAAGCAACATCAGCACAAGAACTGTTCGTTGGACGTTTCATGAAATGGGTTTCAATTGCCAAGCAGCCGCACACAAGTCTAAGATCACCATGCGCAATGCTAAGCGATGGCTGGAGTGGTGTAAAGCTCGCCGCCATTGGACTCTGGGGCAGTGGAAACGCGTTCCCTGGATTGACGAATCAAGCTTCACCGTCTGGCAGTCTGACGGACGATTCTGGGTTTGGCGGATGACAGGAGAACGCTACCTGCCCGAATGCATTGTGCCAACTTAAAAGTTTGGTGGAGGAGGAATAATGGTCTGGGGCTGTTTTTCATGGTTTGGGCTAGGCCCCTCACTTCCAGTGAAGGGAAATCTTAACGCTACAGCATACAATTACATTCTAGAGGATTCTGTGCTTCCAACATTGTGGCAACAGTTTGGGGAAGGCCCTTTCCTGTTTAAGCATGACAATGCCCCATGCACAAAGCGAGGTACATACAGAAATGGTTTGTCGAGATCGCTGTGGAAGAACTTGACTGGCCTGCATAAAGCCCTGACCTCAACCCCATTGAACACCTGTAGGATGAATTGGAACAACGACTGGGAGCAAGGCCTAATCGCCCAACATCAGTGCCTAAACTCACTAATGCTCTTGTGGCTGATTGGAAACAAGTCCCGGCAGCAATGTTCCAACATCTAGTGGAAAGCCTTTCCAGAAGGGTGGCGGCTGTTATAGCAGCAAAGGGGGGACCAAGTCCATATTAATGCCCATGGTTTTGGGATGAGATGTTCGACGAGCAGGTGTCCACATACTTTCAGTCATGTAATGTATAGACAGGGAATAAGATACCATTTCAGATGCAGACTAGGTCAATTACTCTGTGAGTTAAACTCCACCATCTGTGGTTGGTTATGTAACTGCATTATGGAGCTATGGCACAAATTCTACAGCATCTGGCGGCAGATTCTCTGTAATCCCTTCAGCCAAAATGGGCTGGAGAGCCATCAGATATTAGAGTCACAGAGTCGCAGACAGCATTAGACCTGCCTCCCAGCCTGGGGACAGGGGGATAGAAGGCAAGTTCTGCAGGGTAAATGGGTGCACAGTGCATTTACATGAATAGTAGAAATATACACAGGTGCATGAGTGCACACACACAAACACACACACAAACACGCTCTACAGATGGTCATACTAACAACAAACTATCTGTTGATAAGTAACTGCTTGCTAAGGTTACAGTTAGGGTTAGGTTTAGAATAAGGGTTAGGGTAAGGGTTAAATTTAGGGTTAGGACTAGGATTACGGTAATGGTTAAATTTAGGCTTAGAATAAGGGTTAAATGTAGAGTTAGGGCTAGGGTCAGTAGATAGTTAGTTGAAATGTCACTGATAGGCTGTAGAGCATCTATCCAAATAAAGCGTTACCATGTATTCTGAGAATAAAGCCCTTTCCTCAGTCTGTAGTAATCCATAGCCTAAACCAGAGGCAGCACTGTACTGTGACAGACATGTCTGCATCCCAAATAGCACCTTATTTCCTTTATAGTGCACTACTTTTGACCAGGGCCCATACAGTGCCTTCAGAAAGTATTCATACCCCTTTCATCCCTTTTCCACATTTTGTTGTGTTACAACGTGAGATTAAAATGGATTTAATTGTCATTTTTATGTCAACAATCTGCACAAAATACTCTGTAATGTCAAAGTGGAAGAAAAATTCAAACATTTGTAAAAAATATGAAAAATGAAACACTAATATATCTTGATTAGATAAGTATTCATCCCCCGAGTCAGTTAGAATCCCCTTTGGCAGTGATTACAGCTGTGAGTCTTTTTGGATAAGTCTCTAAGAGCTTTGCACACACCTGGATAATAATGTACAATATTTGCACATTATTCTTTAAAAAATTCTTTAAGCTCTTTCAAGTTGGTTTTTGATCATGCCATAGATTTTGCCATAGATTTTCTAGCCAATTTAAGACAAAACTGTAACTAGGCCACTCAGGAACATTCAATGTGGTCTTGGTAAGTAACTCCAGAGTATACAGTGCATTCAGAAAGTATTCAGACCCCTTGACTTTTTCCACATTTTGTGCCTTATTCTAAAATTGATTAAATCGTTGTTTTCCCTCAGAAATCTACACACAATAACCCATGACAAAGCAAAAACAGGTTTTTAGAAAGTTTAGCAAATGTATTCAAAAAAAAAATAAATGAAATATTACATTTACATAAGTATTCAGACCCTTTACTTAGTGCTTTGTTAAAGCACATTTGGCAGCGATTACAGCCTTGGGTCATCTTGGGTATGACGCTACAAGCTTGGCACACCTGTATTTGGGGAATTTCTCCCATTCTTCTCTGCAGATCCTCTCAAGCTCTGTCAGGTTGAATGAGGAGTGTCGCTGCACATCTACTTTCAGGTCTCTCCAGAGATGTTCGATTGGGTTCATGTCCGGGCTCTGGCTGGGCCGCTCAAGGACATTCAGAGACTTGTCCCGAAGCCACTTCTGTGTTGTCTTGGCTGTGTGCTTATGGTCGTTGTCCTGTTGGAAGGTGAACCTTTAGCCCAGTCTGAGGCCCTGAGTGCTCTGGAGCAGGTTTTCCATCAGGGATCTCTCTGTACTTTGCTCCGTTCATCTTTCCCTCCATCCTGACTAGTCTCCCAGTCTCTGCCACTGAAAAACATTCCCACAGCATGATGTTGCCACCACCATGCTTCACCGTAGGGATGGTGCCGGGTTTCCTCCAGACGTGATGCTTGGCATTCATGCCAAAGAGTCCAATCATGTCAAAGAGTTTCATCAGACCAGAGTATCTTGTTTCTCATGGTCTGAGAGTCTTTACTGAGGAGTGGCTTCCATCTGGCCACTCTACCATAAAGCCCTGATTGGTGGAGTGCTGCAGAGATGGATGTCTTTCTAGAAGGTTCTCCCATCTCCACAGAGGAACTCTAGAGCTCTGTCAGCGTGACCACCGGGTTCTTGGTCACTTCCCTGGCCAAGGCCCTTCTCACCCGATTGCTCAGTTTGGTCGGGCGGCCAGCTCTAGGAAGAGTCTAGGAAGAGACTCTAGGAAGAGTTTGGTGGTTCCAAACTTCTTCCATTTAAGAATGATGGTGGCACTGTGTTCTTGTGGACCTTCAATGCTGCAGAAATGTTTTGATACCCTTGCCCAGATCTGTGCCTTGACACAATCCTGTCTCAAAGCTCTATGGACGATTCCTTCAAACTCGTGGCTTGGTTTTTGCTCTGACATGCACTGTCAGCTGTAGAACCTTATATAGGCAGATGTGTGCCTTTCCAAATCATGTCCAATCATTTGAATTTACCACAGGTGGACTCCAAGTTGTAGAAACATCTCAAGAATGATCAATGGAAACAGGATGCATCTGAGCTCAATTTCGAGTCTCATAGCAAAGGGTCTGAATACTTAATAATGTATTTCTGTTTCAAAAAATATATACATTTGCAAATATTTCTAAAAACCTGTTTTCACTTCATTATGGGGTATTGTGTGTAGATTGATGAGATTATTATTTATTTAATCCATTTTAGAATAAGTCTGTAACGTAACAACATTTGGAAAAAAGGGGTCTGAAAACTTTCCGAATGCACTGTATATGGCCTTGTGTTTTAGGTTATTGTCCTGCTGAAATGTGAATTTGTCTGCCAGTGTCTGGTGGAAAGCAGACTGAACGAGGTTTTCCTCTAGGATTTTTGTTGTGCTCAGCTCTATTCCGTGTCTTTTTATACAAAAAAACTCCCTAGTCCTTGCCGATGACAAGCATACCCATAACATGATGCAGGCACCCCCATGCTACAAAATATTAAAACGTGGTACTCAGTGATGTGTTGTGTTGGATTTTCCCCAAACATAACGTTTTATATTCAGGACAAAAAGTTAATTTCTTTGCCACATGTTTTGCAGTTTTACTTTTACAGTTTTGCTGACTTATTGCAAACAAGATGGATGTTTTGTTATTTTTTATTCTGTACAGGCTTCCTTTTTTTCACTCTGTCAATTAGGTTAGTATTGTGGAGTAACTAGAATGTTGTTGATCCATCCTCAGTTTTCTCCTATCTGTAACTGTTTTAAAGTCACCATTGGCCTCATGGTGAAATCCCCGAGTGGTTTCCTTCCTCTCCGGCAACTGAGTTAGGAAGGACGCCTGTATCTTTGTAGTGACAGGGTTTATGTTGATACACCCTCCAAAGAATAATTAATAATGTCACCATGCTCAAATGGATATTCTATGTATTTTATTGTTATCCCATCTACCAATAGGTGCCCTTCTTAGTGAGGCATTGGAAAACTTCCCTGTTCTCTGTGGTTGAATTTGTGTATGAAATTTACTGCTCGACTGATAACTAATATGGCGTGTGGCGTACAGAGATGAGGTAGTCATTAAAAAATCATGTTAAATATTGTTATTGCACACAGAGTAAGTCCATGCAATTTATTATGTGACTTGTTAAGCACAATTTTACTCCTGAACTAATTTAGGCTTGCCATAACAAAGGGGTTATGAAGTGCTTCAAAAGGCTGGTCATGACACACATCAACATCATCATCCGAGACACCCTAGACCCACACCAATTCGCAGACCGCCCCAACAGATCTACAGATGACGCAATCTCAAATGCACTTCACACCGCCCTCTACCACCGAGACAAGAGGGGAAATAACTATGTGAGAATGCTGTTTATAGACTACAGCTCAGCGTTCAACACCATAGTCCTCTTCAAAGTCATCACCTCGCTAGGGACCCTGGGACTGAACCCCTCCCTCTGCAACTGGATCCTGGACTTCGTGACGGGCCGCCCCTAGATCATGAGGGTAGGCAACAACACCTCCGCCACGCTGACCCTCAACATGGGGGCCCCTCAGGGGTGTGTGCTTAGTCCCCTCCTGTACTCCCTGTTAACCCACAACTGCGTGGCCGCGCACGACTCCAACACCATCATCAACTTTGCTGACGACATGATGGTTGTATGCCTGATCACAGACGGCGATGAGTCAGCCTACAGGGAGGAGGTCAGAGACTTAGCAGTGTGGTGCCAGAACAACAACCTCTCCCTCAACGTCAGTAAGACTGAGGAGCTGATTGTGTATCATAGGAAAAAGAGGGGAGAGCAGGCCCCCATCAACATCGACGGGGCTGTTGTGGAGCTTAACATGGTCCACATTAACCCGCACAGTCGTAAAGAGGGCATGATTTGATTTAATGATTTAACATGGGCCCTGAGATCCTCAAAAGGTTCTACAGCTGCACCATCGAGAGCATCCTGACTGGCTGCATCACCGATTGGTATGGCAATTGCCCCGACCTTGACCGCAAAGCGCTACAAAGGGTGGAGCGGACAGCCCAGTACATCACTGGGGCCGAGCTCCCTGCCATCCAGGACCTCTATATTAGCTGGTGTCGGGGGAAGGCACAAAAAATTGCAAAAACTCCAGCCACCCAAGTCATAGACTGTTCACTCTGCTACCGTCCTGCAAATGGCACCAGAGCATTGGATCTCGGACCACCAGGCCCTGAGACAGCTTCTACCCCCAAGCCATAAGACTGCTAAATAGTTAATTAATGGTACCCTAACCGTCTGCACTGACTCTCTCTTGCACTGACCCTAGGCACACTCACTAGACTATATATACACACCATATACACACTCACTCACACATTCACAAATACTACACACACACACACGCATACCGAGACAACACAAACACACATACATACACACTTTAACACTCATCATTTGCTGTTGCTAGTCTGTTCTTTATTTAAAACTCTTATTATTATCTATCCGGATGCCTAGTCTCTTTACCCTGCCTTCGTGTACATATCTACCTCAAATTTTTTATTTTATTTATTTATTTCACCTTTATTTAACCAGGTAGGCAAGTTGAGAACACGTTCTCATTTACAATTGCGACCTGGCCAAGATAAAGCAAAGCAGTTCGACACATACAACAACACAGAGTTACACATGGAGTAAAACAAACATACAGTCAATAATACAGTAGAAGAATAAGTCTATATACAATGTGAGCAAGTGAGGTGAGATAAGGGAGGTGTAGGCAAAAAAAAGGCCATGGTGGCGAAGTAAATACAATATAGCAAGTAAAACACTGGAATGGTAGATTTGCAGTGGAAGAATGTGCAAAGTAGAGATAGAAATAATGGGGTGCAAAGGAGCAAAATAAATAAATACAGTAGGGAAAGAGGTAGTTGTTTGGGCTAAATTATAGATGGGCTATGTACAGGTGCAGTAATCTATGAGCTGCTCTGACAGCTGGTGCTTAAAGCTAGTGGGGGAGATAATTGTTTCCAGTTTCAGAGATTTTTGTAGTTCGTTTCAGTCATTGGCAGCAGAGAACTGGAAGGAGAGGCGGCCAAAGGAAGAGTTGGTTTTGGGGGTGACCAGAGAGATATACCTGCTGGAGCGCGTGCTACAGGTGGGTGCTGCTATGGTGACCAGCGAGCTGAGATAAGGGGGGACTTTACCTAGCAGGGTCTTGTAGATGACCTGGAGCCAGTGGGTTTGGCAACGAGTATGAAGCGAGGGCCAGCCAACGACAGTATTATCTATCCTGATGTCTAGTCACTTCACCCTGCCTTCATGTACATATCTACCTCAAATACCTTATTATTATCTATCTTGATGCCTAGTCTCTTTACTCTGCCTTCATGTACATATCTACCTCAAATACCTTATTATGATCTATCCTGATGCCTAGTCACTTTACCCTGCCTTCATGTACATATCTACCTCAAATGCCTCATACCTCTGCACATTGATCTGGTACTGGTACTCCCTGTATATACTGTAGCTCCATTCTTGTGTTTTTTATTTTATTTCACGTGTTAGTTACTATTTATTTTTGATTATTATTTGATAAACTCTGCATCGTTGGAAAAGGTTCGTAAGCAAGCATTTCACTGTAAATTCTACACCAGTTGTATGTGTTCAATACATTTGTATGTGATAAATACAATTAATTTGATTTTGAATACTTATTGACTCAAGACATTTCAGCTTTTGATATATTATTAATTTGTAAAAATGTCTAAACATAATTCCACTTTGACATTATGAGGTATTGTGTGTAGGCCAGTGACACAAAAATCTCAATGTAATCCACTTTAAATTCAGGCTGTAACACAACCAAATGTGGAAAAAGTCAAGGGGTATGAATACTTCCTGAAGGCACTGTAGGACTCTGCCCTATATATTACTAAATAGGGTGCCATTCGGGAAGCGTCCATGGTTATGAAACGCCGCAGCATTATCTATCAACCAGCATTATCCTAGACAGGCTCAACCATGGCTTGGCTAATATAATGCCTCTGATCCTGTCAACTGCATGACACACAACGATGAAGATTTGACGTGCCAACTCGGCACGTGATGTAAAGAGCAAGGAGTACATCCAGTCAGTGGCACATGCAAAGTGCGACATTATGATGGTGCACACTGGCAGTATAGAACAAAACAAATGATTATGAACTAGTTTACCAGTTTCAGTAGTACGTGGATTTTCTATTGTGGGGTTGAACCCTCAATAAAAGTAAAATTCGACATAAAATTGATTCCAAATCTCATGTGTACTGCACTATTCAATACAGGCTACAGAGAAAAACTTCATAGGAAGCAGCAAGTATTTGCCCTGTTAATCTGAGATTTCATTCTGTCTATATAGGAGTTATGGAGGATGACTGTTATTCTACTCCTCCTAGGGCAAGTCAATATTCTCCATCGCAATGAGAGAATTATTGCACAGACCAAGCCAGACAGACAAACAGACAGACAAGCAGGCAGGTCTGTTCCTACTGCTGCTCTCCTCTCAGGCCATGCAGTGTCAATACATCTCTCTGAGTCTGATCAGACAGGGGGACAGTGCCAGAGAACCGGATTAACCATAATGCAGGCTTTCACTGTAAAGTCAGACAAATCATGCTAGGAGGATTATGGACAAAAATAATAACGGATATGTTTGGAATCTGGAAACGTGTTTATGCATGATGACTTTGTTTGTTTTATGCAAACATCACTGAGAGAGATGAGTGACAGCAGTAGGCCTATAAATATCTTCCAATAAACGGGAAGTGGTACAGGATAATGACTAGCGAGCTCAATGATACATGTATGGTATAAATAAATGGTGATCAGTTATGGCTATAAATTATGCCCCGTCTAGAGACAAAAGACAAAACGTTGCTGACATGCTGTTATGACATACAATTAAATAGAGCATTTCAAGCAATAGGTTTATGTTTATGTTTTAATAGTTCCATAAAGAGTACATTTTTAAAATCAAAAACCAGATAGGTATTTGACAAGGGAAGTCAGTTCAGAACAAATTCTTATTTACAATGACAGCCTACCACAGGAAAACTTTAACGACGCTGGGCCAATTGTGCGACACCCTAAGGGACTCACAATCACGGCCGGTTGTGATAGAGCCTGGAATTGAACCAGGATCTGTAGTGAAGCCTCTAGCACTGAGATGCAGTGCCTTAGACCACCGCACCACTCAGGAGCTCACTTACAGTGAAACACGGAAATCATGATCTTCATTTTGACAGTTTGTTGAAAACGTGACATACACTGAGTGTACAAAACATTAGGACCACTTTCCTAATATTGAATTGCACCACCTTTTGCCCTCAGAAAAGCCACTGGGATGCTGGCCCATGTTGACTCCAATGCTTCCCACAGTTCTGTCAAGTTGGCTGGAAATCCTTTGGGTGATGGACCACTCGTGATATACACAGGAAACAAAGAAAAATCTGTCACCTACTACCATACCCCATTCAAAGGCACTTAAAACTTTTGTCTCGCCCATTCACCCTCTGAATGGGACACATACACAATCCATGTCTCAATTGTCCCAAAGTTCCCCTTCATCTACACTGATTAAAGTGGATTTAACAAGTGACATCAATAAGGGATCATAGCTTTCACCTGGTCAATCTGTCATGGCAATAGTATCTCAAGGGAGGGGTTCAGTATGAAATACACTCACTTCTAGATGTGCTGGGTGGTACCACCCCAAGGCTTACTATAAAAGCAGGTGACCGTGCTTTATTTGGCAATGGTTTTGGTAAATGGAATATGCTAATATATTTTGCATGATGCTTCCTTTACTAGGGCACATTCAAATGTTGCTACATGGCACATTTCCAGATATGACCAAAATCAATGTTTTTGCTTACCATTTCATACACATCTATGTGTTATACAAAAAACACCAACATGTAGGCTATGAGGAGTATACCTTTATATTTGAAGCTACATCCATCTTAACAAGAAATAGAGGACAATGGTGGTCATGTCAACTCCTTGTATGTTTCCCAACACACAACTATGACTGATTAGGGGCACAGTTGCCTAGTTTGCTCAAAATTCAATGATTGTGAGTTCGAATCCCACACGGGGCAGATACATACAGTTGAAGTTGTAAATTTACATACACTTAGGTTGGAGTCATTAAAACTTGTTTTTCAACCACTCCACAAATGTCTTGTTAACAAACTATAGTTTTGGCAAGTCGGTTAGGACATCTACTTTGTGAATGACACAAGTAATTTTTCCAACAATTGTTTACAGACGGATCATTTCACCTATAATTCACTGTATCACAATTCCAGTGTGTCAAAAGTTTACTTACACTAAGTTGACTGTGCCTTTGAACAGCTTGGAAAATTCCAGAAAATTATGTCATGGCTTTAGAAGCTTCTGATAGGCTAATTGACATAATTTGAGTCAATTGGAGGTGTACCTGTGAATGTATTTCAAGGCCTACCTTCAAACTCACTGCCTCTTTGCTTGACATCATGGAAAAATCTAAAGAAATCAGCCAAGAACTCCACAAGTCTGGTTCATCCTTGGGAGAAATTTCCAAATGCCTGAAGGTACCACGTTCATCTGTACAAATAATAGTATGCAAGTATAAACACCATGGGACCATGCAGCCATCATACCGCTCAGGAAGGAGACGCGTTCTGTCTCCTAGAGTTAAACGTACTTTGGTGCGAAAAGTGCAAATCAATCCCAGAACAACAGCAAAGGACCTTGTGAAGATGCTGGAGGAAACAGGTACAAAACTATCTATATCCACAGTAAAACGAGTCCTATATCGACATAACCTGAAAGGCTGCTCAGAAAGGAAGAAGCCACTGCTCAAAAACCGCCATAAAAAAGCCAGACTACGGTTTGCAACCTGACATCGTACTTTTAGATCGTACTTTTTGGAGAAAAGTCCTCTGGTCTGATGAAACAAAAATAGAACTGTTTGGCCATAATGACCATCATTATGTTTGGTGGAAAAAGGAGGAGGCTTGCAAGCCGAAGAACACCATCCCAACCGTGAAGCACGGGGGTGGCAGCATCATGTTGTGGGGGTGCTTTGCTGCAGGAGGGACTGGTGCACTTCACAAAATAGATGGCATCATGAGGCAGGAAAAGTATGTGGCTATATTGAAGCAACATCTCAAGACATCAGTCAGGAAGTTAAAGCTTGGTCGCAAATGGGTCTTCCAAATGGACAATGACCCCAAGCATACTTCCAAAGTTGTGGCAAAATGGCTTAAGGACAACAAAGTCAGGGTATTGGAGTGGCCATCACAAAGCCCTGACCTCAATCCTATAGAACATTTATGGGCAGAACTGAAAAAGCGTGTGCGAGCAAGAAGGCCTATAAACCTGACTCGGTTACACCAGCTCTGTCAGGAGGAATGGGCCAAAATTTACCCAACTCATTGTGGGAAGCTTGTGGAAGGCTACCTGAAACGATTGACCCAAGTTAAACAATTTAAAGGCAATCCTACCAAATACTAATATAGTGTATGTAAACTTCTGACCCACTGGGAATGTGATGATAGAACTAAAAGCTGAACTAAATAATTCTCTCTCTTATTATTCTGACATTTCACATTCTTAAAATAAAGTGGTGATCCTAACTGACCTAAAACAGGGAATATTTACAAGGATTAAATGTCAAGAATTGTGAAAAACTGAGTTTAAATGTATTTGGCTAAGGTGTATGTAAACTTCCGACTTCAACTGTACATACCTGTGTATTTGTTAATCCTTTATTTACAATATTCACCACATGCCCACACATTTCTAATTCTGAAAAGTGAAAGCATACCTATGAGAGGGGTCACCCTGGTAGTAGTTGTATGTTTTATACAGTACCCAAAACCAATCTGTGAGTAAATTTGACCATTGGAAAAAGAGCTACCTTGTAAATACTGCAATGCAGGTTGGATTGAGCCCCTAATCTTAATTTTCAAGGTGATGATTACACTTTTCTTTACAACACAATACATGTGAGTCCACATTTCAAATATTTATTTTATACCCCATTAGGGATTCCAATTTACAACTCAAGTGGCAACAGATGTCAGGAACTCGGCGCCTTACCACTGTGAGCTAACTGTCCAGAGGGTCTTTTGCTCGCGATGCACACAATGTTATTATCAGAGCGTGTCAGTGGACTTCTGCTAAGTATGTATACTGAGAAAGTTTTGGGACAGGTACATCTACGTTCACCTACCAACGAAATTAATATTTATTAGCAATTCCTCCCACCCACAACTTCACCCACAACTTCTCACCTGAGATGTTGTGTTTGTGGCCGGGTCAAATGTACATTTTGAAGGGGTTGGGCAAAGGCTGACATTGGGGTTGACAGTTACCCTTTAAAGTATTTGAACTTGATGAAGGAAAAGGAAACCGCACACTGCTCTTGATAGTATCACCGATATTTAATAAGCTTACGTATCGGCCACACGGCCTTCGTCAGAGCTTTTTTGAACTTGAAATTAAATATTTCGATGCTCCAAAACATATTCAATTAAAAAGCAATAATATCAAGTACCAAAACTGAATTCAATTTACCTGGTTATCGCTGCAGCATGGACACAAACCACACCACTTCTCCTGTATTGTTCAATTATCACTGACACATCGAGAAGGGAACTCCAGTCACGATTAACTTGACAATACGATTTACAATTCGATAGTTTTATTCTCCAAAATAACGGTGTGTCAAGGTTGTCAGATGCGACCTAGAGAGATGTCCAGCGAAATGCTCACAGTGCGCGCTTGTCACATCACAAGCCTGGTTTGCTGCGCCCACTTGTATCAACAATGTTAATTCTTCACGACGGACCACAGTAAGAATAATTGTCGGTTGTTCGTGTTCAGTGATGTGTAGTGACTGTCTATTAAAAAGAGAAAGGTGCGCTGCCCACTGATCTTTTAATAGAAAATATAGTGTGACTCCAGTTCCACCACGCGCTGCGCTCGTGCACACCTCCCACTTGCGGACTCTGTTCTAGATATGACACGCGCTCCCAGCATCATCAGCAGAAGCTCTAGAGCTCCTCTCACCAATCTGATTATAAAAACCATGGCCGCAGTGCACTTTAATCCAGATTAAATATTCCAGCCTCAACACACTCTCTCCGCACTTTCTCACTCTCACACACGCACACACACCTAGAGTGAAACAGAGATGCTCAGTTGGTGTTGCTTCTATAGCCTACCTCTCTTTTTTTTTTTTATAGAAGGTTTAACTTTATTCTGAAGTCATTATATAAATTCAAACAATTGTGAAACCACATATGAAATGGCCAATATATTATTTCACACAAGCAAGCCAATAAAAAAATATACAATCACATTTTGAGTCAGTCTATTTTTCACAGGCCATGGATGCTATGACAATGCTCTCAACCCCATTCCATAGAAACCTTTATTAACTTGTCCTATAGATAAAAAGAGCAGGAGTCATCTCACTGGCCTGGAGCAGGAGAACACTTCAGAAAGCAGGGGAGAGGGAGAAAATAATGAACAGGGCACTCCATCTATCTTGGCCTAGATACAGAAAGCTCTGGAAATGACAAGGAACTGGGCATAGTGTTCAGACTCACTGCTGCAGCTGAGGAATACCCCCCCCCCCCTCTTTCTACCATCTCTCTCTCCCTCTCTCTCTTTGCCTCTCTCCCTCTCGCTCGTTCTCTCCTGCTTTCTCTCTTCTTCTCTTCCGCTCTCTCTCTTCTCTCTCCACCCCCTCTCTCTCTAGGATAACCCCCTATTAGAGGATACCTTCCTCTGCCCAAAGGAACAGTTGTTGTTGTAGCTATTCTCAAGGATACTGTGACATCATACCGCTCATCCCTCTCCTCTAACACAACACTGATGTCACTGATGTTTTTTTCTTACAATGGGAGCAGAGTCAACATACTGAATACACAATCTACATCAAGCAGAGTCATCTCGTTCAAGTCTTATATAGACATGGTCTGCATCTTAGATGGCAGCATTCTGCCTATATAGTGCACTACTTTCAGCCAGGGCTCAAAAGCAGTGCACTGTGTAGGGAATAGGGTGCCATTTGGGACGCAGTGATGGTCCTATGGCTTCTTCAGAGGTACATGATATAAATGTGGGGTGCATTAATATATCATTATAATGACTGATTTACATAAGAATACATTTGCACTGACTATATTTAGAAATCGGATATCAGATAGTACACCTAGCAACATATGAATTTATTAACATATGATACTATGGTAATTAGGTATTATCATACAGCAATTAGACACCTCTATATTGCAGTATATTGGCCTAATGACTGATTTACCTACAAATTGTATTCAGACAATGTTGTTCAGACTTTAGACTTACTAATATAATACTGTAGATCCATGGTCTTATCTGGCATATAGGCGTTGTGATAATTAGACTACTGTATAATACTGTGCATATTATATTGTGAAATTAAATGAGCACTTGGGCCCAGGGGGTTCTCTAACTAACCACTCCCCATCCATCCATGTGTGTGTTTATGGGTCTCCCCTTGCATACCTTGCCATCTGTTGACATATGCAGCTGTTCAAAAATAGCCCTCTCCATGGCACCAGAAACTTCCCTGAGTAGCCAACAGATAGGCACTAGGCTAAGGGGTAGTTGTGTGTATGCGAGTGTGTGTCTGCACAATGACCATGCGTTTACTACCAACTCTACTCAAAATAAGGAAGACACCGTAAGAGCTTTGGATAGAGGGCCACTGTACACCTTTTTGTATGGTTTTGGTTGGGAGTGTATTTGTTTATTTTATTATTTCATTCAGATCCACAGGCGACAGGCCTACTCTTTAGGCATATCATTTCCACTGAAGTAACTGTATCCAGTCCACCAAGTCACTTTGTGACATGGAACCTTTACCTTTTCTTGACCAGTTTCAGGAATTCCACCATATCCATGGAACCAACGTGCAGCTAGATCCTACGGGGACCCAGGCTACCCGAGTGGAGAGCTTTGCCAACGGGGTGTGCTTCAGCAGAGAGCCCCTGAGTCCTGGGGAGATCTTCCTGGTGGAGATCGAGGAGAAGGAGCTGGGCTGGTGTGGCCACCTGCGGATCGGGCTGACCGCCAGAGACCCTCTGACCTTCGAAACGGTGCCTGAGTACTCCCTGCCGGACCTCATGGACCTGGGGGACAGCTGGGTGTTTGCTATCACACGAAACCACAACCGGGTAGTGGAGGAGGAGGCTGTGGCACCTGAGGGAGAGGGGGCAGGAGATGGAGGGTTGGCCGGGGGTCATAGGTTAGGGGATGGTAGGGAAGAGGGAGGTAGGAGGCTACCTAGGCTGGTTGGTGGTGATGTGGAAGAAGAAGCGATTAATCCCAAACCCAAGACGTTCTTCACAGACTCCCACCTGCACATTGAGAAAGTTAAAATCCCCATGGACAAGCTGGTTGGTCGGAGTCGACCCGGACGCTTCAGCCACATCTTGGATGACCTGTACAAGACCAATGCCCTCCCCCCCACTGCCAGACGTAGTCGGATAGGGGTGCTGTATGTGCCCAAAGGACAGGGCCTGGCTGACATGCATGTTGTCATTAACGGAGAGGATATGGGTGCATCAGCTAAGGGCATCCCAATGCTGCAGCCTTTGTATGCTGTGGTTGACGTGTACTCTGCTACAAAGCAAGTTCGCATTGTCCAGGTGGAATATGGATGTAAGTGTCAAGTGAATGAAACCAAAACATATACAATATACACATACAAATATTTCAGATTGAGGTCGTTGTAGTTTCTATTAATTAGTTTTAACAAGGCTTTTCTCTCTTTCTTTTCTCATCCCTTGCTTCAGTTTCCTCCCTGCAGACTCTGTGTAGAAAGTGCATCCAGAAAAACATAGTCCACAGGATGGCTCTGGACTGGCTGGAACTGCCTGAGAGACTCAAACACTACTGCAAGTATGAGTGACAGACAGCGCACTTTGGACTGAGCACCTCCTGAAGAAGCTTCTCACGAGAGCCGAACTTAAGATCCAAGTGGTTTATGCATTTCAGAAAAGATTAATGTACTTCATGTGTTTATATTTTTGAGGTCTTCTTTACAATGAATCCCTGGTCTCTTACCAGTTATGTTTTGAATTACTGATTGACATATTATTTTTTGTATGTCAGAGATGCTTTTATGGAAAACTGGTAAATAAATGGATGACATCAACTTCTTATGGTCTATTTTCCTCCTATATCTACCATACAGTTATTTGTGTCCGCTGTTCGTGTGTCCCGAAAAGTATTCTAGATGTATCACTTACTTAGGCTACTTGTAACTCACTTGCTTCGCCAGGACTTTCTCCAAGATTCACTTGTTGTCTCACTGTTTGTCCAACACTGACATCTAGTGGTCAAGATTTGAACCGTGGGCAGGGCTTGCATAATACAACTTGGTCACATGTGCGGAAGCTTATCTTGTAGCCCGACCAATTCTGTGCTGCCAGTCAATTTAACTTGTCGCTGTCAAAGCTTATCTCCACAAATAGTGTTCTCTCTTTACATTCAGAATGTCTTTTTGCTCATTTTTTGATGGCGAGGTCTATAAAGACCATTTCAAACCAGGTGAGTATTTCTGTGATTAAGCACATTTTTGCTTTGATTGGTGTTGTGACTTGCTCTTGTTTCAGGATTAAATACTACTGAACTGTTACTACAGGCGAATTAATCAGTTCTCTAAGCTGCAGGTTAGGCTACTATTCTTGTGTGTTATACAAGGTTTGTATAAAAACCTCACTACATCTAAAATAGTCATTAGATGTATTATAATGCAATATAAATATATTGTTACATACATAATGTGTATCTTTCCTTAATGATGACGTAACCCCCTATACCCCTCTACCTGGTTCTCTCTAGGTATGTATGTGTGTTCTCAGTGCAACAACCCACTGTTCTCCAGCAGGTCTAAGTTCCCCCACTCCTCCCCGTGGCCTGCCTTCACTGAGACCATCAAAGAGGACAGTGTCACCAAGATGATGGAGTCACTCACAGCCTTCAAGGTAGGCTGACTCTCCTAGAGATTTACATGAATATCCCAGATTGTGCCTCTAAACCCAATCTTAAATAGCTGTAAATATCAGAGTTGACCTTTAATGGGATTGTTTACCTCAAAATCAGTCTCTTCTTACCTCAATAGTGGTGTAATGTTGTGGTAATGGTGTCCAGGTGCTTTGTGGGAAGTGTGGTAATGGACTGGGCCATGAGTTTGTCAACGACGGTCCGGAGGAAGGCATCTCACGATTCTGAATATTCAGCAACTCGCTCAAGTTTGTCCCAAATAAAGGTAACGTGCCAAAAGACTATTCAGAAAAAATAACTGTTTGGTTTATGTATAGTTGTGTTAATATTAATCTAGTTGAATGAGGATTTGCCTTTTATCAAAATAAAAACGTCCATATTTTGACTCACATTTGCTTTTCTATTTGAGTGTGTACTAAAATGCACTCTCCTCTCTCTCATTCTCTTCGCTCTCCTCACCTTGCTCCAGACAAACAGTAAGTCGAGTTGAGGAGCCCAAGCAGGTAGCTGTAGCCTCACATCACAGCCCTGTGTAAGGGCCTGGTCAGTATGTGACGTGGACAGGAACAAGGCCCAGGAGGGAAACCCTGTACACTGATGACTCTATGACCAGCCTGGAATACAGGGACATTCTAGAGAAACATTATTTTCCCCCAAGATAGTTGTTCTATAGATGTGGTAGTTTTTTCAGTGCATTACAGATATAAAAGCATTCCTTGAAAACCTCTTATAATAAGCATGCAGATTTAGTTCATCTTTAAGATATAGGTTACGTTAAGATATAGGCCTATGGTGGATTATATGCTTTTTATGCTAATCTGCATTCCATTGCTTTGTAGCAGCTCAAGCATGTGAAGCAATTTGACGTTTTTTTGTATTTAGTTATTTGATGATTTATTTGAATATACTTACCATGTATTCCGGAAGGAGGTGACACAGTTGGTGCAAGGTGTCATGTTCTTGAAAAAAACTCTCACTGCAATTTAGCCAAAGACATACGCAGGCTTGCTATCACATCTATGCATTTGATGTACATGTATACTTCTCATTGAAATATCACTTCCTTATATTATGTAGATAAATATTGAACAATTAGCTGAATTTTGGTTGTATGGACCATTTGTGATTTAACATTGCTACAGTATATTTGCACATTGAGCCATGTAAAATGGCATACTTGAATTGACTAGCATGATTGCTTATTATTTATATGATCTCGTATGTCATTTATGACTGAGTGTTCTGTTGTGTGATTCCTATGACATTATTTTAATTAATACATGTTCTAACTGGCAATGCAAATGGAATAAACAATGCTTTTTCTGGTATTAATACAATTGCACTGATGAAATGCAGATGCTTTGTTTATCTGTCATGATTCTATTATATTGATAACAATAAATGACTATAGTTTACTAAAACCATTGCCTCTGTTACATTGTCTCTCATTATTTACTCAGAAATTGAGAAATCTATTTTAATTGAGGTTATAGACATTTGCAATTCCTGTCCAGCTGGAGGGGCTATCTCTCTGTAAATGAGCCACTGAAAGCACCCCCAGCTTGGCGCATCGAATGTTGTATGCCTGGTTGTGGGAAAGGAGTATTTTAAAGTAAGGAAAAAACTCCCCTTGAATTTGCCAGATTTAGGTTGGTGGAACTTGAGGTGTAGATCGTTTTAACAAAAAATTTAGCTGAACGTTATACACCGTACTGTGTTTAACGTCTTTGTGATGCAGTGTATAGAGTGTCACCAACATTTTGGCAGCAAGCTGCCTTTTAGTTATTTGATTATGTACCAAGTGGCCACGGTTGGTCTCTTTCTCTGTGTCCCAGCTGGAAGTCATTCTGTGAGACTTGGCAGTGGCACGGACGGACCCTGTGGGGGAAGGAGGGGCCCTGCAGACCAGCTAGACTCAGAGGGGTATCATTTACTGTACCAGCACTACTGACAGACACACTGCCCTCTTACGCATCACATACTCGCTCTTGACATCATGTATCTGAAGCAGTTCCTACTCTGCTGTATGTGTCTTGAGGGAGCTGCTGTGTGTTTTTGTGGATTTCACCACAAGTGTTATGCTTATTTTCTTTAAAAAGATTGATCCTTGTAGTGAACATTTAGAGTGTACTCGAGCCCATTAAAACAAAGCAGAGTTCAGAAATTTTTAAACATATATAATCAACACACTGAAGACCTGAACATGAGTATAAATGCATACATTTTGACCTATGTATCCCTCAGTTACGCCCTTTGAAAACCAACATATGATCTCAACTCCATTAGGGTTAAACTGTCTGACCTGGCTGTTGTCATTGTAGTCAGAAAAGAAGAGGAAGACAATCTGTTTCCCTCCAGCAGGTGGCGTTTTTTCGTTGTTTCGCCCACCAAGCAAGGAGTGTTTGCATGGAGGTCAATGAGTGTTGAATTTGGCTAACACTTGAGGTTTATTTGATCTAATAGAAGTTTCGTCGTGCTTAAGTTGTTATGAGTGTACTGATATAAGTAAGACACAAGACATCCCAGCAACTTTGAGAAAAAAAACACTTTATATCGGACTTGTCTCGAGGTAGCTATGCCTATTCATAAAATGAGGCTAGTAGCATCTTTCGCCATTGTATATAGACAGTTGACGTCAACAACCCTCATTGAATATTCAAAATGGATGACAATAATTAGATGTATCCACCAATCAAAATAAAGGATAGGCGGGAGCTAGACTGCCCGCCGGGCCGCTTTGTGGACAACAACTACCATTGTTAGGGCGGAGAGACATGTATCTTGTCAGATATAAATAATCTCTGTTATATTGTTTCTAGTGTCCTTTTGCCATACCTCCAAAATCATGTCGTTGTCGCCTCCCTTTGAGGTCTGGAGAATTTGGTATTGCAAAAACGGGTTGAATGGTCCGCTGACACCCAGCGGCAAGATTTTGATTGGATATTACATTTCAAGAACCCTCCCCCACACGCCGGTAGAACGGGTGCTGTGTGTGTGCTTCATTGTTTTCCGTCCAGGTAGTTATTGCCTATGCTAGTTTCAAGTGCTAGTTTTCAAGTTATTTTAAATTTTTTAATTTCTATTTATTTAACCTTTATTTAACCAGGTAGGCTAGTTGAGAACAAGTTCTCATTTATAACTGCGACCTGGCCAAGATAAAGCAAAGCAGTGCGACAAAAAACAACAACACAGAGTTACACATGGGATAAACAAAAGTACAGTCAATAACACAATAGAAAAATCTATATACAGTGTGTGCAAATGGAGTAAGGAGGTTAAGGCAATAAATAGGCCATAGTAGTGAAGTAATTACAATTTAGCAAATTAACACTGGAGTGATAGATGTGCAGATGATGATGTGCAAGTAGAAATACTGGTGTGCAAAAGAACAAAAATAATAATAATAACAATATGAGGATGAGGTAGGTAGTTGGATGGGCTATTTACAGATGGGCTGCGTACAGCTGCAGCCATCGGTAAGCTGCTCAGATAGCTGATGCTTAAAGTTAGTGAGAGAGATATAAGTCTCCAACTTCAGCGATTTTTGCAATTCGTTCATTGGCAGCAGAGAACTGGAAGGAAAGGCGGCCAAAGCAGGTGTTGACCAGTGAGATATACCTGCTGGAGCGCGTTCTACGGGTGGGTGCTGCTATGCTGACCAGTGAGCTGAGATAAGGCGGAGCTTTACCTAGCAAAGACTTATAGATGAACTGGAGCCAGTGGGTTTGGCGACGAATATGTAGCGAGGGCCAGCCGACGAGAGCATACAGGTCGCAGTGGTCGGTGGTATATGGGGCTTTGGTGACAAAACGGATGGCACTGTGATAGACTGCATCCAGTTTGCTGAGTAGAGTTATGGAGGCTATTTTGTAAATGACATCGCCGAAGTCGAGGATCGGTAGGATAGTCAAAGTTATAGTCAAAGTTATCAAGTGTGGCCGTCGGCCTGCGATTAATTTTTCATGAAATGAACAGTGGATTACGCGGGGAAAGTTAAACGTCACAAGATGTTTTAAACCGCTCTGGTGACAAACATACTTTATTCCTTGTCTCCATTCGTCCACAAAGCTCTAGGATCCAGCTTTGCTACCAAATCTAATGAGTTGATAATCAAGTGTGCTATTGCTGGGCTGGAATAGAAGTCTGCTCACCTAGTAGGTCAGGGATCAGAGGAGCAAGGTTGGCCAGGTCTCGTATGGAGTATTTTCTGTTCACTAGAAATCCTGCTTTAGTAATAATATCCTACTTGTTACTAATTAATTATCTATTGTTGTTAAGACTAAGATATCTAATCTTTACATACCAGTTAGCTTATTTTTATTTACATACCAGTTAGCTTATTTGTTTACATACCAGTTAGCTTATTTGTTTACATACCAGTTAGCTCACATTTTGAAGTGATGAAGTGTTGATTCTTTCAACTGAAGTGTTTAAAGTTGTTTTAATTGTTGAACTATTTTTCAAAATGAACTACTGTCAATGTCGATTATACACATACACTATATAGACAAAAGTATTTGGTCACCCCATCAATTTAGTGGATTAGGTTATTTCAGCCACACCCGTTGCAGACAGGTGTATAAAATCGAGCACACAGCCATGCAATCTCCATAGAGAAACATTGGCAGTAGAATGGCCTTGCTGAAGAATAAGCTAGTGACTGGGCTAACACTGCCAGCCTTTTAGGTCAATAATATGCTGTTTTTATGAACATTTTGTTGGCTTTATAATCATGAAAGAAATATAACTAGCTAGTAGCTAGCTAGTTATACATAGGTAGCTTACAAGGTTAGCTGACTGTTCTCAAAACAAACCTCTTGTTGCCATCTACTTCCTGTCCCTCATGCTAGTCTTTATGCTAGTCCCTCATGCAAGCCAAATATGACTTCAGAAACGTCAAAATGTAAAATATTGATATGCCAGCATTGTAGATCATTTCTCCCCTCTTGCTGCAGCTATAGATCATTTCTCCCCTCTTGCTGCAGCTATAACTCATTTCGTAATAACAGAAATTCTGTGAAAACCAGTGTGCTGCAAACATTGTAAAATGCAAGCCATTTGATTTGTTACGAGGTGTCACTGATTTACACAGGGTTCCGACCCCTCTTCAGCTTATTTCTGCCATGGAAATTCCCCAGGCTTCGCGACAAGGCTAGTGTTCCTAGCAGTGATGACAGATCCAACACATGACTCTGCACTTTCACTGTAATTACATGTTGAAGGTAGGCTATAACACCTTCGCCACGCTGATCTTCAACACGGGGGCCCCACAGGGGTACATGTTCAACCCCCTCATTTATTCCCTGTTCACCCATAACCCTAACCCTAACCCTGTTCACCCATAACTTTATGGAAGAAGGCCTAATGTAATTTCCTGTAGTTAACAATGACACAAAATGCACATCCCTCCCAAAATAGCGAATTTGGACTGGACACTAGAAAAGTCCAGAAAAATAGGATGTTTATATTCAAATGTGTTATCTTTTAATTAATTAATTTAATGCTCTTAGTATCTCATGTGAGCTGCACTGCAATTCAGTGTTCTATATTGTAAACTGATAAAGTGCACCAGTGTAAAATGCCCTTAGTGGACTATAAAATGTTGTATTCTATACCCATTTGAAGAGAAACAAGTTATAAATGTGTTTGATGAGAATAAAGATTCTCTTATGGGACCCCATTTACATTTCAGGGGACCCCACATGGGTCTCCGACCCCAAGATTGGGAACCACTGTTCTACTAACCTCTCTCTCTGCTTGCTTCCTCTCTCTGTGCCTCCTTTGCCTCCTGCATTGCAGCCTGCCTCGTCTGTCTCACTACTCTTTGTAAAGCAAGGTTATTTTATGAGAACTTATAGTAGCCTATTTTTTGTTAAGATTATAGCTACAGGAGCCAGAGCCCATCTGGCTGAAATATCAGCGACTATTTACCAGTTGTACACTCATTCTCTGAGAGTCTGGGTTGTTTTGTTAGGGGGGATGTCTGTTGACACGGCATGACTTGAGGGATGTTATGTCCAGCATCTCGCAAGGACACTGGAAGAATCTAATTTGCATACTCCTTGTGTCCTATTTCCTCTTTGCCTCCTTAAAAAAAAACATTGAAGGAGAAGGCCATAGTTGTTTCACATCTCGGCCTAAGCCATGGGCAGTTTGCTGTTGGACAGAGTGATGAATGAATTTGCTGAATGAATGCGCTGGCAAATCAGGGGGAGCAGGGGAATATAATGAGCATACCTGAATCGCAGAAAAGAAAGCTCGATTAAAACTCAGATCATGGCTCACATGGCTGGTCATGACTCACATCAACACCATTATCCCAGAAACCCTAGACCCACTCCAGTTTGCATACCGCACCAACAGATCCACAGATGATACAATCTCTATTGCACTCCACACTGCCCTTTCCCACCTGGACAAAAGGAACACCTATGTGAGAATGCTATTCATTGACTACAGCTCAGTATTCAACACCATAGTACCCTCAGACCTCATCATTAAGCTAAGGACCCTGGGACTAAACACCTCCCTCTGCAACTGGATACTGGACTTCCTGACGGGCCGCCCCCAGGTGGTAAGGGTAGGTAACAACACATCCGCCACGCTGATCCTCAACACGGGGGCCCCTCAGGGGTGCGTGCTCAGTCCCCTCCTGTACTCCCTGTTCACTCATGACTGCACGGCCAGACAGACTCCAACACCATCATTAAGTTTGCTGATGACACCACACTAGTAGGCCTGATCACCGACAACGATGAGACAGCCTATAGGGAGGAGATCAGAGACCTGACCGTGTGGTGCGACAACGATGAGACAGCCTATAGGGAGGAGATCAGAGACCTGACCGTGTGGTGCAAGAACAACAACCTGTCTCTCAACGTGATCAAGACAAAGGAGATGTTTGTGGACTACAGGAAAAGGAGGACTGAGAACGCCCCCATTCTCATTGTGGAGCAGGTTGAGAGCTTCAAGTTCCTTGGCGTCCACATCACCAACAAACTAACAAACTATGGTCCAAGCACACCAAGACACTCATGAAGAGGGCACAATGAAACCTATTCCCCCTCCGGAGAATGAAAAGATTTGGCATGGGACCTCAGATCCTCAAAAGGTTTTACAGCTGCACCATCGAGAGCATCCTGACCGGTTGCATCACTGCCTGGTATGGCAACTGCTCGGCCTCCGACCGCAAGGCACTACAGAGGGTAGTGCGTACAGCCCAGTACATCACCCGGGCCAAGCTTCCTGCCATCCAGGACCTCTATACCATGCGGTGTCAGAGGAAGGCCATAAACATTGTCAAAGACTCCAGCCACCCTAGTCATAGACTGTTCTCTCTGCTACCGCAAGGCAAGCGGTACCGGAGCGCCAAGTCTAGGTCCAAGAGGCTTCCAAACAACTTCTACCCCCAAGTCATAAGACTCCTGAACAGCTAATTAAATGGTTACCCAGACTATTTGGATTGCCCCCCCCCCATGTCTTCTACACTGCTGCTACTCTCTGTTATTATCTATGCATAGTCACTTTAATAACTCTACATGTACATATTACCTCAATTACCTCGACACCGGTGCCACTGCACATTGACTCTGTACCAGTACCCCCTGTATATTGCCCCGCTATTGTTATTTACTGCTGCTCTTTAATTATTTGTTATTTTTATCTCTTAATTTTTTTTTTTTGGGGGGGGGGGGTTACGGGCGTGTAAGTAAGCATTTCACTGTAAGGTCTACACCTGTTGTATTCGGAGCATGTGACAAACAACATTTGATTTGATTTGATCAAGAATGTTAGAGTTCTGAGCGTTGATCAATGCTGGGAACGCAATAATAAATGGGTAAACAATCATTAACAAAATAAGTGAGTAAGTTCTATTTCACAAATAAAAAGGTAACGTAACTGGTGTTTTACGTGAGTTTACCCTCCACTACTACCCTGCTGACAACCTGAAATGGTCCTTTCACACAGACAGCATGGTGAAGAAGGTGCAACAGCAGCTCTTCAACCTCAGGAGGCTGAAGAAATGTGGCTTGGCCCTTATGACCCTAACAAACTTCTACAGATGCACCATTGAGGGCATCCTGTCGAGCTGTATCACCGCCTGGTACGGCAATTGCACCGTCTGCAACCGCAGGGGTTTCCAGAGGGTGGTGTGGTCAGCCCAATGCATCACCAGGGGCACATTGCCTGCCCTCCAGGACATCTACAGCACCCGGTGTCACAGGAAATCCAAGAAGATTATCAAGGACTTCAGCCACCCGAGCCATGGCCTGTTCACCCCACTACCATCTAGAAGGCTGAGACAGTACAGGTGCATCAATGCTGGGATGAGAGACTGAGAAACTGCTTCTACTGTATCTCCAGGCCAAAGTCACCACTAGCCAGCCTCCGCCCAGTACCCTGCCCTGAACTTAGTCACTGTTACTATCCGGCTACCACCCGGTACTCTACCCCGCACCTTAGAGACTGCTGCACTATGTACATAGTCATTGAACACTGGGCACATTAAAACCTCTGCGGGATCGGTGTCCCTAAACCGGGACAGTTGTTTCTCAATATGCGATAATGTGACTAGAATGACGTTGTAAACACAGCCAATTCCTGGACATAGACATGTCTTATATGGGCAGAAAGCTTAAATTCTTGTTAATCTAACTGCAGTGTCCAATTTACAGTAGCTATTAGAGCAAAAAATACCATGCTATTGTTTGAGGATAGTGCACAACAACAAAACACTTTTATCATGGCAACTGGTTTGATACATTCACCTCTGAAGGTAAATAATATCTGAATGTATGGCCTTTCTCTTGCATGTCAAAGATGATAAAGAATAAGAAAAAAAGATAACACGTTTATTTCTTTGTATTATCTTTTACCAGATCTAATGTGTTATATTCTCCTACATGAATTTCACATTTCCGCAAACTTCAAGTGTTTACTTTCAAATGGTATCAAGAATATGCATATCCTTGCTTCAGGTACTGAGCTACAGGCAGTTTAAGGTTCCGATTCTTAAAAGGTTTTAATAATGTTTACATACTGTTTTACCCACTTTATATGTATATAATGTATTCTAGTCATGGCTCGTCCTATAAGAGACTGAACATCACTTCACAATCCTGGGTAGTGCAGGCCAGCCAAACACAAAGCAATGTTTTGACTGCCTCTCGAACATAAAGCTGTTAGGTAAGACACAAACGGGATTGAACAGTGTATTCTGTTGTGGCATACGTACATAAACGACCAGTTGTGCCATGCTGTACTCTGACATTGATCTCGGTGTGAAGAGCTACGTGACATTTTTCCACCAGAGAGATTGACCCTCATATTAACTGAAACTGTGTAAGACATTACGTAAATAAATGTTTACTTAGCAGTCAAATGCACCAAATACTGTGTGCACGTGAGTCAAGTTCAACTGTTTACGTAGTACTTTCTGGCCCAGTCATTACAATGCAACTCTCTCAGTCTTCTTAAAGCAGAGTCATCTACAGGACTTGAGTTGAAGGTGATTTGAGGACACTGCTGAACCTGAGTTAATGAGCTTGATCAGAGCAGAGACTTGTCATGCATTCATCTGAAACCACAGTCGCTGAACATCTAACACTCCAAATAGATGATGTATCTAAAAGTATTTTAAACTAACATGTCCGGTAAAGTGGGGGGATGACGTTAATGTTTGATACAGAGGTAACGTTCAGAGAAGTGTGAAAGTCTTAGCTACACACCAGAAAAACAGGAATATGCACTTGATGCGCTTATACTGTACTTATTACAGTACACACCGCAGAAGCTTTTGTCCAATGGGCATCATTGAGGACAGGGACACACAAATAGTCATTGACCCTAGCAGTGAGACAGCAGGTGTGTATTGGTTATTAGTGTACATGGGACCTACGGACCCGCATACTCCATCATTCACACACACGCACATGCACGCGCATGCAGACACACACACACACACACACACACACACACACACACACACACACACACACACACACACACACACACACACACACACACACACACACACACACACACACACACACACACACAGGATGATCTGAACGTTAGATAACTGGGCAGCAGAAATGTGTAATCAGGGTACAGCTGAAGAAACCAGACATCACTTCACAATCCTGGGTGGTGCAGGCCAGCCCGACACAAAGCAGTGTTTTGGCTGCCTCAGAGAAGTATGCGTCTCCACCACAAAGCTGTTAGGTAAGCCACAAACTGGTTTGAACAGTGTATTCCGTTGAGGCAGACGTAGACGACCAGTTGTGCTCTGACATGTAGCTCTTCACACCGAGATCAGTGACATTATAGCCACAGGGATTTACCCTCATATTAACTGTAACTGTTATGTGTAAGATATTATGTAAATCTACATTTGCTTAGCAGTAAAATCCACGAATACTGTATGCATGTAAGTCAAGTTCAACTGTTTACGTAGTACTTTCTGGCCTAGTCATTACAATGCAACTCTCTCAGTCTTCTTAAAGCAGAGTCATCTACAGGACTTGAGTTGAAGGTGATTTGAGGACACTGCTGAACCTGAGTTAATGAGCTTGATCAGAGCAGAGACTTGTCATGCATTCATCTGAAACCACAGTCGCTGAAAATCTAACACTCCAAATACACGGCAGGTAAAGTGGGGGGATGAGGTTAATGTTTGATACAGAGGTAACGTTCAGAGAAGTGTGAAAGTCTTAGCTACACACCAGAAAAACAGGAATATGCACTTGATGTGCTTATACTGTACTTATTACAGTACACACCGCAGCTGCTTTTGTCCAATGGGCATCATTGAGGACAGGGACACACAAATAGTCATTGACCCTAGCAGTGAGACAGCAGGTGTGTCTTGGTTATTAGTGTACATGGGACCTACGGACCCGCATACTCCATCATTCACACACACACACACGCATAAACGCACACATACATACAATGCCGTCGTCATGGGAGAGTTCAAGCAGTCTGTTGTCTGATTACTGCCGTTAAAAACACCTGTAAACGTTCAAACGGAAATGCCTTGTCCCATAGGGGAAGCTACACTAAGGGTATTTACACACCTGCGTTTACAGACAGACGTAGGATCTTAATTTGATTCAGTTTGCTACAGCAGGAAAATAATCTGGCAGCAACAGAAAATGTGAATTATTATGTGGATTATAATTAATTGATATTTTTGTAGGGGTTGATATATTTTTTGCCTGAAATTTCAAAGTGGAAATTACTACTTCAGATGCCTTTTTAAACCTTAAATACACTACACGTTTTACATTTTCTGCATTGAAGGAACAGAGTGATCAAATTAAGATCCTACATCTGTATATCCACACCACCCATCCAGGGACGTGTTTATATTTGTATTTGCATTTATTATGGATCCCCATTAGCTGCTGCGGACAGTGGACAGTCTGTTGGTGATGTGAATGGGGACGTGTTCGGCCCTACTTTCTTGTAGTCCACGATCATCTCCTTTGAGCTGTGTGCTAGTAGTTCAGACAGACAGCTCGGTGCATTCAACATGTCAATACCTTTCACAAACACAAGTAGTGATGAAGTCAATCTCTCCTCCACTTTGAGCCAGGAGAGATTGACATGCATATCATTAATGTTAGCTCTCTGTGTACATCCAAGGGTCAGCCGTGCTGCCCTGTCCTGAGCCAAATGCAATTTTCCTAAGTGGCACCTGACCACACGACTGAACAGTAGTCCAGGTGCTACAAAACTAGGGCCTGTAGGACCTGCCTTGTTGATAGTGCTGTTAAGAAGGCAGAATAACGCTTTATTATGGACAGACTTCTCCTCATCTTACAGTAGCTACTGTTGTATCAATATGTTTTTACCATGACAGTTTACAATCTAGGGTTACTCCAAGCAGTTTAGTCACCTCAACTTTCTCAATTTCCACATTATTTATTACAAGATTTAGTTGAGGTTAAGTTGCTTTTAGTTTTTGAAATGTTTAGGACTAACTTATTCCTTGCCACCCATTCTGAAACTAACTGCAGCTCTTTATAAGTGTTGCAGCCATTTCAGTCGCTGTAGTAGCTGACGTGTATAGTGTTGATGTAACGGCAGATTTCCTCCTCTTCGTTTGAAGAGGAGGTGCAGCAGGGATCGGACCAAAGCGCAGCGTGGTTAGTGTTCATCATGTTTAATAATGACAAAAAAACGTGAACACTACAAAATACCAAAACAACAAATGTGAAAAACCGAAACAGTCCTATCTGGTGCATAGACACAAAGACAGAAGACAACCACCCACAAACCCCAACACAAAACAGGCTACCTAAATATGGTTCCCAATCAGAGACAATGACTAACACCTGCCTCTGATTGAGAACCATATCAGGCCAAACATAGAAATAGGAAAACTAGACAAACAACATAAAATGCCCACTCAGCTCACGTGACAGTACCCCCCCCCCCCCCCCCTCCCCAAGGTGCGGACTCCAGCCGCAAAACCTGAACCTATAGGGGAGGGTCTGGGTGGGCATCTGTCCGCGGTGGCGGCTCTGGCGCAGGACGTGGAACCCACTCCACCATAGTCTTTGTCCGCTTTAGTGTCCTCCTTTGAGCGGCGACCCTTGCCGCCGACCCTGACCTGGGAACCCTACTAAATGGGCCCACAGGACTGAGGGACACTTCTGGACTGAAAGACGCCTCTGGACTGAAGAAGCAGCTCCGGACTGAAGGGCAGCTCCGGACTGAGGGGCAGCTCAGGACTGAGGGGCAGCTCAGGACTGAGGGGCAGCTCAGGACTGAGGGGTAGCTCATGACTGAGAGGTAGCTCATGACTGAGAGGTAGCTCATGACTGAGAGGTAACTCATGACTGAGAGGTAGCTCATGACTGAGGGGTAGCTCAGGACTGAGGACAGCTCATGACTGAAAGGCAGCTCCGGACTGAAGGGCAGCTCCGGACTGAAGGGCAGCTCCAGACTGGCAGGCGGCTCTGGCAGCTCCTGACTGGCGGGCGGCTCTGGCAGCTCCTGACTGGCGGGCGGCTCTGGCGGCTCCTGACTGGCGGGCGGCTCTAGTGGCTCCTGACTGGCGGGCGGCTCTGGCGGCTCCTGACTGGCGGGCGGCTCTGGCGGCTCCTGACTGGCGGGCGGCTCTGGCGGCTCCTGACTGGCGGGCGGCTCTGGCGGCTCCTGACTGGCGGACGGCTCTGGCGGGTCCTGACTGACGGACGGCTCTAGCGGCTCCTGACTGACGGACGGCTCTAGCGGCTCAGGACAGGCGAGCGGCTCAGGACAGGCGAGCGGCTCAGATGGAGCTGGACAGACGGGCGGCTCAGATGGCGCTGGACAGACGGGCGGCTCAGAATGCGCTGGGCAGACGGGCAGCTCAGATGGCGCTGGGCAGACGGGCAGCTCAGACGGCGCTGGGCAGACGGACAGCGCAGGCGGCACTGGGCAGACGGGCAGCTCAGGCGGCGCTTGACAGACGGCAGACTCTGGCCTGCTGAGGCGCACAGTAGGCCTGGTGCGTGGTGCCGGAACTGGTGGTACCGGACTGGAGACACGCACCACTGGGCGAGTGCGGGGAGCAGGAACAGGGCACACTGGACTCTCGAGGCGCACTATAAGCCTGGTGCGTGGTACCGGCACTGGTGGTACCGGGCTGAGGGCACGCACCCCAGGGCGAGTGCGGGGAGAAGGAATAGTGCGTACAGGGCTCTGGAGACGCACAGGAAGCCTGGTGCGTGGTGTTGGCACTGGTGGTACTGGACTGGGAACACACACCACTGGGCGAGTGAGGAGAGGAGGAACAGGGTGTACTGGACTCTGGAAACGCACAGGAAGCCTGGTGCGTGGTGTTGGCAATGGTGGTACTGGGCTGGTGCGAGGAGGTGGCACCGGATAGACCGGACCGTGAAGGCGCACTGGAGCTCTTGAGCACCGAGCCTGCCCAACCCTACCTGGTTAAATGCTCCCCGTAGCCAGGCCAGTGGGGCGAGGTGGAATAGCCCGCACTGGGCTGTGCTGGCGAACCGGGGACACCATGCGTAAGGCTGGTGCCATGTACACCGGCCCGAGGAGACGCACTGGAGACCAGATGCGTTGAGCCGACTTCATGGCACCTGGCTCGATGCCCACTCTAGCCCGGCCGATACGAGGAGCTGGGATGTACCGCACCGGGCTATGCACACGTACAGGAGACACCGTGCGCTCTTCCGCATAACACGGTGTCTGCCCGTACTCTCGATCTCCACGGTAAGCACGGGAAGTTGGCGCAGGTCTCCTACCTGACTTTGCCACACTCCCCGTGTGCCCCCCCCCAATAAATTTTTGGGGCTGCCTCTCGGGCTTCCTACCGCGCCGCCGTGCTGCCTCCATACGCCAGTATCCCTCCTCACACTGCTCCAGAGAATCCCAGGCGGGCTCCGGCACTCTCCCTGGGTCGACCGCCCACCTGTCTATCTCCTCCCAAGTAGTGTAGTCCAGATTCTGCTCCCATGTCCATAAATCCTGACTTCGCTGCTGCTGCCGCTGCTGCCCGTTACCACGCTGCTTGGTCCTTTTATGGTGGGTGGTTCTGTAACGGCAGATTTCCTCATCTTCGTCTGAAGAGGAGGTGTAGCAGGGATCGGACCAAAGCGCAGCATGGTTAGTGTTCATCATGTTTAATAATGACAAAAAAACGTGAACACTACAAAATACCAAAACAACAAATGTGAAAAACCGAAATAGTCCTATCTGGTGCATAGACACAAAGACAGAAGACAACCACCCACAAACCCCAACACAAAACAGGCTACCTAAATATGGTTCCCAATCAGAGACAATGACTAACACCTGCCTCTGATTGAGAACCATATCAGGCCAAACATAGAAATAGGAAAACTAGACACACAACATAGAATGCCCACTCAGCTCACGTCCTGACCAACACTAAAACAACGAAAACACAAAAGAACTATGGTCAGAACGTGACAGTTGAGTCATCAGCTTACATAGACACACTGAAAGCCAGTGGCATGTTGTTAGTAAAGATTGAAAAAGGTAAGTGGCCTAGACAGCTGCCCTGGGGAATTCCTGATTCTACCTGGATTATGTTGGAGAGCCATCCATTAAAGAATGCCCTCTGTGTTCTGTTATATCCACAATATAGTAGGGGGTGTAAAGCCATAACACATACATTTTTCCAGCAGCAGACTATAATCGATAATGTCAAAAGCCGCACTAAAGTCTAACAAAACAGCCCCCACAATCTTTTTATCATCAATTTCTCTCAGCCAATAATCAGTCATTTGTGTAAGTGCTGTGCTTGTTGAATGTCCTTCCCTATAAACATGCTGAAAGTCTGTAATTCTGGCTTGTAATTGTTGATAGACAACAATCACTTTTTCACCTTTTCCAAACTCTTCCATGCTTGCCTTTCATAATTAGGTCAGATATACTTGGACGTGTTGTGTCAGTGTTTGTTGCTAGCATGTCATGTCTAAATTTGCTAATCTTGCCAATGAAAAAATAATTAAAGTAGTTGGCAATATCAATTGGTTTTGTAATGAATGAGCCATCTGATTCAATGAATGATGGAGTGGAGTTTGCCTTTCTGCCCAAAATGTGGTGATCCAAAGCTTTTTAATATCATTCTTTATGCCATTTATCTTTGTTTCATAGTGTTGTTTCTTCTTCTTTTTATTCAGTTTAGTCACATGATTTCTCAATTTGTAGTTGGTGGCTTTCAGTCTGAGTAGAGAAATCCTAACTGAAATTTTAGTAATTCCTACAGTCATTTTTAATCCCACTAACATGCTAAAATATTCTAGAACATTTAAAAAAATGTTTACTCCGCCAACATTTTAATTAGCAAGACAGTGGATAGAGGGGTATATATTGGATTAAATAAAGACCCCTCTATCCACATCATTCTAAGCCTGCAGGGACCCTCACCTGTCAAATGGGACAGGATCACACCACATCTGGGCTGCGTTAGCCTCCATTTCCCCCAATGGGTGGCTGGCATATAGCCACATCCATCTTCCTCCTCTGACATGCTGTATGCTGCCCCAGACCGCACCACATAGTCCCATGTAACCCGCATAGTCCCTCAAGACCACACACACTCAGCAATGCATCAAATACCATGATACAGGGGACAGGCTGTGCCTGATTAATGGTCAATTTACAGTCAAAGAAAATAGTATTGACATATTTCAAGTCCATATAGGATTTGATATGAAGTTAGAAATCGACAACGGAACAAGATGACTTATTGCCTTTGTGTCCTTGAAGTGGATTTAATCATAGTTTTATTACAAGAAGGCTAAGTTGTCCCTTACACTGCACTCTACTACTGTGTGTGCATATAAAGACTCACACATTCAAATGAACTTATAATTGACAATATGCTTGTCATACTACAGTGTAAAGGCACCCAATGTGTTTTCACACAGAATGCATCATGCTTTGATGTGTGTAACTAAACATCTGCAGAGTACATGTAGGCCACAGTAAATATGGAGTCACTTTGCCACTTACACAGATTTGCAGGTGTTATAGCAGGTGCAGTGAAATGCTTATGTTACTAGCTTCAACAGTGCAGTAAATGTCACGCAAATACAATACAAATAATCAAAAAACCTAAACAAGATACTGTATAAAGAAATGACAAACGGGACCAATTAACAATCCAGAGTAGATATAGAGTGAGCATTTGTCCGAATCGAGAATATAAATATGTGGTGTGTATAGACCAGAATATAAATACACCCAGAATATAAATATGTGGTGTATAGACCAGAATATAAATACACCCAGAATATAAATATGTGGTGTATAGACCAGAATATAAACACACCCAGAATATAAATATGTGGTGTATAGACCAGAATATTAATACACCCAGAATATAAATATGTGGTGTGTATAGACCAGAATATAAACACACCCAGAATATAAATATGTGGTGTGTATAGACCAGAATATAAATATAAATATATAAAGAGAATGGTATGTACAGTAGTACATTATGTATATTAGGATGAGCTATGTCGAGAATACAGTATATACATACACTGTATGTAAACAACAGTATATAAACAGAATATGAATTGACCTGCATTAAATGGCTCTGTACAGTACATGGGGCATTAGTCTCAAGGCACAGGGCAGTGTACCGGGCAGGTAGCCAGCTAGTGATGACTGTTCAACAGTCTGATGGACTGGAGATAGAAGCTGTTTTTTAGTCTCTCGGTCCCAGCTTTGATGCATCTGTGCAGTCTCTGTCTGCTAAGAAGGTAGCAGAGTGAACAGACCGTGGCTCGGGTGGCTGAGGTCCTTGATGATCTTCTTGGCCATTCTTTCACACCAAGTGGCGTAAATTTCCTGGAGGGCAGGCAGCGTAGCCCAAGTGATGCGCAGTGCAGATGCCGTACCAGGCGGTGATGCAGCTCGATGGAATGCTCTCGATGGTGCATCTCTAGAGGTTTGTGAGGGTCTAATGGGCCATGGCAAATTCCTTCAGCTGCCTGAGGTTGTAGAGGCGCTGTTGCGCCTTCTTCACCAAGGTGTCGGTGTGGTGGGACCATTTCAGGTCCTCAGTGATGTGCAAGTCAAGGAACTTGAAGTTGGAGGAAGGATCAAAAGAGTTCTGTTATCTCTGGCAGAGATTGGTTGTGGTTGTGGTTGTGGTCGTGGTTGATCCTTCATATTAGTAACAGTCTATTTGTCTAAGGATGTTTCGTCTCTATAGGATGTGAGTTAGGGACACAGTTCACAGATCAGTTGGAGGTAATATACAACATGCACAGTATATGCTGTAGGTAATATATTATCACAATTTTAATTATATATAGAGTATACTGTATATATCCACATTCTATTCTTTATTTGCTTGGTGAACTATGCACATCCTTGGACCTGCTTGGAGTAACCCTGAACTGTAAAATGTCATGGTCAAAACAAATTGATACAACAGTAGCTAAGATGGGGAGAAGTATGTCCATAATAAAGTGCAGCTCTGCCTTAACAACACTATCAAAAAGGCAGGTCCTACAGGCCCTAGTTTTGTCGCACCGTGACTACTATTCAATCATGCGGTCAGGTGCCACAAAAAGGAAATTAGGAAAATTGCATTTGGCTCAGAACAGGGCAGCACAGCTGACCCTTGGATGTACACAGAGAGCTAATATTAATAACATGCATGCCAATCTCTCCTGGCTCAAAGTGGAGGAGAGATTGACTTGTATTTATGAGAGGTATTGACATGTTGAATGCACCGAGCTGTCTGTCTGAACTACTGGCACACAGCTCGGACACCAATGCATACCCCAAAAGACATTCCACAAGAGGTCTCTTCACAGTCCCCAAGTCCAGAACAGACTATGGGAGGCGCACAGTACTACAAAGAGCCATGACTACATGGAATTCTATTCCACATCAAGTAAATGATGCAAGCAGTACAATTAGATTTTAAAAACTGATTAAAAAAACACCTTATGGAATAGCTGGGACTGTGAGGCAACACAAATATAGGCACAGACACATGCATACACACACACAAACACGATAACATACGCACTATACACACACATAAACATGGATTTAGTACTGTAGATATGTGGTAGTGCTGGAGTAGGGGCCTGAGGGCACACAGTGTGTCATGAAATCTGTGTATGTATTGTAAAAAAATAATAATAATAATTGTATAACTGCCTTAATTTTGCTGGACCCCAGGAAGAGTAGCTGCTGCCTTGGATCCATAATACATACAAATACAAATAGTATTCAATGCATTCAAGACTAAATATCTGGCATTTCCAGAGTTGCTTCTGCTAGACATGTATCGCTGCCTCATCCTATCACTACTTAGAGGAAGGCTGTGGTAGTGAATGTTAGTAAACATCACCTCTGATTCCTGTACTGTAGTGTTATCTTTCCTATGAGAGAGATAACCTTGAAACACATCAACCGAACCAGGGGAAGACTTCAAAAGAAACAATGTCCCAGACCATGGCGATGCGGGCTCTGAAACTATTTAATCAGGTTATCTCCTCCTTCCCTCTGCAGGGACCTGGAACTATGTCTGCATCCCATATGGCACCCTATTCCCTATATAGTGTCCATAGGGCTCTGGTCCAAAGTAGTGCACTATGTAGAGAATAGGGTGCCGTTTGTGGGAGTTGTACTGAGGAAAAATATATTATGTAGCTCTATTTCTGTTCTGTTCTTTGACAAGATGATGAGTCAAGCTGTTGAATAGGCTCACAATAGTTTGGTTGATGTTAAAAAATCTATTTTTTTTATCATACAACTCATAGACCCAAGGTCCTGCAGAATCAGGATCACGTAATCACATTTGAATATCAATCATAGAGATACATTTGCTCTTTTCCAAAGAAAAACATACTGACATAAATCTCAGTTCGTTACTCATTTTGAGTTGCTTTTTTGGTTTCTAGAAGTTTCTCTGAAATGGTTAGCCACCAATGGACACTTCTGTTAATTTATGGATAAGCTGGTTTGTGATACATTCTCTTTCTCTGTGGAAGCCATCACAGACGAAGAAGAGACCAGCATGATTACAGGCCTCTCCTTATTCCATAGATGACATCATAGATCATATCATCAAGTGGTTTGGGATTCTCTCTGTATGTGTCCCACTATGCAGTAATGTATATGAAATGCATACTGTATTGTTGAGCTTAGGCTAAGTGGTCAGATTTGTTGCAGGAGGGAAACATCAGGTCAAGAACGACCCCATGTGTACATACATGCACGCACACATACCGCACACATGCAGGCAGGCAGGTACACAAACAGCCACACACACACAGTATATGTGGTACACTACACACACACACACACACACTTCATGTGGGTCCATATGCTGTCCACTGCAGGTTGTTACGGGTGGTCTTATCACGGTGAATTACACCTTTCAGATAACAACCTATCAAAGCTGGGCTAATTGCTTACTCCTGTAGACTAAAGGCCAGATGCTCTGTTACCTCTGAGGTTGATTTTGTATTTGACTTGTCGTCATGATTTCATCGTTCCTGGGAGTGCGTATTGTCCATATTTAGTTGTCCAAGTTCCCAAGATATGTAACTTTCAAAATACAGAAATCATCCCCGTATGATGCAAAACGCAGCATCACATGCAAAATGTATCATACTGGGATGATTTCTGTATTTTGAAAGTTACATATCTTGAAAACTTGCGTGCTGACAAGCAAAACATGTTGGGACTATGTCACCAATGGACTAATGATAGAAATACCAACATAGTCTTCCTGTAACTGCTGTAAATGTGCCACTCAGTCTCATTCATCTGCTTTTTCCATCTAGCAGCAGCAGCAGCAGAGACGTAATTCAGGCCTCTACATTTCCAGTGGTTCTCGCCCAATGTTGTGTCTGGATCTCCAGACTGTATCACACCTGAGGGGATATCTTATCCCAATCAAAGGAATGAGGTTAGATTTCAGATTCTAGTTGTGACAAGCTGCTGACAGCACGGTATGGTGCTGGTGCAGAAAAACTCAACTTTGAATTTAAGACCACTGTGCATTCCCCCCCAGTCCCTACATAGAATGTCAGTTTTATAAGGACTTAACCCAGTAATCATGGTCAAAGTATTTGTTTTAACGTGAGGCCCTGACTGTTTTCACTCAGCCTAACCCAGCTGATGGCCTCAGCTAATTCTCTTTCCAAACCTAAAGGCTGATCTCAAACAGTTTACATTAAGTTATACATATTAGTTTACAGTGAGTAATGAGTACGGTGAAACAATCAGACCAGAAGTAAACGGGAACATCTCAGGGGGCAACTTCACCCCTTTTCCTTTTACTAGAGACAATGAGGGTACATAACCACAATGCAGTGCAGTAAAGCCATTAATGGTGGTTGGTCAGGCATCAGCTTGGCTCTCCCAGCAGCAGCTGCCTCCACGGCCTCTTTGTCATCTTTAATAATTTCACAGGCTGATAAACATTTGTTATTATCCCCAAAATTCTCACATCTTGCAGGAATATGTTCCTGCATAGGCATGCCTGGCACTTACTTATACCCTGAAAGCTGCTCCCGTTTGAAAGCATTTTTGCGCTGCTTGCCTGCTAGCCCTGAGATAACTATACTTAGCCAGCTAACCGCAGTACTTTGCCCTGCAGTTAGGGCTGAGAGCGAGCGAGAGAGAGAGAGAGAGGATACTGGGATCTTCAGTACCTCCCCTCCATACTTAGAAGAGACTCGTTAGTTTAGAGGCAGTTTGCTCGTTTGCTATTCAGCTGTTTTGAGCAAACATGGTTGGCAAGACTGCTCTACATAACATTATAGATTAAATCTACATAGGCCTACTGTTAAAGCTGAATGAAAACAACATCTTGCAGAGATTGGAAAGACACTAAAGTTTATAGAGACACACTAAAGTTCACTTAGGTGTTACCGCAAGGATATTTCCCTCTGGTTTCACTGTATCCAGTGCAGCCCTTGCCATCGGCACCTCAGGGGGGTGATGATATTGATTTGATGTTTTCTAAAGAGGACTGTGAGAACAGGGGAAGCTGATAGGACATGGCTGCACCTTTCAACAACTGTCTTTTCTCTGCTGGATAAACAGCCAGGGAGCAGCCAGATCTCTTCCTTCACTACAGCAGGCTCCGGTTCCTTGAAAGGGATGAGCTGTCGGGTTCAGCATGATGTGTCATGGCCCCTTTTGTCCTGTGGTTCCTGTGTATGATCCCTTATGACAGAAGGGCTCACTAGGTGTGTGTGTGTGTGTGCGCGCGTGTGTGATTACTGTCCCTCAGAGTGAGGCCAGCACAGACATTCCATCCAGGTGACTCAATAGGCCAGTTTCAAGAGCACCTCTTCAAGCAGATAGCCCCATGCATTGTATCTCCTGTAGTCCTGTATTATATAGACACAATACTGTCTTTCTCCTACGGGACAACTGTACCAGCTCACTATCTGTCATCCTCTTCAAAACGGTAAACTTGAGAAGTGTTGCTCATACAGTTTCACCAGAGACAGTGAAGTGCTAAACCATTGTGTAAAGCTTTAAAGCATTGAACAAAGCTATTATGCTGAAACAGAAAAGTATTTTTCTATCACAAAAAGGAACTGTTTGGTAGTCTGCCACCTCCTTCCCAAGCCCTGATCCATACATTCCAACTCAATGTCACTTTCAGCTTTGAGGATTTTGGCTCCTCATGACACGACAAGCGATAACGTTTATATTTCTGTAAACAATAACACGTCAGTATGATCATAAAACAAGTCTCTAGTTGTGTCTATCCTCTTTAAGCCCGAGGGGATCTGAGCCGAGGAGACAGTTGAAATGGATCCTCTCTTTGAAGAGCCAGGGCAGATCGTCATAGGTACTTACCCAGGACGACAGACCATAATAATCTGCTGCCAAGCTTTATACAGCCGTTTTCTTTCCCACACCTAGCACCTTACACAGGCCGGTAGGAATTCAACACGGGAGGTGTCACTGTGTGTGTGTGTGTGTGTGTGTGTGTGTGTGTGTGTGTGTGTGTGTGTGTGTGTGTGTGTGTGTGTGTGTGTGTGCGTGCGTGCGTGCGTGCGTGCGTGCGTGCGTGCGTGCGTGCGTGCGTGCGTGCGTGCGTGCGTGCGTGTGTGTGCAATACAACTGACCATAAAACATATTTTAAATTGAGTGTTATTTATCTATTTATCAGTTTGACCAAAGTAGCAGAGAGGCAAAAAACAGAGAAGCGAATCCTGCTGTTTTTCAACATTCAAAACAGATCGATATGGAAGAGTAGTCAAAGAGTCAGTGAGATAAATCATTTATTTTAGCTTTAACGACTGGATCACATTGACGGGCTGCCAGGTAACAGTAACAGGTCAATCAGGGGAGAATGACTGCCCACTCGCATTGAGGATTTCCAGTTCAAGACCGACCACGGTACTGCAGGCATTGTTTCCAGAAAAACAGGATCCCCATTATAGTGAATGGGGAAATCTCGATCTTCTAGTCAATATTCGTGGATATAAAAATAAAAAAAACACAATCATGGTACCAATAATTGCTTCTATTTCACCAGATGTATGTCCTTGAACCGATTACTTTCAAATCACACACACAGACAAAGTTATAAGGATAATTTGTGGCTAATGGCAGTCTGCAGTACCTCATTCGGCCTTAAACTTCAGCTACTCCATGAGAGGGGGCAGCACTGAGCTAGCCTGCAACGTCACTTCCTAGAGTAGCTCAAACTGCGCATGCAATGTTTCCTTTTGCCCTCAGAACAGCCTCAATTAGTCCGGGCATGGACTCTACAAGGTGTCGAAAGCGTTACACAGGGATGCTGGCCCATGTTGGCTCCAATGCTTCCTATAGTTGTACCAAGTTGGCTGGATGTCCTCTGGGTGGGGTAGACCATTCTTGATACACACAGGTATATGTGTGTATCATGTGTGTAGCTTTACACAATGTCCGGGTTTGGCCCAGGGTAGGCCGTCATTGTAAATAAGAATTTGTTCCTGACTTGCCTAGTTAAATAAAGGTTCCAACATTTTTTTAAATAATGTCTCAATTATCTGAAGACTTAAAAATCCTTCTTTAACCTGTCTCCTCTTCATCTACACTGACTGAAGGGGATTTAACAAGTGACATCAATAAGGGCTCAGCTATGATAGCTTTCACCTGGATTCACCTGGTCAGTCTATTTAATGTAAAGAGCAGGTGTTCCTAATGTTTTGTCCACTCAGTGTAGATGGGCTGTCATGTAGGGACTCATTTGTCTTCCAACCAACAGGTCAAAGTCTTCACTACCTGACATCAGTGAATCCCTGACCCTATCTCCTCTTTTTGAAATCCCAAAATGATGTTGCTGAACTTTAACATTCTATAACAACACCATTTTAGCATTGGCATGTGCTGCACCAATCAGTTAATACAATACTTCCTTTTGTCATGTCAGACTGTGTCACCAGAGGCTTGTTTTCACTCTGCTCACATGGTAGACCCAACAACACCACAGTCTGCTGCAGATAACGGATGTGCTGATGATTAGTTCTCACACATTAATGTTAACAGTAATTGTTTTCAGGGGGCAAAATCATAAGCAAAATGTATCATACAGCTTAGTATCGGTCTCCTCTCTGAGATCTCTGCTCACTCTTTTTACACCAATGAGTTACAAAATACACTAAACATCCCTGTCTCATCTTCTATCTGAACGGGATGTATGACATTGGTAGCTGATGAAGAGAAAACTGAGTCTGAAAGGAAGCATTCAAATGAAATGGGCTGTCCCGATCAGTCTGAAATGGTCTGTACAGATCAGTCTGAAATGGGTTTCCACAAGTCTGATGATATGAACTGCAGCCATGTTATCACTACAGCATGCCTCCAATACAACACCGTAGAGTTGACTGTGGACTGATGGGCTCCAGTCAGACAAGGAGCACAGATTGAACAAGGACAGGCGAAAAATAGGAATGTTCAAGCATTATTTCTGCCCTTAAATAAATGTGTCATTAATTGCTGTTCCTTTCTTAAACATGTATCAGAGTGCGGCTCCCCCCCCCCCCCCCCCCCCCCTTCTAAGTTCACTAACTATCAAGTCTGCATCTTATTAACTGTGTGCGTTCAGTTTCAACCATTCTGACTGGTAATGTCTGTGGTAATATCAACTTTACTGGCCCATCCTCCAGCCTTACTCAGGTAACAGAGGAAACCCTAGCCCTTTGACTAAACGTCTTTATTGTCATAGAGATCCAGTTTCAGGAGTCCTTTACTCCACTTGTTGTTTTCTTTACTCAGTTACTTCCTTGTCGCTTTTATCAGCAGCAGCTGGGCTGGGTTTCGAGTACTTTGATTTCCTCCAATACTTACTGCATTGTACCTGATGAAAGAATATGTAATACCACAGACTAATATAGTCTGCAGTAATATGAAATTACTGCAGACTACGATCATCAGCATCTTGTAGTCTAGCTACACTGCTCTGGCTGTAGGCTGCTGACGTGAGAAAGTTGACCTGAGAGAAACTGATGGTTGTCTGTCTGCATTTTCACCATTGTCTCTTGAAGAGGGAGAAGGTTTGTTTATACAGCATGCTGGTGAAACACAGACCTGACCACGGACTGCACCTGTCTGGCCCTGTTATAGCAGGAAGAGGTTAATTTGTGTGTCATGGCTGGGCAGGCTGGCTCCATAGGGTGTGTGGCCAAGGAGGGCTAGCAGACAGACAGGTGGCTCCATAGGGTATAGCCCCTTTTACAGCCCTGGGTGGGGACAGAGGGTAACCCCTACCCCACAGCCCACACAGACACACTGACCACAGTAAGCCCCAAACAGAGGGCTTTAAACAACACTTCACATAGACAAATCTAGAGATTTTTAATGATCCTTTTTACATTTAAATGGCATAACACCATATTTCCAAACAAACTGTTATTTCTTGGAAGATAACTATATATTCTTGAATTAGCCTACATAGTCATTTAAAAAGCTATTCAATCACATTATTATTTGTGATTTATCTCAGTGTGGCAGTTATTCGTGTTATTTTCAGAATCATGGCTGAAAATGTAAGGGGAGGGAATTTGACCGACAGGGCGTGCATTCACACCCAGAAGGAAAGGGGTGTGTCTGTAATCTGGTGATGGGGGCCAGAGGACTTCGCAAGAGCCAAGGGAGAGGAGCAGGGAGCAAGAGGGGACAAACTCCGTTTCTCTGAGCACTGTGCACTTTGGACAAGTTGACATTGACACAGTTAGGCCTACAAATATTTATTTAAACTAGAGTTATGTGTTATGAAGTGGATGATCAAACGTATTCATGGATTTTTTTAAAGTGCGTAATGGTACGACTTCATCAAGAAGGATGTTTTTATGGGTAACTTTATAAAGAAAGACCAGGCCTAATCTTTATTTTAAAACGCATTGAACTTATCTAATTTAAAAAGGCATGTTTTCTGCGTGGTACCCTCCAGCTCAGTATAGCGACTCATGGGATGTAGCAAATGGAGAGCTGTGTTCAACTTTGGACACCTGAAGGCGCAGTCCAAACTTTCCGTCTTCCTTACCATGATCATCATTTTCACTTACTTATTTTACTGTCTCTCTGGGTACTGTGAATCCTTACCTAGACCTGTATATGACCAACAGAAAACTTTTATCAACAAAATCTTAGGCCTAAATGATGGACTGAAGCAGCAAAAGCTCGACCAGCACAAGAACAGTTCTCCCGGTTCGGTTGTTCGCGAACTCCCCGGCTTTGACAGTGTTGACTCACTCTTGCAGGGCAATGATAACGAAATGCGACCGGATAACAACATCTCTATAGCCAATAACTTCGGTAGTAAAACTTTTCCTCAGGCAATCATCATCGGAGTAAAGAAAGGAGGCACGCGCGCGCTTCTGGAGTTTCTGCGCATTCACCCGGATGTCAGAGCTGTGGGCGCCGAACCCCACTTCTTCGACAGGTTCTATGATAACGGATTGGAATGGTACAGGTGAGTAAGGGTTGTTTTGAATCTTAATTAAATCTGTTTCTTCTTGTATGCTTTAATTTACAATAGCAGTGAAAACATATTGAATATGGCCCAAAAAATGGAAAGAGATATGATTTTCTATAATAAATAGCCTAATGTTTCACTTGAATCAGTCAATGCAGATTACCTGATACCCAGGTAAAATTATGTTATTGCACTGTGACATAGGCGCTTGGTAAATCACAAGTCATAATTTAGTCATAATTCATCCTAAAATATTGTGTGAAACTGCCTGTCATCACAGCCACCAAAAGAGAACAATGTCTGTGGATTTACTGTATATCAGGTGTATATTTTGGTGCCTTATTTTTGCCATTGATCAACTCTCCTGAACAGGCTCCTATCTTCCCCTGCTTACTTCAGTGTCACTTCATTAATATCCCCTAACGCCAAATAAGGATCCTCATTCAGAGCCCCTTGGTTCGACGGGGTATTCAGTCCCCTGCCAATAAAATGCTGTTTGTTGACGTGATGTGCTGCATTTCTAAGTGTCTGTCCCTGTGTGTGTCCCTGGGGAGCCCTCACATGTCACCCATATCACCTGGTTAGGCAGAAGGCAGGAGAGCACATAAGGATGTGACACAGAGCCAAGAAGAGGGAGAAATCAATACAGTCTGTTCATGAATATTGCAGACGATGGGTACAAATGTAAACAGCGTCAATGGAGGGATGAAAGTCTCCAAGCATACACTTATTATTTTTTACGAAAGAAATCAGGATTACACAGAAAAATGCCTATAATGATGTACAGTACTCTTTCTAAGCATTGACAGTGTAACCTACGTCTTCTGCAAGTTACCTGACTGTACTGTCTTTCACTATAATTACTATATAATGAACAGAATATAAAACGCAACATATAAAATGTTGGTCCCATGTTTCATGAGCTGAAATAAAAGATCGCAGAAATGTTCCATACGCACAAAAAGCTTATTTCTCTCATATTTTGTGCACAACTTTGTTTACATCCCTGTTAGTGAGCATTTCTCCTTTGCCAAGATAATCCATCCACCTGACAGGTGTGGCATATCAAGAAACTGATTAAACAGCATAATCATTACACAGGTGCACCTTGTGCTGGGGACAATAAAAGGCCACTATAAAATGTGCAGTTTTGTCACACAACACAATGCCACAGATATCTGAAGTTTTGAGAGAGTATGCAATTGTGATGTCCACCAGAGCTGTTACCAGAGAATTGAATGTTAATTTCTCTGCCATAAGCCGCCTCCAACGTTGTTTTGGAGAATTTGGCAGTACCTCACAGCCGCAGACCACGTGCAATCACGCCAGACCAGGACGTCCACATCCTACTTCTTCACCTGCGTGATCGTCTGAGACCAGCCACCCAGATAATTGATGCAACTGTAGGTTTGCACAACCAAAGAGTTTTTGCACAAACTATCAGAAACCGTCTCAGGGAAGCTCATCTGCGTGCTCTTCGTCCTCACCTGGGTCTTGACCTGGTGAGAAGAAGCCGGAGAAGAAGGCAGACGTTTTACGTGTCCCCAACCGATTGTGTTTTTTTGTTCGTTTATTTGTGTTGTTTGTAACTCATTTTTTTACTTAGTTTGTACATAATGTTGCCGCTACCATCTCTTATGACTGAAAATAACTTCTGGACATCAGGACTGCGATTACTCACCACGGACTGGCAGAATCATTTTTTTCCTTTAACGAGTCTGATGAGCCTGACGCGATTGATATACTGCTTTCTCGGGAACAGGCCAAGATCCCCATGATTTGCGTGAAGAGGAGGCAGAGAAAAATGGGTCGGCGGGCGGGCTGCCTTCTGAGAATTCGTAGGCGATCGAATAAACCCCCACTTCCTTCCATTCTGCTAGCAAACGTGCAATCTTTGGACAATAAAATAGATGACCTACGCGGAAGATTAAACTACAGTACCAACGGGACATTCAAAACTGTAATATCTAATGCTTGACACTATCAACATACAGCTGGCTGGTTATACACTGCACCGGCAGGATAGAACAGTGGCGTCTGGTAAGACAAGGGGCTGCAGACTATGCATTTTTGTAAACAACAGCTGGTGCACGATACCTAAGGAAGTCTCAAGCTATTGCTTGACTGATGTAGAGTATCTCATGACAAGCTGTTGACTACACTATCTACCTAGAGAGTTTTCATCTGTATTTTTCGTAGCTGTTTACATACCACCACAGTCAGAGGCTGGCACTAAGACAACATTGAATGAGCTGTATCATAAGCAAACAAGAAAACGTTCACCCAGAGGCGGCACTCCTAGTAGCCGGGGACTTAGACACAGAGACACATACAATGCTCTCCCTCGCCCTCCATTTGGCAAATCTGACCATAATTATATCCTCCTGATTCCTGCTTACAAGCAAAAATTGAAGCAGGAAGCACCAGTGACTAGATCAATAAAAAAGTGGTCAGATGAAGCAGATGCTAAGCTACAGGAATGTTTTGCCAGAACAGACTACAATATGTCCCGGGATTCCTCCGATGGCACTGAGGAGTACACCACATCAGTCACTGGCTTCATCAATAAGTGCATCAAGGATGTTGTCCCCACAGTGACTGTACGTAAATACCTCAACCAGACGCCATGATTACAGGCAACATCTGCACTGAGCTAAAGGCTAGAGCTGACGCTTTCAAGGAGCGGGACTCTTACCCGGAAGCTTATAAGAAATCCCACTATGCCTTCTGATGAACCATCAAACAGGCAAAGCGTCAATACAGGACTAAGATCGAATCATACTACACTGGCTCTGACGCTTGATGGATGTGGCAGGGCTTGCAAACCATTACAGACTACAAAGGGAAGCACAGCCGAGAGCTGCCCAGTGACACGAGCCTACCAGACGAGCTAAATAACTTCTATGCTCGCTTCGAGGCAAATAACACTAAAACATGCATGAGAGCACCAGCTGTTCCGGAAGACTGTGTGATCACGCTCTCCGCAGCCGATGTCAGTAAGACCTTTAAACAGATCAACATTCACAAGGCCGCAGGGCCAGACGGATTACCAGGACGTGTACTACGAGCATGCGCTGACCAACTGGCATGTGTCTTCACTGACATTTTGAACCTCTCCCTGTCTGAGTCTGTAATACCAACATGTTTTAAGCAGACCACCATAGTGCCAGTGCCCAAGAACACTAAGGTAACCTGCCTAAATGACTACCGACCCATAGCACTCACGTCGTAGCCATGAAGTGCTTTGAAAGGATGGTCATGGCTCAAATCAACACCATTATCCCAGAAACCTAGACCCACTCAAATGTGCATACTGCCCCAACTGATCCACAGATGATTTAATCTCTATTGCACTCCACACTGCCCTTTCCCACCTGGACAAAAGGAACACCTCTGTGAGAATGCTATTCATTGACTACAGCTCAGCGTTCAACACCATAGTGCCCACAAAGCTCATCATTAAGCTAAGGACCCTGGGACTAAACACCTCCCTCTGCAACTGGATCCTGTACTTCCTGACGGGCCGCCCCCAGGTGGTAAGGGTAGGTAACAACACATCTGCCACGCTGATCCTCAACACAGGGGCCCCTTAGGGGTGCGTGCTCAGTCCCCTCCTGTACTCCCTGTTCACTCATGACTGCATGGCCAGGCACGACTCCAACACCATCATTAAGTTTGCAGATGACACAACAGTGGTAAGCCTGATCAATGATGAGACAGCCTATAGGGAGGAGGTCAGAGACCTGGCCGTGTGGTGCCAGGACAACATCCTCTCCCTCAACGTGATCAAGACAAAGGAGATGATTGTGGACTACAGGAAAAAGAGGACCGAGCACACCCCCATTCTCATCGACGGGGATGCAGGGGAGCAGGTTGAGAGCTTCAAGTTCCTTGGTGTCCACATCACCAACAAACTGTCATGGTCCAAGCACACCAAGACAGTCATGAAGAGGGTACAACAAAACCTATTCCCCCTCAAGCCAGTGAATTATATGCGTTACAGCTGGATGAGTCAACAGATGTGGCGAGCCTGGCACAGCTCATGGTATATATCCGTTACATTTATGGGGGGTCAATTAAGGAAGACATCCTCTTATGCAAACCTCTGGAAACCAGGACAACATGAGAGGATATTTTTAAAGTACTGGACAGCTTTGTGACATAAAATGGACTTCGTGGTCAAGATGTGTTGGTAACTGTACTGATGGCGCAAAAGCCATGACAGGGAGACATAGTGGAGTGGTAACACGCTTGCAAACAGTTGCTCCCGACACCACTTGGGTACACTGCAGCATCCACCGAGAGGCTCTTGCTGCCAAGGGAATGCTTGACAGCTTGAAAGACGTGTTGGACACTTCAGTGAAAATGGTTAACTTTGTCAAAGCAAGGCCCCTGAACTCTTGGGTATTTTCTGCATTATTCAATGATATGGGCAGCGACCATGTAACACTTTGACAACATACAGAAGTGAGCTGGTTATCAAGTGGCAAAGAATTGACAATTTTTTTTAAAACTGAGAGACAAGCTTAAAGTTTTCTTAACTGACCATAATTTTCACTTGTCTGACCGCTTGGATGATGATGAGTTTCTCAGACGACTGACCTATCTGGGTGATGTTTTTTCTCGCCTGAATGATCTGAATCCAGGATTACAGGGACTCTCAGCAGCTAAGAAGTTGGGGCTCTATTCTGTCTGCATTAACAAGGACACCACACAGGTCTTTCCATGATTGTATGATTTTTTGTGTGCAAATGAACTCAAGCTTACAGACAATGTCAAATGTAATATAGCGAAGCACCTGAGTGAGCTGGGTGCGCAATTACGCAGGTACTTTCCTGAAACGGGCGACACAAACAACTGGATTCGTTATCCCTTTCATGCCCTGCCTCCTATCCACTTACCGATATCTGAACAAGAGAGCCTCATCGAAATTGCTAGAGGGGGTACACACCTGGAGGTTGAATGTTTGACGATAAAAAGTTTGGGAACCACTGCTCTAGATCGACGCGTACGACAGCGTGTTCTAGTTCCCGCCAATATCCAGCAACTTTGCACAGTCATTGAAGAGGAGTGGGACAACATTCCAGAGGCCACAGTCAACAGCCTGATTAACTCTACGCGAAGGAGATGTGTCGCGATGCATTGTTTTTGGATCCACGCCCCTACCTTTTTTAAAAGGTATCTGTGACCAACAGATGCATATCTGTATTCCCAGTCATGTGAAGTCCATAGATTAGGGTTTAATGATTTTATTTCAATTGACTGATTTCCTTATATGAACTGTAACTCAGTAAAATTTTGGAAATTGTGGCATTTTGTGTTTATATTTTTATTCAGTGTAGTTTGTGAGGCCAGGCAGATGATTAGGTAGTAGCCTACATTGTGGCACTACAACAGTTACTGGCTACAGCCTTTGATGGTGTTGGGAGACCAGTGACCTTCTAACACATCTTTTAACACCGTCACAATCCATGTAGTGCTTTGTTGCAGCTGCACAGCAGCTCTCTAGTCTCTCTTCTGTCTCATAAGTGTGGTTTTAGTCTTTCCTAATCTGACGACAAGCATTGTCAACACTGTGTGGATTGGCCTGCTGTAATGACAGGTCAGGCATTAGCTCAGACAGCTCACGTTGTGGAGTACCAGCTTGTCAGTGTAGGGTGAAGTTGCCCCAAGCCAAGGCTCTGATCTAAAGTCAGTATTGGGTATTTTCCACTAATGGTAAAGGTTAGGATTTGGGGAGGGAAAGCTGATCCTAGATCTGTGCCTAAGGGTGTGATGGTTTATTGGTTCTTATCTAAGACGAAGTATGTAGTGCTGTGTTGGAGTAATGAGAATAGTGTCAAAGCACCCAAATCAGTCAGTCTAATCCCTTATCATTACCAGCTCCATCATTACCAGCTAAAACCCCATTGGATATACATTCATTACTGGACTGGAACCACTCCAGGCACCATGTAAGACAGCAGCATAAAGCATTTAGACTGGACTTGAAAGTATCACTTAAACATTATGTAATTTGACAGAGTTCTTAATTTCAAAGTGTATTATTACACTGCTGAGTTTGAAAATGAACACTGTCCTCTGTCTTCAGTTAGTAACCAAATAAAACACATGGACATGTTAAAAAGAAGCATTTGGCAAATTGTTTTAGAAGAAATGCTTATATGTGGAAAAAACTTGGCCTCTCGATGCATTTGGAAATGGTTATGTGGCTTTGTGGGAGAGGACATGTTTAAAGGGTTTAGCTCTTTCTACTCTTTCTGTGTGTGTGTGTGTGTGTGTGTGTGTGTGTGTGTGTGTGTGTGTGTGTGTGTGTGTGTGTGTGTGTGTGTGTGTGTGTGTGTGTGTGTGTGTGTGTGTGTGTGTGTGTGTGTGTGTGTGTGTGTGTGTGTGTTTCCATTGCATGTGTGCAAGTAGCCTAAGCGTTTGAGATCCAACCCAGTCAAGTGTCACATCTCCCTCTCCCCATTCTACTCTGCGATCCACCCTTAAACCACACCTTTTCATGACAACATGAATATCCATTATATATACTGTAGATGTCATTTCCAATATTGATGTGTTAAACTAGGGTTTCCTATTGATTGAGCTGTTGGTACCTTTACCAGGGCACTGCAGGGGAGGTTCCTTAACCGCTGAATATTCAATCTTGTTGACAAGGTGTCGTTGATCCTTCAACCACCGACATTTATACCCTACACATACTGTGAAGACTTTGAAACGTGTGGGGATTGAGGGTTCTTCAGAAGTATATTTTCTTGCATAATTCAGTTTAGCATTGATCACAGTATGCAGACAGGAATGTCCAGCTCTTATTTCTTGATTCTTCCACTGCTGAATTCCCAGGCACATTTTGAAGGTTTTGAAATAGTGTTAGAGACAGAGAGAGAGAGTTCTTTGGCCCAACGAAAAGGTTTTGGGAGGGCCTTTCATGGTCAAAGTGTCTCTGAAATAAATCAAATATATAGAATTGGACTGAACAAAGGAGACTTTGTTTCCCTGACAAGGTCCACTGGTCGGCTAGTCTGTGTCATTATTTCAGGCTATGGCGGTGTAAGGTCAAAGAGAGATCTACAATACATGCATGGCATGCTTTCAAGAAACCAAAGGAATGTCTTCAAGACTGATGTCAATATGCAAAATGAAATGGGGGAAAATATAACTGAATAATCAAACATGATTTGATAAATTGGGTTGGGATGGGTATGGATTTTCAATCTGGAGAAAAACCTAAACGCCCAACTCAATATTTTGACAGCTCGTCATTGGACGACCTTTCACCTTCCATATGTTATGCCCTATCCAATCAGATGATAGTTAATGAAGTAAAGGGACATGTATAGGAGATGTGAAAATGATAACAATATGAGTATTTAGTATTGGACAAATGGAAAAGTCCATTGGACTTCCTTTCCAACCCTCTTAGTGTGATAGAACAAGGGACTGACTATTCCAAATCAATGTCCTCAATAGCCAGATGCCTAACCTAATTAGGTCTATATACATGATTAGCTAACTGATCATTTGCTCAGTGAATAGAACTACATGGCAATGTATTAGTTCAAAGGGACTTAGTTAAAACGGTGTTCCCTATACAGTTTACCAATTACTGCTGCATTCGCACATACTGTATATTAGTATTGTTGTGGAATTGCTAAGCTCAGTGTGACAAAAAGGTATGTTTATTTTTTAACTAGCAGATGTAGGCTACTTGGATGCTCATTTACTATAATAATGTAAGACTAACCCAGAGATGTTTTCACTAGCCTTTTCTACCTTCTTTCCCCTCATTATAAACGAATCCATTTTAAACAGATAGAGCAACAGAGCAATGACAGTATTGATCCAGTAGCCTGGATTCCTGTCAGTCCGCAGGTCTCTAACATGGCTCCCAGGTTACAGTGACTGATTAGGGTTCATGTTTGGTGGAGTGTAAAAAATGATCCCCCACTCCGTCCCTCCCGACCTCATCCTCCCATGTCCCTGTCACAGCAAGATGAATGTCACAGCTATAACAACCTCACATAGCACTACACCTCTTTGGAACCATAATACACACCCAGTCAGCGCTGAAAACCAGAGGGAAATGTCTTCTGTTTTCTGTAAAGCTGTGATTATACATTTGTGGACTAATGACATTTTTGTTATCAGAGACTGTAGTAGGCCTAGTCATTGTAGCGACTGTAGGATAGTGATACAAGTGTGACAGTCGAAAAGGGCAGCTTTGTTTATGCACCAACACCAGAGCTGCTCTGCTTAGTTACACAAGGGATGAATCCCTACACTTCAAACTGTCTAAACATATGTTAACCAGGGCCCAGTTCCAATCAGAGTCTGCTTATTTGCCCTCGTCTATCAACAAGGGCAGTGGTTGGATTATAATTCATCCAGGAGCTGTCTGGCGCATAATTTTACCCAGGACCCTTTAGGTTGACCCTCTACCCACATCACCCAGCATACCATCTTCTGTTTTAGCCTGTCTGGAGAGGCTGGTGAATCATTGACAGCTCAGTGTGTATTGTTGTCTCAGCCGTGGCCTCTGCCTTCTGCCCTGCCTGACCATCTCTGTTTAATGTCTGACTGACTGACCGACTGACCGTCTGGCGGGGTGGGTGAGAGGGTAAGGAGGGCAGAAGGGTGAGGGTGAAGTGGAGAGAGCGTGAGAACGTAGACTCGCTATAGGAATCATAGGAACACACCTTTCTTTGTTATGAAAACAAATTAGTTTCCTGGACAATAGTTATGTTTAATTGTGAGGAAATGTGACTGATTAAAATGAGAACTCTGTCTGAAGGAGAACTCTGTTCTTTTCAGTTCGGAATGTGAACATTATCTAGGAAGTTCAAAAAAAGAAATCTGAAAACCAAATAAATGCTTTCTCATATGCCGACATCGCTCTCTCTCTCTCTGTTGTGCTGTGTGTTTTAGAGACTCTCTCTCTCTCTCTCTCTGTTGTGCTGTGTGTTTTAGAGACTCTCTCTCTCTCTCTGTTGTGCTGTGTGTTTTAGAGACTCTCTCTCTCTCTGTGTTGTGCTGTGTGTTTTAGAGACTCTCTCTCTCTCTCTCTCTCTCTCTCTGTTGTGCTGTGTGTTTTAGAGACTCTCTCTCTCTCTGTTGTGCTGTGTGTTTTAGAGACTCTCTCTCTCTCTCTCTCTGTTGTGCTGTGTGTTTTAGAGACTCTCTCTCTCTCTGCTGTGCTGTGTGTTTTAGAGACTCTCTCTCTCTCTGCTGTGCTGTGTGTTTTAGAGACTCTCTCTCTCTCTCTCTGTCGTGCTGTGTGTTTTAGAGACTCTCTCTCTCTCTCTCTCTGTTGTGCTGTGTGTTTTAGAGACTCTCTCTCTCTCTGTTGTGCTGTGTGTTTTAGAGACTCTCTCTCTCTCTGTTGTGCTGTGTGTTTTAGAGACTCTCTCTCTCTCTCTGTTGTGCTGTGTGTTTTAGAGACTCTCTCTCTCTCTGTTGTGCTGTGTGTTTTAGAGACTCTCTCTCTCTCTCTGTTGTGCTGTGTGTTTTAGAGACTCTCTCTCTCTCTCTGTTGTGCTGTGTGTTTTAGAGACTCTCTCTCTCTCTCTGTTGTGCTGTGTGTTTTAGAGACTCTCTCTCTCTCTCTGTTGTGCTGTGTGTTTTAGAGACTCTCTCTCTCTGTTGTGCTGTGTGTTTTAGAGACTCTCTCTCTCTCTGTTGTGCTGTGTGTTTTAGAGACTCTCTCTCTCTCTGTTGTGCTGTGTATTTTAGAGACTCTCTTTCTCTTACACACAAAAACACACACACAATTTACTGGGTCAGGATTGGCCCCTTAATGACAAACACTATCTTTCCCAGCAGCTGCAAGCCCTGTGTTCTGCCAACTGTAATCCCATTCCTAAAACAAGTCAAGGATGGGCTACAACCACAAGGAGTGGGACATTTAACAATTTAGGAAGTGGCATTCACTGCAGTCCAGTATTGAGTCTTCTCATTGGTCTAGAGTTGGGTAGACGCCAGATGGCCAATGGTTGGAGTCCATTAGAGAGTTCTGAGGTGTACTTGGAATTTCAATTAATTTGGAAAAGGTAGGTAATTCATGGAAAAATGTGGGCGTTTTATTTTTCCCTCACCAACAGTGTTACGGTAGCAGACGCTGGGGAAAGAGTAATGCAGCATGATGTATAGCAGTGGAGGCTGTTGGGGAGGACGGCTCATTATAATGGCAGGAACGGATAAAATGGAATGGCATCAAACACATGGTTTCCATGTATTTAATACCATTCCACCTATTCCGCTCCAGCCATTACACGAGCCCGTCCTCCCCAATTAAGGTGCCACCAACCTCCTGCTACCCACATCCGGCGCCGACAGAGATGGCCGCCTCGCTTCGCGTTCTTCGGAAACTATGCAGTATTTCGTTTTTTAGGTATTATTTCGAACACTGTTACCCCAGGAAATCTTAAGTCTTATTACATACAGCCGGGAGGAACTATTGGATATAAGAGCAACGTCAATTTACCAACATTATGACCAGGAATACGACTTTCCCGAAGCGGATCCTCTGTTTGGTCCACCACCCAGGACAATGGATTGGATCCCAGCAGGCGACCCAAAACAACGGCGCCGCAGAAGGGGCAGACGGAGCGGTCTTCTGGTCAGGCTCCGTAGACGGGCACATCGCCCACCGCTCCCGAGTATACTACAGTACTTGCCAATGTCCAGTCTCTTGACAACAAGGTAGACGAAATCCGAGGAAGGGTTGCCTTCCCGAGAGACATCAGAGATTGCAACATTCTCTGCTTCACGGAAACATGGCTCACTCGGGATACGTTATCAGAGTCAGTACAGCCACCTGGTTTCTTCACGCATCGCGTCGACAGAAACAAACATCTCTTTGGTAAGAAGTGCGGGGGTGTATGCCTTATGATTATGTCGTGGTGTGATCATAACAACCTACAGGAACTCAAGTCCTTTTGTTCACCTGACCTAGAATTCCTTACAATCAAATGCCGACCGCATTATCTACCAAGAGAATTCTCTTCAATTATTATCACAGTCGTGTATATCCCCCCCAAGCAGACACCTCGACGGCCCTGAAAGAACTTCATTGGACTCTATGTAAACTGGAAACCACATATCCCAAGGCTGCATTTATTGTAGCTGGGGATTTTAACAAGGTTAATCTGAAAACAAGGCTCTCTAAATTTTATCAGCATATCGAATGCGCGACCCAGGCTGGCAAAATCCTGGATCATTGTTACTCTAACTTCATCGACACGTACAAAGCTCTCTCTCGCCCTCCTTTCGGCAAATCTGACCACGACTCCATTTTGTTGCTCCCAGCCTATAGACAGAAACTAAAACAGGAAACGCCCGTGCTCAGGTCTGTTCAACTCTGGTCCGACCAATCTGATTCCAAGCTTCAAGATTGCTTCGATCACGTGGACTGGGATATGTTCCGGATAGCGTCAAACAACAACATTGATGTATACGCTGATTCGGTGAGCGGGTTTATTAGCAAGTGCATCGGTGATGTTGTACCCACGGCGACTATTAAAACCTTCCCCAACCAGAAACCATGGATTGATGGCAGCAGTCGCGCAAAACTGAAAGCGCGAACCACTGCTTTTAATCAGGGCAAGGCGACCGGAAACATGACCGAATACAAACAGTGTAGCTATTCCCTCCGCAAGGCAATCAAACAAGCTAAGCGTCAGTATAGAGACAAAGTAGAGTCGCAATTCGACGGCTCAGACACGAGAGGTATGTGGCAGGGTCTACAGTCAATCACGGACTACAAAAAGAAAACCAGACCCGTCGCGGACCCCGATGTCTTGCCCCCAGACAAACTAAACAGCTTCTTTGCTCGCTTTGAGGACAATACAGTGCCACCGACACGGCCCGCTACCAAAACCTGCGGGCTCTCCTTCACCGCAGCCAACGTGAGTAAAACATTTAACTTGTTAACCCTCGCAAGGCTGCTGGCCCAGACGGCATTCCTAGCCGCGTCCTCAGAGAATGCCCAGACCAGCTGGCTGGTGTGTTTATGGACATATTCAATCAATTCCTATCCCAGTCTTCTGTTCCCACATGCTTCAAGAGGGCCACTATTGTTCCTTTTCCAAAGAAAGCTAAGGTAACTGAGCTAAACGACTATCGCCCCGTAGCACTCACTTCCGTCATTATGAAGTGCTTTGAGAGACTAGTCAAGGAACATATCACCTCCACCCTACCTGACACCCTAGACCCACTCCAATTTGCTTACCGCCCCAATAGGTCCACAGACGACGGAATCGCAATCACACTGCACACTGCCCTAACCCATCTGGACAAGAGGAATACCTGTGTATGTCACGCCCTGACCATAGTTTGCTTTGTATGTTTTATGTTTTGTTTGGTCAGGGTGTGATCTGAGTGGGCATTCTATGTTGTGTGTCTAGTTTTTCTGTTTCTGTGTTTGGTCTGATATGGTTCTCAATCAGAGGCAGGTGTTAGTCGTTGTCTCTGATTGGGAGCCATATTTAGGTAGCCTGTTTTGTATTGGGGGTGGGTGGTTCTGTAACGATCTTCGTTGGGAGAAAAAGAGGAGGACCAAAGCGCAGCGTGGTAAGTGTTCATGATTAATATTTAATGGAACAAAACTGAACACTGAAATACAAAACAATAAAGTGAACAAACTAAAACCGAAACAGTTCCGTGTGGAACACACAGACATGGAAGACAACCACCCACAAAACCCAGGTGAAAAAAGGCTACCTAAGTATGATTCTCAATCAGAGACAACCAACGACACCTGCCTCTGATTGAGAATCATACCAGGCCAAACGAAAAAACCAACATAGAAAAACGAACATAGATAACCCACCCAACTCACGCCCTGACCATACTAAAACAAAGAAATAACAAAAGAACTAAGGTCAGAACGTGACAGTGTAAGAACGCTGTTCATCGACTACAGCTCAGCATTTAACACCATAGTACCCTCCAAACTCCTCATTAAGCTTGAGACCCTGGTTCTTAACCCCACCCTGTGCAATTGGGTCCTGGACTTTCTGACGGGATGCCCCCAGGTGGTGAGGGTAGGAAATATCTCCACTTCGCTGATCCTCAACACTGGGGCCCCACAAGGGTGTGTTCTCAGCCCTCTCCTGTACTCCTTGTTCACCTATAACTGCGTGGCCATGCACGCCTCCAACTCAATCATCAGGTTTACAGACGACACTACAGTGGTAGGCTTGATTACCAACAATGACTAGACGGCCTACAAGGAGGAGGTGAGGGCACTTGGAGTGTGGTGTCAGGAAAATAACCTCACTCTCAACGTCAACAAAACAAAGGAGGTGATCGTGGACTTCAGGAAACAGCAGAGGGAGCACCCCCCTATCCACATCGACGGGACAGTAGTGGAGAAGATGGAAAGTTTTAAGTTCCTCAGCGTACACATCATGGACAAACTGAAATGATCCACACAGACAGCGTGGTGAAGAAGGCGCAACAGCAACAGCGCCTCTTCAACCTCAGAAATTTGGCTTGTCACCAAAAACACTCACAAACTTTTACAGATGCACAATCGAGAGCATCCTGTCGGGCTGTATCACCGCCTGGTACGGCAACTGCTCCGCCCACAACCGTAAGGCTCTCCAGAGGGTGGTGCGGTCTGCACAACGCATCACCGGGGGCAAACTACCTGCCCTCCAGGACACCTACACCACCCGATGTCACAGAAAGGCCAAAAAGATCATCAAGGACAACAACCACCCAAGCCACTGCCTGTTCACCCCGCTATCATCCAGAAGGCGAGGTCAGTACAGGTGCATCAAAGCAGGGACCGAGAGACTGAAAAACAGCTTCTATCTCAAGAACATCAGACTGTTAAACAGCCATCACTAACATTGAGTTAGTGGCTGCCAACATACTGACTCAAATCTCTAGCCACTTAATAATTAAAAATTGGATGTAGTAAATGTATCACTAGTCACTTTAAACAATGCCACTTTATATAATGTTTACATACCCTACATTACTCATCTCACATGTATATACTGTACTCTATACTGCATCTTGCCTATGCCGTTTGGCCATCGTTCATCCATATATTTATATGTACATATTCTTATTCATTCCTTTACACTTGGATGTATAAGGTAGTTGTTGTGAAATTGTTAGATTACTTGTTAGATATTACTGCACGGTCGGAACTAGAAGCACAAGCATTTCGCTACACTCGCATTAACATCTGCTAACCATGTGTATGTGACCAATAAAATGTGATGGGATTTGATTTGATTTGATGTATAGTATTAGATGATAATGTTTAACTTTGGTTCAAAAGGGCTTTGGTTTTATGAAGTGCACAGAAAAACACATTTCAACCTGGCTCAGAGAATCATTAGAAGCCCTTGTGAAATATTCATTTAGAACAAGAAGTACAGTACTGTTTTAAAGGTGGGGGTTCTCTTAAAAACGGGGTTTCTGTAGTTCTTTGTAAAGAATGACTACAGTGCAGTGCGTGCTTTCACACTGAAACCCTGTAAGTAATTTAACCAATCTAATTATTACAGTAACTACACAATTTGGTGAGAGATCACTGGGGTCAGGCTGAGGGAGGAAGGAAGTGACCCTCCAGTTATCTGTCCATCTCTCTCTTCCTCCTCCTCTTGTCTGTTCATCTGTTCATCTCAGGGTGTGGGCCCCTGGCCCATGGTCACCCACTGATAAAGCCGCACAGCTAACAGCTAACCCACTGTGGGCCAGGCAGGAACACAGAGGAACACAGGCTGATTTTCCCATTCGATAAGACGGAGGGGTGCAATTACAGCAAGGAACGCACACTTTTTTCTCTCTTTCTCTCCCACACATACTCTCCCGTCTCTTGCTCTCTCACACTATTATCTCTCCAATTCTCTCTCTCTTTTTAATTCTGGAGTTGGAATGTCAGGCTTTATCCTGCAGTAGACAGTCTGGAGGCTTGAGCTGTTTCCCCCTTTCTCTCTCTATGTCTCTATGTCTCTATGTCTCTATGTCTCTCTCTCTCTCTCTCTCTCTCTCTCTCTCTCTCTCTCTCTCTCTCTCTCTCTCTCTCTCTCTTTCTCTCTCTCTTTCTGTCTCTCTCTACACTGTCATTATCTCTCCCAAGGAAACTGTGAGACCGCTTCCCACTGACTCTTCTCAAAGTTGCCTGCTGTAATAATCTCTGTATTAACTGTCATGTTCACTTTTCCCCCTCGTAGACACATTCTTTAGGACTTTCTTTACCGACCTACCTCACTGATGTAGGCCTAAACCGCCTCAACAAATAGAACTCTCCCCACTCTCTGGCTGCTGTATTAAACCAGCGTGGGTGTGTAGTCCGACAGCCTTGGTGTGTACGTTACAACATTAGACTCTACTATGCTATGCTACTGTACTGCGCGCACACACACACACACACACACACACACACACACACACACACACACACACACACACACACACACAAACACACACACACACACACACACACACACACACACACACACACACACACACACACACGTTTTATTGGTCTCTTTGTTGTTTCCTGCTGAATTTGACTTCTAATTACTCTTCACTAACTCCTGAGGCCTCCATTTTCTTCTCCCAGGAATGACAGATGTTGAAGATGCATGACGCCCCTACACACACACGCATGCTAATGCCCAGATGCTGCGTTTTACGAGTGAGCTCACCTACTTAGTACAAAAACGATCAAGTCAATATTTGTCAACATTAAAGTTTCCACAATTAGTGTGTAGCTTGTCTTTTCCCCTTGTTTTTGAGATGACATTGACACACACTCAGGTTGGTGTACTTAGTTCAGTCTCTACAATACGGTCATAAACAGTAGCCTATTAACCTGAGGTATTTTACAACAGGGCCTAATAGAGCTGAGGGCCACCCAGACGGTGAGTACAGCAGGTCTATGGAGATAAACACACATCTGTGGACCCTCTGACCTGCATTCTTGCTCCAGATGCTAACAGTGCTACCGCTAGGCTAAGGTGTGATCAAAACAAACAGCAGGTCACTTAGCTAGCCTCCGCTAACCTGGCTGCCGTTGGAAACCATACAGAGAGCAACAACATTTGATAAAGAACCACAACAGCAGTTGAATAGGTATACACTCTAGTATATGGTCTCACTTTAGTACTGTGAGATAAGGCTGACTAGGTTAATGTTTGTCTCTCCCTCACTCCCTCCCGCTTGGGTTTGTGTTGTAGCCAGAGAGTTCCGTGATTACAGGACAGTGTTTTGGGGCTCCCGGGTGGCGCGGTGGTCTAAGAAACTGCATCTCAGTGCTAGAGGCGTCACTACAGACCCTGGTTCGATTCCAAGCTGTATCACAACCGGCTGTGTTTGGAAGTCCCATAGGGCGGCACACAATTGGCCCAGCGTCGTCCAGGGTTGGCCCGGGGTAGGCCATCATTGTAAATAAGAATTTGTTCTTAATTAACTGACTTACCTTGTTAAATAAAGGTTAAATAAATAAAACATTTAAATAAAGAATGTAAACATGATGGCAATGGAAGCCGGGACGGTCCAGCGTGGATGCCATTAGCCTGTTTGGTCAGAATTAAACATTCAGTTACTGTTGAGTACTCACTACACAAACAGACTGGCACCTCCGTATGGCAGGCCAAAATAATTATTGTAAAACATTACATTTTTTACAAAAAGAAAGAGCAAAAGAAGTATCAAATTAAATAAGTATAATTCTTTAGTTGTAATGGGTTGTAGTGGTAGTTGCAAAGAAAATGGTCTCCTTTATATCTTGAAATGAACAGAGTTATGAAGTGATAGAATTATAGCACAATGCTGTCCTATGTAACTGATCAGCCACCGTGGGAGTCGTTCAGAACAGAGGAAGACAGGAGAGAATGTGTAGAGATATGTCCCTCTAAAGCTGAATCCCAGTGGAGTTGTTGCTCTTGAAAGGAGGTATTCTGTGTTACTCTTTGACCTACATTTACATTTACATTTACATTTAAGTCATTTAGCAGACGCTCTTATCCAGAGCGACTTACAAGTTGGTGCATTCACCTTATGATGTCCAGTGGAACAACCACTTTACAATAGTGCATCTAACTCTAAGGGGGGGGGGGGGGGGGGTTAGAAGGATTACTTTATCCTATCCTAGGTATTCCTTAAAGAGGTGGGGTTTCAGGTGTCTCCGGAAGGTGGTGATTGATTCCGCTGACCTGGCGTCGTGGGGGAGTTTGTTCCACCATTGGGGTGCCAGAGCAGCGAACAGTTTTGACTGGGCTGAGCGGGAGCTGTACTTCCTCAGAGGTAGGGAGGCGAGCAGGCCAGAGGTGGATGAACGCAGTGCCCTTGTTTGGGTGTAGGGCCTGATCAGAGCCTGAAGGTACGGAGGTGCCGTTCCCCTCACAGCTCCGTAGGCAAGCACAATGGACCTCTTACATTGTAATATTAATATCAACATGCTATAGGCCTAGTTGGGGTGAAACGTTATCTACATGATTTTCTTTTTCTTTTGCTTAACCTTTATTGAACCAGGAGATCCAATTAAATCCTCTCTAAAACCTAACACCTAACAGGTTCCGTTACTGTAGTATGAGTGTTGTCTATATACCTGATCCTCATATCCACTCATACCCAGGCTGTAGTAAAAAAAAAGAGGTGGTCTGTTGTAAAAACATAAGCCATGTTTTCGGGATTAGCTTCATGGCACATTCGTGGTGGGGATGTCAGATTTGGATCAGAGAGGAGTATGTTCCCCACACAGCTCAGGCCAGAGCCCTGCATTTAGAGACCAGAGACCAACCACGTTGATGACAGCTTTTGGAATGCGTCTCAAATGGCACCCTATTCCTTATAGAGTGCACAAATTTTGTTCAGAGCCCTAGTGCACCGTACTATAGTGAATAGGACGCCATCTGAGACCCACGCTCAGTCTCTACCACATGGCTATGCTACGGGGGGAACCATCCGTGGAAATTAAAATGAGGGGTTTTCTGAGGAGTTGGAACGTTCCTTCGTGCTTGGATGTCTAAAACATAAACCCGCCGTGAGATTTGAATCCCCTCATTTTAAATTAAATGAAGGTGGTCCTTTTCTGAGGAGAGTTGGAAGGATTCCTGTTTTGTGTCCTTAGGATTCTAAAATGGAACTTCTGGGATTCCACTTTTGATAGTGTTCCAACATTAGGTTCCAGCTGTTAAAGGACACATTTTTAAAGGTTAAATAATAATAATTTTTAACAATTTGGAGACTATTAGCTGTCTTTCATCTCTTTAGCTCATCATCAGATTCTGCTAACCTGGGTGCCAGTCTATTTCTCATTTGTTGGCTAAAGTAGAGTCAGACTGGTGCTGGTCTGTTGGGAAGTTTATTGCCGTGTCAGTGGTGTACGATAGACAGTGCATGACATAGTATACTGTGCATTCGGAAAGTATTCAGACCCCTTGACTTTTTCCACATTTTGTTACATTACAGCCTTATTCTTAAATGGATAAAATTGTTTCCCCCTCATCAATATACACACAATGCCACACAATGGCAAAGCAAAATCAAGTTTTTCTAAATCTTTGCAAATGTATTAAAAATACAAAATATTCAGACCCTTTACTCAGTACTTTGTTGATTACAGCCTAGAGTCTTCTTGGCTACAAGCTTGGCACACCTGTATTTGTCGAGTTTCTCCCATTCTTCTCTGCAGATCTTCTCAAGCTCTGTCAGGTTGGATGGGGAGCGTCGCTGCACAGCTATTTTCAGGTCTCTCCAGAGATGTTCTATCGGGTTCAAGTCCGGGCTCTGACTGGGCCATTCAAGGACATTCAGTCTTGTCCTGAAGCCACTTCTGCATTGTCTTGGCTGTGTGCTTAGGGTTGTTGTCCTGTTGGAAGGTGAACCTTCACCCCAGTCTGAGGTCCTGAGCGCTCTAGAGCAGATTTTCATCAAGGATTTCTCTGTACTTTGCTCCGTTCATCTTTCCCTCAATGATGACTTTCCAAATCATGTCCAATAATTTGAATTTACCACAGGTGGACTCCAGTCAAGTTGTAGACACATCTCAAGGATGATCAATGGAAACAGGATTCACCTGAGCTCAATTTCGAGTCTCATAACAAAGGGTCTGAATACTTATGTAAATCATTCTAAAAACCTGTTTTCGCTTTGTCATTATGGGGTATTGTGTGTAGATTGATGAGGGATTTTTTTTAAAAACATAACGTAACAAAATGTGGAAAAAGTCAGGGGTGTGAATACTTTCTGAAGGCACTGTATTTGTCCAGGCAGCCTGGGCTCAGCCCAGCTCTCAGCCCAGCTCTCAGCCCAGCTCTCAGCCCAGCTCTCAGAGCTGCTCTGACAGGCTTGTGAAGGAGGAGGAAGTCCTGTGGAAATGACTTTTCACTGGTTATTATGGTTTTGTGGTTTCCCTTAAGCACCCACTCATTGACTTCCTCTCCATCTGACATGCATTTCAGCGAGGCCAGCGTCTAATGTAGATGTTTATATTGATGTAATCACAGACCTAACCAACTAATTACAAAGCTAAATCAGAAGCCCTCAAGGCTGGGGAGCATCAAAGGGGACGGTTGGAACACTCCAATAACGCATGGAATATTAATATTCCATTAAATGTTGTAATATAAAACATGTGGAAGCAGATTTGGTCGTGTTTATGACACACAAACCAGGTTCCAAAGGTCTTAAAGTTTGTTGCATTCCCAGAAGCTTTTAGTGGATCAGTTTACCAAATGTTTAGGAAACACTAATCAAATCTTTCCTCTTCTCTCCTCTCCTCTCAGAAACTTGATGCCTCGGACGTTGGAAAGCCAGATCACCATGGAGAAGACACCAAGCTACTTCGTCACCAAGGAAGCTCCTCGGCGTCTCTTCGCCCTGAGTCGTCATACCAAGCTGATCGTGGTGGTCCGAGACCCCGTGACACGGGCCGTGTCCGACTACACTCAGACGCTGTCCAAACAACCCGGTCTTCCGTCTTTCCAGAGCCTGACCTTCCGGAACTCCACCACGGGCCTCATCGACACCTCCTGGAGCGCCGTGCGCATTGGGATCTACGCCAAGCACCTGGAGAACTGGCTGCACTACTTCCCCCTCTCGAAGTTCCTCTTCGTCAGCGGGGAGCGGCTGGTAACGGACCCGGCTGGGGAAATGGGCAGGGTGCAGGACTTCCTGGGGCTGAAAAGGGTGGTCACAGACAAACACTTCTACTTCAACCAGACCAAGGGTTTCCCCTGCCTGAAGAAGCCCGAGGGGAGCAGCAGGCCTCGCTGCCTGGGGAAGTCTAAGGGAAGGCCTCATCCACAGATCTCTCCAGAGGTGCTGCTCAGGCTCAGGGAGTTCTATAGGCCATTCAATATGAAGTTTTACCAAATGACAGGCCATGACTTTGGCTGGGACTGATGGAAATGGGACGGGAGAGAGCATAGACATGTGTCTCACAGAGGATCTACAGGCCTTGTAATGGACACTTAACCTGAGGTTTTGCCAAATGACAGGTCCTCGTGACTTCGGCTGGGACTGGTGGAAACAGACAGACTAGTATATTTTGGTTTTTAAAGAGAGGGTTTAAATCTCCTTGTATAAACATATGTGATTTTCCTAGTATGATTGTTGTGTCACTACAATGTATTAAAAAATAAATATTCTGACAAAACTGCTCCACGAGCCTGCCAAATATTCATCCCAAATATGCTAATACTATTTCAATAAACTAGACTACAATAAGCCAAGTGCATTTCTAAAAGAATTTTATTAATGACAGATCATTTTTGCTGTTATCCCATTCTCATGTTTTAAAATGCAATCGCGAAGATGTTTAGGTGACATTTTCTTTAACAATGCAGAAGACTATTGCTGGTATAAATGCTGGACTACGTTCTATTTTTTTGTTAACAAAATATATTACTGATTTACTCTGTGTGCTGTAAAATTGCTATTATTTATGTTGCAAGTGTTATGCTATTGAGAATTGTGGTATATGCTATATCTGTATCCCTTATCTTTCGTCATTGTTTGCTTCATACCGGACGCTATCATACACAGGACGCTATCATACCGAACTCATAAACTGTACCCCTCCTTGACTGTACATTTCTGGAAGCATAATTTATTAAAATGACAATGTTTGAGATGTTTTATCTACTACTTTTGTATTTGAAGATGCTGATATTACTAAAGCCTTTCCTCTAAAATTGACATCCTTTTTTCATCATATAAATCAACATTTCAGTATGAAATGCCTTTCTATGAAATATCCACACCATATGATACACTGTTCAGTCCCACCAGACCACAGAGAGGGAAGGCAGATAGGGTGGTGGTGGTGGTGGGGGTCATACGGCCCCGGAGCCTCCAGGGCAAAATTTGAAGTTAACGCAGAAAGGAAGCTTTCTGATATGTAAGCAATCAATTGGCCGGGGTCATTGGAGACCTTTGGGATGGCAATCCTTGACCCCTGACACTCTGTTGACCTGTATGCCTCGCCTCCATAAACTGCTGACCACCCCAGTGCTACGGCGTTGGCCAGAGGAGCCGCCCAGGCCCAGCCATACTCCCTGGGTGCTTCCCAATATAGTGCACTATATGGGCTCTGGGATGCCATTTGGGACGCAGATTTACTCCCTATTTTAAAGGATCCATTAATATTGCCAACTCAACCTCCGGGACCCGGGCTGAAGGGAGCTGAATCAATAACTGCCTGTTTAGTTTATAGACTATGGCATATGTGCTTATACGTACCATGTCCCCTTGTCACAGTGATTTAGGCCAGGGTCGGACACAGGACGCTATCACACATTTGTAAAGTATTATTTAACGTGTGATTTATCGCTCATACACATCTAATCGATGTAGGGCCTAAGTAGAAATGTATGAGGATATCATTTTGGCCCGTGATTTGGAGCCTTATCTTTACTGGCCTACATACTAATATACTTACTGACTGTTTGTGGTTTATACTTCATTCATTTGGTGTCTTATTTATGTAGTCATGAAGAACTTAATTCAATCAGAATCAGAAGCACCTTTATTCGACAAATACATTTGCATGTACAGGAATTTGACTCAGTGAAATAGTGCTGCCACAATAAACTGAGTATACAGACAGACGATAAACAGAATATACTGACAAGATATAGACCCAGAATTAACACAATCCACATACTGTACAGTATGTACACCAGTGGGGGCTGCTGAGGGGAGTCCTGCTCATAATAATGGCCGGAATGAAGTGAATGGAATGGTATCAAACACATGGTTTTTATAAGGGCACAGGGCGAGACCCAGATGCAGACACGGGAGGCAGATGGTTTGAGTCTTTGATATTTATTATATCCAAAAGGGATAGGCAAGAGAATGGCCGTGGACAGGCAAAAAGTCAAATCCAGTTCAGAGTCCAGGAGGTACAGCGTGGCAGGCAGGTTCGAGGTCAGGGCAGGCAGAATGGTCAGGCAGGCGGGTACAGAGTCCAGAAAACAGGCAAGGGTCAAAACTGGGAGGACTGGTAAAAGAGAATAGAAAAGGCAGGAGCACGGGAAAAACACGCTGGTTGACTTGGAACATTCAAGACGAACTGGCACAGAGAGACAGGAAACACAGGGATAAATACACTGGCACAGAGAGACAGGAAACACAGGGATAAATACACTGGTACAGAGAGACAGGAAACACAGGGATTTATACACCAGGGATAACAAGCGACACCTGGAGGGGGTGGAAACAATAACAATAACAACAAATAACAAGGTGAAACTGATCGGGGTGTGACAGGTTTTCATGTGTTTGATAACAATCCATTCACTCCATTCCAGCCATTATTATGAGCCGTCCTCCCCTCAGCAGCCTCCACTGGTGTACACAGTGAACACCAATCTAAAAACGACATACTACACTATGAACACTATACGCTACACTATGAATTGTGCATGTTCATTTCATTGCCATCAATCCCTCTATTTCTATAATCTAGGTATCTCATAACACTGTGAATTTACTGGATTTAAGGTATCTGATACATGATAAAATTGCCTTGACAATCCCCTTTTCAATCATTGGTTGTGCTAAAAAGGAGAGCCTGGTGATTAGAATGGGCAGGCCAAGGTTCAACAATGTAGAAGTGGGGGATGAAGAGGGGAAATGAACAAGAGGGGAACAAGGTTAAAAAATGGATAACAATACAACAACAAAAAACAGCGACAATAGCGGCTTGTGTCTCTTTGGGTATAGAATGTTGAAAGTCAGAGGATTCCATTCATGAAAGAGGAGAGGAGAGGAGAGAAGGAGGGGAATGTACTTGAGAGTTCCCTCAGCTAAAAGTTCCCTTTGTGTTTCAGTACTAGAGCCCTGAAAGCAGATAGCCATCTATTCACCAGTTGACTGGATACATTGCATTGAGGGTCGGACATATTAATATGCAAACAGCCAGACAGGCTCAACGCAAGGTATGTAGAGCGCGCTTTTATAGACAGGTCCTGAGATTTCGCCTCATACACCTCTCCCCATACATCTCACTAGTGCTCCCTGTGAAGGCCTGACTACTGTGTAGCCATAGTCGGTGAATAAGGCCCGTGAAGGCAGGGTCCAGGGATTAAGCCAACCTGGATAAGGCTGGAGCCTGGAAGTCACCCCAGCCCTCAGATCACCTCAGATGAAAGTGATTAGTGACCCTTGCAGTGGAGGTCAAGTAGCTGCCAATTCAGGCCAGCCTGCCTGTCTGCCTGCCATGGACACTCTGCTTCAACACAAGACATTATGAGGAACAGACAGAAGAATGCTGTCCTCCTCTGTTGAAAATTCGTATGAATTCTAATAGGTGACAGACATCACAAAGGACTGCTAATCCAATCCTCATTCTTCACTTCCGGAGTGCCTGCCTGCCTGTTATGGACACTGTTTAGCTTACATCAGTCTTCTAGAGCAGCTGTTGTAGCAGGAAGGGGCATTTGGCAAGACTATTATTACTGTTAAGAGGCCACTACAATGCCAGCCCAATTGTTCCTAACTGTGACCAACTGGTCAAAATTAATTTCACCGTGACCAAGACAGGTACTGGACTGGAGGTTTGTTTTGGGTTTGTTCAGTCATGGAGATTCATGTTAAACTCATCCCAATAACAGTATTCACCATCTATAGCTGAGGGTAAGTCCAGCATGCTTCAATATAGGGGCACATATCATTGTGTCCACATACTATAGGTCAAATCTTTTATTTTCCCTGATTGAGTTGCCATACACAGTCTTCACTCTTCACCCCTCAACTGACTAGAGCAACTGCCCACTCCTCGGTCTCTCCTGGTCCAGGATAGAGCCCTCTCTGTGGGGGTCTGATCTGGCCCTGATGACCCTGGAGCCTGCAGTTCATGGTGAGAGAGCATTCCACCACCAAGTCACCTCTCTGACCGATATACCCTCTACAGGCCAGGCTATTCTCAGAGAGACAGGGAGAAAGTGACAAATATCTTGAGAATTTTCTGGACTATGCAGTCTGATTAATTGTCTGAAATACTGAGGGTGAGAAATTGGAGGGAAATGTATTTTTCTAATATATTATGGCTGAATGTGATATTTTTTTTGTAGACTGTTGAACATTACTGTAAAGCATTCTGGTATTCTTTTGGTTTCCATATGTGCTTCTGGTTTCCACATGTGCTACAGCAACATACATGTAGTAGAAATAAATAGAATACAGGACATGAGGTCAACTAAACTTAATTCAAAGGATCATGCTAATTAGATGTACAGTGTTTCTGAGTCAACTGTTGCTCTTTAACATCTGTGCAGTGTCATGGGTAGTCCCCGTCGGACAGACATACCTGTACTACAATGGATATGTTCGACATCCTCTCGATCCTAAACATGTACCACATTATAAACATGTCAGGTATTCTATCTCTATTGGAGGTGTTTATGGTTAGTTACGGCCAACATGTAAAGTGTTTTAAGACACAGGTAAAATGTACCATGGACAAGAAGAGCCACATTCAGAGTACCCGAACAAGTAGGCTGGATGGAAACTGGCCTCAACACGTGTACCTTCCAGATGCAAGAACATGGCAGTCTGAGCAGATGTCAAACAAATATGTCTCTCTGATGATATGTTTAATATCAGGGTTCCTTTCTCTCCATTGAAGACTTCAGTCTATAATTACAACATTAAGGCTGGTGGAAACTTCAGATCACATTCCTCCATGCACCAGAAGATTATTTAGCACCCGTGTTTCCTTTATAATTAGCTGATCAAACGCAGAAAGTCAGACAAACATCTGCTGTAATTATAAATCAACCAAGAAAGAAACAACTGAATCCTGCACTGCCGTTGCCATTTCAGCTGTTATTGAAGGGGCTCCCTGATGACAGCTTGTCTAATGAAAAGGCCTCTCATTGATTTGTCCATATGTTGAGCAGTGGACATTGGGGTTTCATGACCATGATATCCGCCTGCCTGGTTACTTCACTGACCGTTAAAAGAGGAATCAAAGACATGAGAAAGGGGAAGTAAGAGCTATGGAGAAATATCAGCACAGGGATCAACAGATCATCAGACAAGAGGAGGATCTGAGTTAATTGATGATAAAAGCTGATTCAACCCTTCATGAGATGAAGCAGGGAGAGAGAGAATGCAGCAGCCAGCTCGCCCTCAGGGAGTGTCATTAACGGTAAATGAAGCTTACCCCTGAGTGGATATTCATGAGTGACCTCTGACCTCTTCAGTGCATTTTAAAGATCTCTGCCCTCTCCATCTGAAACTATAGCAAAACTAATGCCCAGAGACAGATTGCCGTGTGTGTGTGTGTGTGTGTGTGTGTGTGTGTGTGTGTGTGTGTGTGTGTGTGTGTGTGTGTGTGTGTGTGTGTGTGTGTGTGTGTGTGTGTGTGTGTGTGTGTGTGTGTGTGTGTGTGTGTGTGTGTGTGTGTGTGTGTGTGTGTGTGTGTGTGTGTGTGTGTGTGTCTGTGTGTCTGTGTGCTTGTGTAAGCTAGGAGGACAATGTCTGTTCAATAGAACGGTTGAGTGGCTTCACTTCCCTATAGTACCTATTATTACTATCCTAGGTCTCTATGTTCAGCCTGTGATTATACGGATGTTTCCAAAGCTTACGCTCACCACCTGTCCTGTACTCTGCCCCCTACAAACCCCCTGCACTGCTCAGAGGAAACAAGGGACTCCCTCACCCCCCTTCCCTCACCCCTTTCAAAACTGGTCACCCTCCAAAAAGTAAATTAGATCCAATGCCACTTAACAGATGTTCAATGTTCCTTGGAGAGGGAATCAGATCTCCTCTGGTCTGGTGGATGGAAGGTGATGCCTCAGACTAACGTTCTATGGTCTGGATGGGATGGCCTCTCTATTGTTCTCTCTGAGGAGGGAGACATGGTGCCTGATCAGCTATCAGCCACTTCATTTCCATCTAAGTGAGGAGAGAGGAGGAAAGGAGAGCGGGGAAGGAGAGAGGAGGAAAGGAGAGAGGGGAAGGAGAGAGGAGGAAAGGGGAGAGGGGAAGGAGAGAGGAGGTAAGGAGAGAGGATGAAAGGAGAGAGGAGGTAAGGAGAGAGGGAGCCCCTAGGTCATTCAGTGGATGAAGCAGAACACTGGGGACCTGACATAGGGGCATGTTTAAACTAATTCACAACACAGTGAGGTCACTTCGGTGCCAGTTGTATAAACATAAGTGTTTTCAATTTACTAGATTCACTAGATGGTGTAGAAGTCAAAGATGATTTATTCAAAATGTATTCTCCTGTGTGTGTTTATTTTATCATTTTTTTTTTTTTTTTGATATTACATATTTATCCTCACAGATCACCAGACAAAATGGGCAGGCCTATACAAAATGCTGACACTCTGCTCACATTGAATAAGTATTTTCTCCAGCGATTAGTGACCAAATCTGAGACAATGTCCACTTCCTCTGGGCATTCCTTGGCTTCGGTTCATTACCACATCTCTAGGTCAAGAAAAAGACAGGCAAAATATTGTACCTCTAGCCCCCAGGGCCTGAACTACATCAGAGAACACCTCCCCAACTCTCATTATTTAATATTAAGGTGCTTGTGTGAGAGGCTGATTGGGGGTCAGAGATTTATGACGATATTCAATAAGACCCGTGTCACATATGGCCTTGGAGCAGTGGATTTGCTGCCTGCCTGCCTGCCTGCCTGTGTGTGTGTGTGTGTGTGTGTGTGTGTATGTATGTGTGTGTGTGTGTGTGTGTGTGTGTGTGTGTGTGTGTGTGTGTGTGTGTGTGTGTGTGTGTGTGTGTGTGTGTGTGTGTGTGTGTGTGTGTGTGTGTGTGTGTGTGTGTAGATCATCATCTCAGGAGAGGGGGACACTGGATTGAGGAAAGTAGACTTCATAGATTTGTACCACACACTGTCAAATACAGACACACACACACACACACACACACACACACACACACACACACACACATGCCTAATGATAATGTTTATAGACATCATCAACAACCATCAGGATCAGAAACAATTGTTTTCACCATTAACAGTTTGTGATGTCAAGAAAATGACAAGAGAACCGAGGGTCCAATTCATTATTATTCATGTCATTCGGTCTCCATTGTCATACTTTGGAAATAAAGTCATCCTTAGGCCAAATGTTCCCTAAAGACAATAGATCACTCTGACATTCTGTGATTTGAGGGATGAGAAAAACCAGACATTGACAAAGACAAAAAACTGAATATATGAATACTAATTGCCCAATATTTTAACTGTCACTCCAGATGCCCAAAGACAGACAATTGCAATGATATCCTTTCACCACACAAAATTGTAAACAGACTGTTTAAACTGACATTAAACTCTGGCATTACGCTATGGCCGCATTTGCAATGTGCATATAGGCTAGCTACCTAGAACCCTGACTATGGAGTATTCTTACAGTTTTTTCCAACTGCTTACACACGTTTTCAAAACTGTCTCCTTTTTTCAAAACTCTACACACAATTCCCAAAACTGCACACACAAAATGCAAAATGCCTCACATCTCCTTCAAAATGTAACACTGCATTCAAAATGCCATAAACACATGTCAGAATGAAGCATTTGCATCAAATGGCAAACACTACTTTCATAATAGTACATTTTTGGATATACCATGTAAACACTGTTCTAAATCTAAAGCTCTTTCATAGGCTTATATCTACATTTTAATACAATGTTCTACAGTGAAAGTAATCTGCTGAGAGGGGTAACAAGTACACTGTAAACACCAATGCAATGTAGAAACAGAAAATATTTATTAGGCCAAACATTACTGTTGTATACAGTAGCATACAACAAAACCATAAACATATGTAAACCAAAAGTATATTCTTTAGAATACAGTAAAGAACACAATTGTGTGTGTGGGGTCCCGGGGGGGCTGTCCAGGAATTGGTAGGGGGGGGGCAGTCACCAGTGCTAAGCTACGCTTCATCTCTTCTCCGGGTCTGGCCACAATACTTCGTCCACATCACAAGATACGTTTTCTCTTGCCAAACATCAAGGGAAGTATCTCCTAGCATGGCGTATCCAACCTTGGACAGAGGCAACCTCTATGTCCCCACATGCGTCCTCCATTGCCTGGAGAAGCGGCATGCGGGCATAGGGTTGGGGATCATACACTTTCCAGCGCCAGGCTGAGAAGAATTCCTCTATGGGATTTAGAAAAGGTGAATATGGGGGTAGGTACAAAACTACAAATTGTGGATGGGTGGCAAACCAGTTTTGGACCAGAACAGCCCGGTGAAAACTAACATTGTCCCATAAAACCACAAATCTAGCAGGCTCCTGATCTGGATCAGGGACAAGCATTGTGTAAATTGCATCCAGAAAAGTGAGCATATGGCCGGTGTTGTACGGACCCAGTGTGGCATTGTGATGGAAGACCCCGTTTTGAGTGATGGCAGCACACATAGTTATATTACCCCCACGCTGTCCAGGGACATTGGTAATTGCCCTCTGTCCTATTACATTACTTCCGCGGCGCCTGGTTTTGGTGAGGTTGAAGCCAACCTCATCCACATAAATAAATTCATGGCGAATTACATGGGCATCCAGCTCCAATACTCTCTGTAACAGACAAAAGGATATACAGATGAGTAAATATGGTATGTCTGAAGTACTGGAAGTAGTGTTGCATACATACCTCTACAAAGTCATGTCGCATATTCTTGACTCTGTCAGAGTTTCTCTCAAATGGCACCTTGTAAAGTTGTTTCATCGTCACTCGGTGCCGTTGGAGGATGCGTTGTATGGTTGACAGGCTTACAGCATTGATGTTGTTAAATATGGTGTCATTATTCAAGATATGCTCTCTTATCTCTCGAATCCTAATTGCATTGTTGGCCAAAACCATATTTATAATTGCAGTCTCTTGTACATCTGTAAACAAGCGTCCTCGTCCTCCATGATGTCTTTGTCTTTTCACTCTGTACAGAATTCAAACACAGTATGTGTTCAGCATAGGAACTGTAAACAATGTACAAAAAAATGTAGTACAGCATGATAACCAACCTCATTCATTCAATGCAGTGCAGTAAGAGTTACAAATGTTTATGCAATACTATGCAGTCATACGTATTTTACAGTACATTACTGTAATGCTAAAATAGTCATTAGATAGTTGCATACCTGTTCTGTTCGAATTATGGACGCCACTGTAAATCGACTCAAGTTGGGCTGGACTCTCAGTCCAGCCTCTCTCATGGTCAAACTGTGGTTGATCACATGATCAACAAGTGTTGCCCTAATCTCATCAGAGATGGCTCTCCTTCCTTCTCTTCTTTGCCCTCGTCCTCTTCTTCCTCTTCCTCTCCCTCCTACTCCTCTTGCTCTCTGTTCATTTTTGGCATCCATTGTTCAAAACAGGTAATCTGACCTATGACCTATTTATAGGCCTATACTACAGTAAAGCAGTGATTGGTTAGTGATCAGTTAAGCTATTAGTGTTTGCACATGTGAGGAGTGTGTGTGTGACCTGGTGAATAAGTGTAGCATTTTGATTGGTTGTGTTTGGAAAAGGAAAGCAAGTCACTTCCTGTTAGATTTTTGTGTTTTAGGTAGAGAATTGTGTGTAGTGTTTTGAAAAAAGTGTTTTATGCAATTGACAACTGAGTCAAAGGCTGAGAAATAGCTTATAGTTTTGGATATTTGGTGTGTAATTTTGCACTTTGAGTGAGAGGTTTCAAAAATCGTGTGACATGAAAAGATTTTGTGTGTAAGCAGTTGGAAAAAACTGTAAAACTACATCAGTCCACTGTAACACACTGACTAGTGCCAAGGGGTTTTAGAGAACTCCTCCAGAGACAATAGGTAACCATCTATACCATGGAGACGAGACACACTGCAATCAGAGACCTTTCACACTCCCAGCGATCGATCAGCAGCTAGCAGCCTGATGACCATAATGCTGTCCAGTGTTCAGGCCACTATCTAACAGTCAGGTTCAGGTAATAGAGCATGTCCTAATCCACACATGGCCAGGCCCAGGGCCTGCTGGGATCAATACACAACTAAAAGAACAGGTAATATGATATTGATGGGCTCCCGATGATAAGGGGATATGGAGAAGGGTTGGTGTGTGTGTGTGTGTGTGTGTGTGTGTGTGTGTGTGTGTGTGTGTGTGTGTGTGTGTGTGTGTGTGTGTGTGTGTGTGTGTGTGTGTGTGTGTGTGTGTGTGTGTGTGTGTGTGTGTGTGTGTGTGTGTGTGTGTGTGTGTGTGTGTGTGTGTGTGTTTAACTTAATGTGTATTCTAACAATATAAATGTATCTTTACACAGGCTGACATTCCCATGTGTTTCTAACCACTGCATACTCTGTTTCATCTTGCCTGAGTTGATCAAGCTGACGTATTGGTGTGTTCAGACTAATGGAAATCAATGAGACAGAGAGTGTGCTGTTAATAAGAGCAGTGCATTTGCTCTTACTCAAGACAAACCAGTTGATAAGACTGAACAGTAGCCACAGCCCCATCTGAGTAATGGGATAGCTCATCAGAAGTACTAAATGCCGTCATTACAGTGTAATGGAAGACAAGCATCACAGTAAGTAATTCACAGTAGATTCACTGTAGTCCTTCACTTCAATAGGTTTAACTGTGACTACACGCCTGGTGATACGTTATTACATGTAAAAACATGACATCTAATAACATGACAATAAAATGAGCAACATGTTTTTGCCTTATTTGGTTAGGAAACTAGAAGTTGTCTAAAGCAATAACATACTGGCATCATGGATCCATACAGGCAGGGTGGCATGAAGATCAATTTGGAAACCAAATATGATGTGACACTCAGCAAGACATAAATACTACATTTAGGGACCAAATATATGATGACGCAGACAGTCTATGAGGGAGAGCGGAGCCAGGGCCCCAACCTACCGTGCTGTACATCTAACCTGTCACCTCACAGAATGGATGCTGCTTTAAGGACAGAGATGTCGCTCCCTCTAGGGGCAGCCGTGATTGCTTCTCTGCCAACCCACTAGAAACCTCACTTTCACTGGCACAGTGAGTAGGGGTGGTGTGTGTGTGTGTGTGTGTGTGTGTGTGTGCGTGTGTGTGTGTGTGTGTAGGGGCTGATTGAAAGACAGAGATGTCACTCGCTCTAGGGACAGGGGTGAGGTCTTCTCTTCCCACCCACAAAGACGGTTTCACTTGTCACCGCTTAGCGCTTACACTGATATATCTTAATTTCTTGGTATTTGGGGGGGGGGGGGGGTCTTTTTGGTTATTGTATTGCTTGATATTACTGCACTGTTGGAGCTAGAAACATAAGCATTTCGCTGCACCTGCAATAACATCTACTTAATCTGTGTACGCGACCAATAGTATACATCTACATTACATTTAAGTCATTTACATTTACATTTTGATTCAACACTATCTATACATATTCTGAGGAGCCTGTTATATTCTGAGGGGCTGTTATATTCTGAGGAGCCTGTTATATTCTGAGGAGCTGTTATATTCTGAGGAGCCTGTTATATTCTGAGGAGCTGTTATATTCTGAGGAGCCTGTTATATTCTGAGGAGCTGTTATATTCTGAGGAGCCTGTTATATTCTGAGGAGCTGTTATATTCTGAGGAGCCTGTTATATTCTGAGGAGCCTGTTATATTCTGAGGAGCTGTTATATTCTGAGGAGCCTGTTATATTCTGAGGGGCTGTTATATTCTGAGGAGCCTGTTATATTCTGAGGGGCTGTTATATTCTGAGGAGCCTGTTATATTCTGAGGAGCCTGTTATATTCTGAGGAGCCTGTTATATTCTGAGGAGCTGTTATATTCTGAGGAGCTGTTATATTCTGAGGAGCCTGTTATATTCTGAGGAGCCTGTTATATTCTGAGGAGCCTGTTATATTCTGAGGAGCCTGTTATATTCTGAGGAGCCTGTTATATTCTGAGGAGCCTGTTATATTCTGAGGAGCCTGTTATATTCTGAGGAGCCTGTTATATTCTGAGGAGCTGTTATATTCTGAGGAGCCTGTTATATTCTGAGGAGCCTGTTATATTCTGAGGAGCTGTTATATTCTGAGGAGCTGTTATATCCTGAGGAGCCTGTTATATTCTGAGGAGCTGTTATATTCTGAGAAGCCAGTTATATTCTGAGGAGCCTGTTATATTCTGAGGAGCTGTTATATTCTGAGGAGCTGTTATATTCTGAGAAGCCAGTTATATTCTGAGGAGCCTGTTATATTCTGAGAAGCCAGTTATATTCTGAGGAGCTGTTATATTCTGAGAAGCCAGTTATATTCTGAGGAGCCTGTTATATTCTGAGGAGCCTGTTATATTCTGAGGAGCCTGTTATATTCTGAGGAGCCTGTTATATTCTGAGGAGCTGTTATATTCTGAGGAGCCTGTTATATTCTGAGGAGCCTGTTATATTCTGAGGAGCTGTTATATTCTGAGGAGCCTGTTATATTCTGAGGAGCTGTTATATTCTGAGGAGCTGTTATATCCTGAGGAGCTGTTATATCCTGAGGAGCCTGTTATATTCTGAGGAGCTGTTATATTCTGAGGAGCTGTTATATTCTGAGGAGCTGTTATATTCTGAGGAGCTGTTATATTCTGAGGAGCTGTTATATTCTGAGGAGCCTGTTATATTCTGAGGAGCCTGTTATATTCTGAGAAGCCAGTTATATTCTGAGGAGATGTTACATTCTGAGGAGCCTGTTATATTCTGAGGAGCCTGTTATATCCTGAGGAGCCTGTTATATTCTGAGGAGCTGTTATATTCTGAGGAGCTGTTATATCCTGAGGAGCTGTTATATCCTGAGGAGCTGTTATATTCTGAGGAGCTGTTATATTCTGAGGAGCTGTTATATTCTGAGAAGCCAGTTATATTCTGAGGAGCTGTTATATTCTGAGAAGCCAGTTATATTCTGAGGAGCTGTTATATTCTGAGGAGCCTGTTATATTCTGAGGAGCTGTTATATTCTGAGGAGCTGTTATATTCTGAGGAGCCTGTTATATTCTGAGGAGCCTGTTATATTCTGAGGAGCCTGTTATATTCTGAGGAGCTGTTATATTCTGAGAAGCCAGTTATATTCTGAGGAGCTGTTATATTCTGAGAAGCCAGTTATATTCTGAGGAGCCTGTTATATTCTGAGGAGCTGTTATATTCTGAGGAGCCTGTTATATTCTGAGGAGATGTTACATTCTGAGGAGCCTGTTATATTCTGAGGAGCCTGTTATATTCTGAGGAGATGTTATATTCTGAGGAGCCTGTTATATTCTGAGGAGCTGTTATATTCTGAGGAGCCTGTTATATTCTGAGGAGCTGTTATATTCTGAGGAGCCTGTCTAGGGTTTGTGACGTCTGTAGACTCGCTGTCAGTTCTGTGTCTGTGATGTCTATAGACTTGCTGTGTGTTCTCCCCCCAACCACTGTACGAATCCCAAGGGCCTGCTCAGTAATTACTGGGAAGCCTTGCTCTTCCACCAGTCAAATTCCTGCACTCTGTCATCTCTCCAATCCCTGGAATGGCTATTGGCCGCACTTGTGCTCTACTTCAATGGGATAAGTCCATAATTCGTTCCACACTTTTTTATTAAAACCCAAGCCACACTGTTATTAATGCTTCATGAAGGGTTGCCTATAACAGAATGTGATTGCTACCATATGTGACATAACGACCAGTACCAGCATACCATCCAGCGGAGATTAACTGAAAGAGACGGGTGAGACCGACCCTTTCGGTCTAATAGCAGTGTTGGATTTGAAAGAAGCCAATGTGTCATTGAAAAGGGCAAATTAGTGAGACATTTAGTTCTTGGAGGAGGGACATATCGATGCTACTACAGGATTCCATATTTTACCATCATTTTCACAACCTTACCAGTAACAGATTCACAGATGCTCTCTCAGCATTATTTCCAGTGTACTACAGAATCCGATACCGTCCACCTTCAATAAGCCACTTGAGACCTGGATGGATAACCTGGACTGAACATAGCACACAGAGGCTGTGATGTCCTTGGGAGATTCATGGTGTTTTGGGCTGGTGTGATACATCAACAGTGAAACTGAATGACTCCCCCAACCAACCCCTCAGGAGCACATCTTCCCCTGAGGGTGACAGGCAGCAGAGATCTATAGTAAATGCTGAGAAAAACCCTCCATAGCGTTATTCGGGCGATTGACAGATTATGCTAGAAATACTGAATATCAATAGGTTAAGGGACCTTCATATCATTATGTATTTAACCCTTTGTGGGCGTCAACACAATGTCTGGGTGCAGGCATCACTTCACTTGCATCTTGCCTCAGTTTAGAGTGGCTTACACACGATTTTGCTTATGCAACAATAACACAAATATAATTGGTGATTCACGTAAAAAATCTTATTTTCAAACATGTTACATACTTAAGCTAGCATATCGAATCAGCTCATAAACAGTGTAATAATTCCACATCCTGTTATTGAATGACATTATTGTAAGAGCCCAACTCACCATGAAACTGAACTCACCATGTCCCACTTCATACCCCCCTTTTTGTGTTCGAGAACTAAATGGACTCATTGTTCAGCGGAGCACATGCAGCAGAGAGAAATGAAAGCTTCTGTTTAAACTGTTCTCACAAATATAATTGAACAAATGTGTGTTCCTTCTTATTTGGCACTTCAAAGGCTTGTTTTATTGAGAAAATGAAGAACTCTGGGGTCAAACTCAGAGCGAGATAGTTCTGAGGAGAACAAACCTAAACATGATCTGTTCTGACTCTGAATGCATCTCAGATAGAGACGGGCTGGACCTTTGATGCTGGTGAAATACTTCACTGGGTCTTTCCACAGTAAAGATGAAAACAGAAGAGAAATCTCTCTAGGTAACGTCATACTGAGAGGCAGTCACTGCAATTCAAGCTGGAGTTTTATTTTGAGTGGATAAAAAGTGAGTATTGAGTGAGGTGAAAGCAGTTTATACAGGTATAAACTAATACATAATGCAAGCATGCACAAGCACACTCACTAAAAGTAGACCAGCTAATGTCTCAGCATTGATGTGCTGATTGCTGACATCATGCAGTGTAATGTCACTGCTCTCTACCTCTTCACTGGTTTTCTTCAGCACCTTATTAAGATTATTAATAAGGCCTCCGCCAAAATAATACCAGGTCTATTGAACCTGATAGACAACAGACAGAGAGCATTGTTCTACTAAAGCTCTCAGCTGGATTAGGCCCAAATGGCTACACACTATACTGTAGGCCCAAATGGCTACATACTATACTGTAGGCCCAAATGGCTACATACTATACTGTAGGCCCAAATGGCTACATACTATACTGTAGGCCCAAATGGCTACATACTATACTGTAGGCCCAAATGGCTACACACTATACTGTAGGCCCAAATGGCTACATACTATACTGTAGGCCCAAATGGCTACATACTATACTGTAGGCCCAAATGGCTACATACTATACTGTAGGCCCAAATGGCTACATACTATACTGTAGGCCCAAATGGCTACATACTATACTGTAGGCCCAAATGGCTACATACTATACTGTAGGCCCAAATGGCTACACACTATACTGTAGGCCCAAATGGCTACATACTATACTGTAGGCCCAAATGGCTACACACTATACTGTAGGCCCAAATGGCTACATACTATACTGTAGGCCCAAATGGCTACATACTATACTGTAGGCCCAAATGGCTACATACTATACTGTAGGCCCAAATGGCTACATACTATACTGTAGGCCCAAATGGCTACATACTATACTGTAGGCCCAAATGGCTACATACTATACTGTAGGCCCAAATGGCTACATACTATACTGTAGGCCCAAATGGCTACACACTATACTGTAGGCCCAAATGGCTACATACTATACTGTAGGCCCAAATGGCTACATACTATACTGTAGGCCCAAATGGCTACTGAAGGCTTAAAGAAAAGCAGTGCACAGGTGTTAGGAATATTCGAGAGAAGTATACATAGAGTACCTCTATTGTACTTGATACTTTTTCCACTTTAGAAACACACCCATTCACGCACCACCATGTTCCTTGGCCAGTGCTTGTAAAATGCTATATTTTCTGGTTTGATTTTAACTCTACAGCATCGATGTAGTGGTCATTGTATTACCATTTTGCACCACTGATTAGACTCTTGACAATAGTTCCATTGTTAGTCTGTGGATTCTAACTCTTTGCTCCACCTGTAACCTAACCCCTGGAAATGTTAAGTAGTTAGCTTTCCCTCCAGTTGCCAAATGGCACATGACTGTACCACAACTTTGCTTCTCTCCCCCTGTTTGGGAATATGTAGTGACAGATAACGGTATTACTCATATAACCAAGATAAAAACGACATTGGACAAGTGTTCAAAAATCATGAGATTCGGCCTACTACAAAATGCTTTCACTGGAGGGTTGAGTGAGGACAACTCTGACAATAGCCTTACCATAGAGACTGCTGTAGTCCCAGTGGATAACATGGACCTGGCTCTGGGCTGGTCAGAGTCACAGGTCAGGTCTAACATGGCTGCACTCTGGGCCACTGAAATAGGTTAACTGGTTTGATTCAGGAGGGTGAACGGTCAATGGTCAGGGGCCAGCAGACCACTCCAGTCCTCCTTGGTGTGGACTCATGGGAACCGAGTCAGACGACCCTCAGACGAGGGGCCAGCCAATCACAGAGCATTCCATCAGTGCCTCTGTTTGAAAGCCTGTGTATTTCCTGCTCGACTCAGAATGAGACATGTAAGCAATGTCACAAGTGGCATTCCAAAGCATCCAATAGGTGATAAATTTGATTTCTAAATTCATACAAATGATGAATTAAAGTGTATAGGGCCTAGTCTAGTAAACGTTGATTCTCCATTATGTTGAATAAAACATAATAGTACATTAGCATACATGAAGATTTAACATACTTATTTTTGTGTAATTTAGTATTCGGTGCAGTCAATGGAATCACAAACCCTGTTAGGAAATGCCTAATGAAGTTTTCATTTGTAATATGATAATTGAATACCTAAATGACTCTCGAATGTCGGGCTACATGCCTTTGCATGGAATTATAATGTTGATCACTGCCACTATAAACATTACTTCAAAGCTGTCAAATAAACTATATTTGATATATAATATAGCATATTGTCATATAACAACATACAGGTGTTTTAGCATACATTGTAGCCATTTATAACATAAGGCTCTTAAGTAGCCTATGTATACAGTGCATTTGAAAAGTATTCATACTCCTTAACTTTTTCCACATATTGTTACATTACAGCCTTATTCTAAAATGGATTAAATAGTTTTTTTTCAATCATCAATCTACACACAATACTCCATAATGACAAAGCAAAAACGGTTTTTTTGAAATTATTGCACATTTTTACTCAGTACTTTCTTGAGCACCGTTGGCAGCGATTACAGCCTCGAGTCTTCTTGGGTATGATGCTACAAGCTTGGCACACCTGTATTTGGGGAGTTTCACCCATTCTTCTCAGCAGATCCTCTCAAGCTCTGTCAGGTTGGATGGGGAGAGTCGCAGCACAGCTATTTTCTCTCCAGAGATGTTCGATCGGGTTCAAGTCCGGGCTCTGGCTGGGCCACTCAAGGACATACAGAGACTTGTCCCGAAGCTACTCCTGCATTGTCTTGGTGTAACAGTTTTGCTTCCGTCCCTCTCCTCACCCCTACCTGGGCTCGAACCAGGGACCCTCTGCACACATCAACAACTGACACCCTCGAAGCATCGTTACCTATCGCTCCATAAAAGCCGCGGCCCTTGCAAGGGAAACAACTACTTCAAGGTCTCAGAGCGAGTGACATCACCGATTGAAACGCTATTAGCGCGCATCCCGCTAACTAGCTAGCCATTTCACACCAGTTACATTGACTGTGTGCTTAGGGTTGTCCCTGTTGGAAGGTGAACCTTCACCCCAATCTGAGGTCTTGAGCACTCTGGAGCAGGTTTTCATCAAGGATCTCTCTGTACTTTACTCCATTCATCTTTCCCTCGATCCTGACTAGTCTCCCAGTCCCTGCCGCTGAAAAACATCCCCATAGCATGATGCTGCCACCACTATGCTTCACCGTAGGGATTGTGCCAGGTTTCCTCCAGACGTGACGCTTGGCATTCAGGCCAAAGAGTTCAATGTGGGTTTCATCAGACCAGAGAATCTTGTTTCTCATGGTCTGAGCATCCTTTAGGTGCCTAGCGGGCTGTCATGTGCCTTTTACTGAGGAGTGGCTTCGGTCTGGCCACTCTACCATAAAGGCCTGACTGGTGGAGTGCTGCAGAGATGGTTGTCCTTCTGGAAGTGTCTCTCATCTCCACAGAGAAAGTCTGGAGCTCTGTCAGAGTGACCACCGGGTTCTTGGTCACCTCCCTGACCAAGGCCCTTCTCCCCCAATTGCTCAGTTTGGCCGGACGGCCAGCTCTAAGAAGAGTCTTGGTGGTTCCAAACTTCTTCCATTTAAGAATGATGGAGGCCACTGTGTTCTTGGGGACCTTCAATGCAGCAGACATTTTTTGGTACCCTTCCCCAGATCTGTGCCTCGACACAATCCTGTCTCAGAGCTCTATGGACAATTCCTTCGACTTCATGGCTTGGTTTTTGCTATGACGTGCACTGTCAACTGTAGGACCTTATTTAGACAGGTGTTTGCCTTTCCAAATCATGTCCAATCAATTGAATTTACCACAGGTGGACTCCAATCAAGATGTATAAACATCTCAAGGATGATCGATGGAAACAGGATGCACCTGAGCTCAATTTAGAATCTCATAGCAAAGGGTCCGAATTCTTATGTAAATAAGGTATTTCTGTTTGTTTTTTTATAAATTTGCAAAAACCTGTTTTGTCTTTGTCATTATGGGGTATTGGGTGTAGATTGATGAGGCATTTAAAAAAAAATCAATTTAATGATAAGGCTGTAACATAACAAAATGTGAAAAAAGGGAAGGGGTCTGAATACTTTCCGAATGCACCATATCTTGCATGACATCCCGATTTCAAATATGACGTGAACTAAAAACAGAAAACATGGTTCGGCATATGAAAATCACCACCAGTCAGTATCTGATCCAAAAACACAACACACAGCCAAAAGGATTACAGTAAGGAACTTGACTGACGACAAACAATGTGGTTTCCAATTACACCTTGTGTTTTCCATTCAGCTGTGAAACACACTGTGTTCCAGCTCCAGCTTAGTGTATCAAAGCAGCTCCCACCATTTGGTGAAGGGAGGAGCTGTCATAGCTGTCTCATCAAATACACACACCAACGACTGAGAGGCAAGTACGATCATCTTAGGTCTCAAAATAGGGACAATGCCGTAGCCTGTGGCACTGCTGTTATCCCCTCTTTGTAATGAAAACATCTCAATGGTCCATGCTACGGAACAGAACAGCCAGGCCGTGCCAGACTTTGATATTCTACTTGTAGATCGCACCTGTGCATCATCGCCAGTTTCATCATTGTTCGTGTAGGTTTTGTGTTTGTACAGCTGCCTGCTCTGCATGACCGTTCTTTGGAAGGTTTATTAAACATGGTTGTATCTGAAAGTTAAAGCTTCATTCTAGCCAGAATCGTACTGTGGCTAGATCTACAGTATAACATTTAGAATAAAATCTCAAACTGAGTGAGTCAAAGGTGGAGAGGCGTAGCCTTCACATATTTGGTTTGCCCATAGTCTATAAGGATTGGGCTGCTTGCAAAACACAGGTCAGTGATTGAGATGTATTTACCTCATAAAAAAAGATAGAGCCCATCTCATAGCCTCTTTTAATGCTCTGGCTATAAACTGCTCTAGGACATCATGGGCCTCCTCTATGAGAGTCTAATGTAATGTCTGGCTATTACAAAGTACACTGTACTTACTACTGAGGTAAAGTCTACATGTGGAAACCGGCTGGTTTACATCATGACAGTTCAGTAAGGTCATGTCTCAAAAGGGTCTGGATTGACGTAGCAGGCTACTGCAGTAGACCCATTCTCCATGTCAAGGACTAGGTCTGAAGCCAAGGGGATTTATTCATCCTCAACCACAAGTCATAAATCCTTTCAATAAGTAGTGAGAAGTCCTTGGATGCTGCTGATAAATCTTTATCTATTTTTTAAATGAATGCCAAGAAAAGTGGGCGGTGGAGAAGAACATTACAGAGAGGAAGTTGTGTCCAAGGAACAGTTTTATCACATAAGTCAGGGATGGGCAAAATTTCAACATTTGGTTGTCCATCAGTAGTTTTTTATTGCTATGTCAGTCATTGACAGTCACTCACCCATGTCAGCAAAAACATTTAGATTAGTAAATTATAGCCAGCTATCTAAAATTGTAGTAATCATTGTCGAATTACCGTCTGGGGGGCTCCCATTGATTTTGTTAGTCACTAACACTCAGATATCATATTAAAAAATGCTAACATTTCTCCCCACTCTATGCAAAACTGTGTAGAATTGCAGGAAATTAGCTGTAAAACTGCAAGTGTTTCTCTCCATATGGCAAAATGAGTAGAATTGCAGGAAATGTGTTATAAAATGGCTAAATATTCTCTGTGCCCCATGATAAAATGTGTAGAATTGCAGCAAACTTGCTTTACAACTGCAACATTTTCTCTAGGACCATGGCAAAATGTGTAGAATTGCAGGAAGAAAAAAAAATTATAAACTCCGCTGTCAAGAGAGGTGCCGCTAAATTGTTTTGCTCGCATGGTGCGGGGCCCCACTAAACAAAATTGTGTTAGCTCAAAAAGCTAGGGCCGGCTCTGACTGCATGTGTGGTTATGGATGTGGGCAGTGGTGGAAAAAGTATCCAATTGTCATACTTGAGTAAAAGTAAAGATACCTTAATAGAAAATCACTCAAGTAAAAGTGAAAGTCACCCAGTAAAATACTACTTGAGTAAAAGTCTAAAAGTATTTGGTTTTCAATATTCTTTAGTATCAAAAGTAACTGTAATTGCTCAAATGTACTTAAGTGTCAAAAGTAAAAAGTAAAAGTATAAATCATTTCAAATTCCTTATATTAAGCAAACCAGACGGCACCATTTTCTTGTTTTAAAAATGTACGGATAGCCAGGGGCATACTCCATTTAGACATAATTTACAAACGAAGCATGGGTGTTTAATTAGTCCGCCAGATCAGAGGCAGTAGGGATGACCAGGAATGTTCTGTTGATAAGTGCGTGAATTGGACCATTTTCCTATGCTGCTAAGCATTCAAAATGTAACTAGTACTTTTGGGTGTCAGGGAAAATGTATGGAGTAAAAAGTACAATATTTTCTTAAGGAATGTATTGAAATAAATGTAAAAGTTGTCAAAAATATAAATAGTAAAGTAAAGAACAGATACCCCAAAAAACTACTTAAGTAGTACTTTAAAGTAAAGTACTTTACACCGCTGGATATGGGTACACAGACAAACTAGCCACTGTGGCATGATGAGCTCAGTTTTGTTGTGGGCCCCATTTCCATCAAAGTTTCCCATCCTTGATACAAGCCTTACAATCAAAGAACAAGCACATGATGTAAAGGCCTAAAAGAATACCTTGGTTGAAAGAATCAGAATAAATCCAGTTTCACAACAAAAAAAAGTAAAACGATGCTCTCTCAATGCAGATGAGACAATAGCATCAGCCATAGAGTACCATGTGTTAGTCTATCATCCATCCACAAGGGTGCAGTGGGTGGGTTAACAACATGGCTCGAGGGGGCGGGCTTTTTTTGCAGCAAAAATTCACTAAACTCCTGAGGTAATCTCAATGGCTTTTCTAACAAATACTAAGGGTACTTGTTTTTTATATATTAAAAACTCAGCAAAAAAAGAAACGTCCCTTTTTCAGGACCCTGTCTTTCAAAGATAATTCGTAAAAATCCAAATAACTTCACAGATCTTCATTGTAAAGGGTTTAAACACTGTTTCCCATGCTTGCTCAATGAACCATAAACAATTAATGAACATGTACCTGTGGAACGGTCGTTAAGTCACTAACAGCTTACAGACCGTAGGCAATTAATGTCACAGTTAAGAAAACTTAGGACACTAAAGAGGCCTTTCTACTGACTGAAAAACAACAAAAGAAAGATGCCCAGGGTCCCTGCTCATCTGCGTGAACGTGCCTTAGGCATGCTGCAAGGAGGCATGAGGACTGCAGATGTGGCCAGGGCAATAAATTTCAATGTCTGTACTGTGAGACAGCGCTACAGGGTGACAGGGCGGATAGCTGATCATCCTCGCAGTGGCAGACCATGTGTAGCAACACCTGCACAGGATCGGTACATCCGAACATCACACCTGCGGGACAGGTACAGGATGGCAACAAGAACTGCCCGAGTTACAGCAGGAACGCACAATCCCTCCATCAGTGCTCAGAGTGTCCGCAATAGGCTGAGAGAGGCTGGACTGAGGGCTTGTAGGCCTGTTGTAAGGCAAGTCCTCACCAGACATCACCGGCAACAACATCACCTACGGGCACAAACCCACCGTCACTGGACCAGACTGGACTGGAAAAAAGTGCTCTTCCCTGACGAGTCGCGGTTTTGTCTCACCAAGGGTGATGGTCGGATTCGCGTTTATCGTCGAAGTAATGAGCGTTAAATCGAGGCCTGTACTCTGGAGCAGGATCGATTTGGAGGTGGAGGGTCCGTCATGGTCTGGGGCAGTGTCACAGCATCATCGGACTGAGCTTGTTGTCATTGCAGGCAATCTCAACGCTGTGCGTTACAGGGAAGACAACCTCCTCCCTCATGTGGTACCCTTCCAGCAGGCTCATTCTGACATGACCGTCCAGCATGACAATGCCACCAGCCATACTGCTCGTTCTGTGCGTGATTTCCTGCAAGACAGGAATGTCAGTGTTCTGCCATGGCCAGCGAAGAGCCTGGATCTCAATCCCATTGAGCACGTCTGGGACCTGTTAGATTGGAGGGTGAGGGCTAGGGCCATTCCCCCCAGAAATGTCTGGGAACTTGCAAGTGCCTTGGCGGAAGAGTGGGGTAACATCACAGCAAGAACTGGCAAATCTGGTGCAGTCCATGAGGAGGAGATGCACTGCAGTACTTAATGCAGCTGGTGGCCACACCAGATACTGACTGTTACTTTTGATTTTGACCCCCCTTTTGTTCAGGGACATATTATTCCATTTATGTTAGTCACATGTCTGTGGAACTTGTTCAGTTTATGTCTCAGTTGTAGAATCTTGTTACGTTCATACAAATATTTACACATGTTAAGTTTGCTGAAAATAAACGCAGTTGACAGTGAGAGGACATTTCTTTTTTGCTGAGTTTATTTGACATAGTTTGTTCATTGACCTTCAAGAAAATGTTTGCCTTACCTGGCTTTTAGCCTGCAAAGGTGAGTCGTGGTAGGTAATCTGGCAGGAAGCAGTTGCCAGAGCAGTTAGCTAGCTAGGCCAATAATGTCACATTTGCCAGTAATTATTTACTAACTCACACAGGTTGGATATCAGACAGGTGTGTTTTCTATTCATCTTATTTCAGCAGCTTCTCCACCTTAGAACAGGATACACATTTTTTATAAATGGCATACAACAGGCAAGCTCAGTACTTTGTTGCCCTTTCTGATTTACATCAAAACACAAGACATAGTTTGGGTGGCAGGTAGCCTAGTGGTAGAGCGTTGGGCCAGTAACCGAAAGGTTGCTGGATTGAATCCCCAAGCTGAAATCCCTGAGGTAAAAATCTGTCTTTCTGCCCCTGAACAAGGCAGTTAAACCTCTGTTCCTAGGCCGTCATTGTAAATAATAATTTGTTCTTAACTGACTTGCCTAGTTAAATAAAAAAAATAATGTGATATGATACAATTGATACAGTAGCCTAAGTTATGTGGACTCATTGTCATAAAAAAATCAATACCTTGAAGTTAAATAAACTGTCAAGACTACATCAATAATTTTGAATCGTGACTGTTGTATTGATTTGGCAAAATATTTTGAAGCCTACAAAATGTTGAAATATCTATTGTGTTTTTCAGAGTGGCTGGAGTCATCATTGGAAAAACTGATGTCAAAAGCCATCCAGACAGGAAAAGTTGAGGATTGAATTTCATTATATTTTCCCCATAATTTAATACTGGTGAATACTGGGATCAAATAGTCTATATACATTTTCAAGTATTCATGATTGGTATCAAATACAGTGAGGCCTCTTGACTCTGTCTGTCCTCCCCAAGCATAGACTTTCTCCAAGGCATGCCTGCACTGTAGCCTACTGTGCTCAAGTTTATTACTTGCTCACTAGTATCCTCTTCTGGCAGGTTTCTAAACTGAACTCTCTCCTTTCTCATAATTTCAGGTATTGGTTTTGACCAGTGGCGACCCGTCATTCATGGCAGGTGAGGCAAAGCCCAACATTTTTAGCATTTAAAAAAAATATATATATATATATTTTTGGGGAGCTTGCCTGTTTTTCATGTTATTTTGGCATTAATACGTGTCACATATCAATTTGCAAACAACGTAAAAAAAAATATTTTTAATTGAGTTAATAAAGCCGCATACAAACATGATCTCTTTTTTGTTTTCTTGAGTAAGGCAGCTCAAAAATGCAGGTGTTTCAGCCTAGCTCAGTGCTTTCTGTGGTGGTGGGGCAAGCCAGCAGAAAATACGAAGTTTTGCGCCATGATTGGCTTCGTGTTCAAGTCTAAGTGTAGACCTAAAAAATTCTAGCCCTTTGGTGCTGCCATAGAGTTACATTAGAAGTGCCCATCCAAGAAGGCTCAAGATCATTGGCCACAGATAAAATGACATCAAATCACATTATATGTACAGTAGCTTTGATTAGACTGATCATGTCAACATCATACTTTCAAAATCTTAGCTAGCAGTCATCATCATGAATCAAGTCGACAATCTACTGGCAAATCCTTTTCAATCCTTGTCATATGAAGAGAAATAATGAAGAGAAATTACAAATAAAACATATCTGTCGCTCATCGGCCATTGGACATAAACATTACACAACAAGTTCAAGACAACTGGGAAGTCGGGAATAAACAAGCTACGACTGGGAAAATACGCTTTGAACGGTCATCCAACTCAGAATGTAAATCCGGCCTCTTTCTAGAGCTACAACCTGAAGATCAATGACGTCATCATGATTCAACCTTGTTTTTTCCCCCAAGTTCCCAGTTGTTTTGAAAGCACCATAAATCCAGAGAATGCCAGACTTTGATGACAAAATTTGGCCACGCAGGACCGATGCGCCACCTTCCTGTTCAAGTGAGCACAGTACAACAAGGTGAGTCCAAAAATGTATTGTATGCTGCTGCATAAATTATGTAATATGCCAGGGAGATATGTATACTATAGCTAAGAAAGTAGTACTAAGTGTATGTTGTGTAGTAAGATGTTAGTAGCCCATGTGCCTCACCCTAATAATTTGGTATATTTACCATCTTAATTTTGCCTACTTTTCTGACTTGGTGGTGCACATGTAGCCTATGGCCTGTTTTAGTGAAATGTAATCATATAATATTGTAAGAGCTTTCATTGTCTGCGTATATGCCGCATTTATTTATCATATGGTTTGGACTTGGTGTACAGGGAGAACACTAAGAACGGCCCATGTTCTGAATTCTGTCGCTTATAAGGGCACAAGGCAATACCAAGATGCAGACACAGGAGACAGATGGTTTGAGTCTGATATTTATTAATAATCCAAAAGGAGTAGGCAAGAGAATGGTTGTGGACAGGCAAAAGGTCAAAACTGGTTCAGAGTACAGGAGGTACAGTGTGGCAGGCAGGCTCGAGGTCAGGGCAGCCAGAATGGTCAGGCAGGCGGGTACAGAGTCCAGAAAACATGCAAGGGTCAAAACCGGGATGACTAGCAAAAGAGAATAGAAAAGGCAGGCGCACGGGAAAAACACACTGGTTGACTTGGAACATTCAAGACAAACTGGCACAGACAGACAGACAGAAACACAGAAACACAGGTTTAAATACCCAGGGGTTAATGGGGAAGATGGTTGACACCTGGAGGGGGTGGAGACAAGCACAGGTGAAACAGATCAGGGTGTTACACGCTGTACATTTCAAAAGTTCTAAACAAATAGTTATATTGACTACGTCTGTCCTAGCTCACTCATTAATGTCTTAATCGAAAATACGGGTTGCCTCTTATCCGCTTGTTGTCCCCTTATGCCATAGTTTGTACATCTCAATTGTCATTAGAAACCACATTTCTTTAATAAGCAAGTCAGCCATATCAGCTATGTTTTCTTAAAAGGCAGTAAATGAAGCTGAATGAACTGTTTCGCTACCTGACAGGACTCTGCTGATAGTCAGGTGTAACAGTGGTAAGATTTTGGGACTGCTGTTGGGACATCTTTATGTAGGCCCTAACATTTTGTGGGCACCGTTTGTCACCATTATAGTGCAATTCTGTCCTACCAAGCAAAAAGGCATTAACTGCTCATAGCGTGGAACTGAGAAAAATTGCTTTTATTTACCTTGGTTTCACAGTAGCTTTATGCAGTTACTGCTAACATGACCACCATTTTCTCCAAAACACAGTACAATAGAGGCAGGATACTTGTCCACATGATTAAGCATGTATTTAATCTTGCAAAAAATGACAAAAACTAATTTTTGACCAAATGAGCAGTTACTGCCTTTTTGCTTGTTAGGGCAGAATTAATGTATTGTTTAGTGTTATGTAGTGGATTTGCTGGCATGCATCCCACTTTCCCCCCACTAAGACTTACATGCTAAAATCGCCACTGGTTTTGACAGATTCACTTTTGGCTTCACAATCAAGGACTCGCCAGACTATTTCATTAATGTCTCCTCGTGGGGCAATGATGAATACATCAATGGGCTGTCTAACACTTTCAGCATAGGAGACTGTGGTGAGATTATACATTCAATTCAATTATATCGCTATGAAGATAGATAATAGATAATGTACAAATACAATGTGTCAGTCTTTATGATATTTCTAAGACATTTATAATTACAATAATTTATCTGTATTTTATCCCCCTTAAGTTATTATAGAAAATCCTTTAGTTGCTACCAAAGATCCTGAGAAAGAGGACAGATTCTGCCCCTCAACTCCCAGGTACTGTAGTAAAGTGGTTAGTTCTCTTTTTAAACATTACTATACTCGAAGTAATATAAGTAACACAACCAATTTCTCTGTCTCAGCTTCTACAGGTTGCTGGTAAGTGAAGCTCACTCCCAGCTATCAATATGCTCTGACATAGAAATGACAAACAGGCTGCTGCCTCTGCTCCACCTGCCTGTGAAGGACTCCAGGGACTTCTACTCTCTGGGAGACATCGTGGCCAACGGACAGAGCCTGGATGGGAATGTCATTGACATACTTGCTGCTGTTCAGTCGGTAAGATCTGAGAGTGCATAGAGTAAAGTAGGTCTTGAGTAGGGTACTATCTGGTAGGGTTGTGTACGAGCCATAAACTAGGCCCTGTCATCACATGTCCAGCAGTATAAGTACCATATGTATTAGAAACACTAAAAGCTTTCAGCAAAAAAAGAGAAGTGTTGTAAATCATTTCCAAACCACTATTTCTGCCCTCTAGATTGCAGAGCCAAAGTATTTCACCACAGCCGATGGACACAAAGGGCAGAGGCTGGAAGTGAAGCTTTTTGATGATTCTGTCACATCCTTTCCCTTAGTATGATAGGAACTAAGATGTACCACTGTACCCCTTCTTCAATATCCCCATCCTCTCCCCTGAGTAACCATAACAACCTCTGTATCACACAGCTGGGACAGAGAGGCGATTCAGCTAGTTTATACTGATACCAAGAGAAACAGCTTGGTATACAGTGGGCACTTATTCTCTGTTACTTGTTAAATGGAAATGTGTGAGGTTTTGTGTTTGTTTAAAAGGTTTTGGACTGAATTAGACTTTTCTCTGTACTTCAAGTGCTCTTTATCTCGGATGCCAGGATTGGTTTAGACAGCTTCCGGAACTGCATGACAGCTACAGTCAATTCTAAAGCCATAATCACTGTCAACCCGGGTAAGGATATCACTTTATCTGGATTGATTATATCTGTTTACAACACATGTGCATTTTCTGCATTGAGAAACAGTAGACAATTGTTTTTCTAAGAGCATATTTTAATGTTCACATTATTCATTTAATACAGTACCTAATACTGTAATTAATGTGATTATGTTTGAGATACATAAGACACGAAGGAAGCCAGCCTTCTGTTCAGCTATGCCAACGAGGTCTCTGAATCTTTTGGATGAGGATGACAGGCCTGGAGATTTGCCTGGTATGTAACAACTATGACTGTATTAGTATTATCCTACATTTGAGACTTTGCAATCCTGATTTTATGATCACATTTTGTTACATGCATCGAATACAACAGGTGTAGACTTCACTGTGAAATGCTTACTTAGGAGTCCTTTCCCAACAATGCAGAGTAAAACAACTAAGGAAATAAGATAAAAAATGTATCGGAAATAGTAACACATTAAAATAACAATAATGAGGCTATATACAAGGAGTCAGTACCAAGTCAATGTTCAAGGGTACAAGGTAGTTGAGGTAATATGTACATCTAGGCAGGGTTGGGTAGGTTACTTTCTAAATGTAATCCGTTAGTTACTAGTTACCTGTCCAAAATTGTAATCGGTAACACAACTTTTGGATTAACTAAACGAAGTCATGTAATCTGATTAATTCAGTTACTTTTAGATTACTTTCCCCTTAAGATGCATTAGAATAAGACAAAAATGTATGTTACCAATTGAACCACATCTATTGCAGGATAAATCAATGTTAAAGTTTATATAGCTGGCCATATGGATGTTACATTTTACTTTATGGGTTGGTTATGTAGGCTTCTTCTAACCCATCGCGTTCTTCTACATATAATAATACGATTAAATTATATATTCACATTGAAAACCAAAGTCTATCAGAATTCCAGTCATTCCAATAAATGTTATAGCCCTTGATTTTCAAGAATAGGACTTGGAAATATGGAAGTATAGATGAGCCAATTTTTTTTACCTGAGCATAACCCCAAAACTAAGAACTTACTAGCCAGCCCTACTCTGTTGTTTATGGAATGGCATGCTTTGAGCACTACTGCATTTAAATATATACTAATATATATATATATATTTTATTTAATTTTTTTATTTAAAAAAAGTTATATTTACATGTGAAAAATGAATGCCATGTGCTGCATTTGCTATAGGCCTATTGTTTAACTTTTTGTCAGTGACACTTTGATATCTTGATAATATTCAGCTGTTTAAAGGGCGAATCCACAGATGAAACAATAACAAAACAGTCGCCCCACCTCTGTTTTGGTAATAAGCTGGGGGATGGGCCTGGAGAAATGTAACTACTCTCAGATTAATTGACAAGGATGCAAGTACATCCATCATATCAAAAGTATTGTTATTATGAGGCTATACAGTGTCTGTTTACATTTACAATGTTTACAAACACTGGAGAAAAACAAGCTTATATTTTGGGTTCTTATGGAGTGTGATTCTTCAAGAATCAATGTATGTATATACACTACCGGTCAAAAGTTTTAGAACACCTACTCATTCAAGGGTTTTTCTTTATTTGTACTATTTTCTACATTGTAGAATAATAGGGAAGACATCAAAACTATGAAATAACACATATGGAATCATGTAGTAACCAAAAAAGTGTTAAACAAATCCAAATATATTTTAGATTTTTCAAAGTACACCCTTTGCCTTGATGGCAGCATTGCACACTCTTGGCATTCTCTCAACCAGCTTCACCTGGAATGCTTTTCCAACCATCTTGAGGGAGTTCTCACATATGCTTGTTTGCTGCTTTTCCTTCACTCTGCGGTCCAACTCTTCCCAAATCATCTCAATTGGGTTGAGGTCGGGTGATTGTGGAGGCCAGGTCATCTGACGCAGCACTCCATCACTCTCCTTCTTGGTCAAATAGCCCTTAGACAAACTGGAGGTGTGTTGGGTCATTGTTCTGTTGAAAAACAAATGATAGTCCCACTAAGCGCAAAGCAGACAGGATGGCGTATCGCTGCAGAATGCTGTGGTAGCCATGCTGGTTATGGGTGCCTTGAATTCTAAATAAATCACTAACAGTTGCACCAGCAAAGCACCCCCACACCATTACACCTCCTCTTCCGTGCTTCACAGTTGGAACCACACATACAGAGATCATCCGTTCACCTACTCTGCGTCTCACAAAGACATGGCAGTTGGAACAAAAATCTCACATTTGGACTCATCAGATCAAAGGACAGATTTCCACCGGTCTAATATGTCCATTGCTCGTGTTTCTTGGCCCAAGCAAGTATCTTCTTATTATTGGTGTCCTTTAGTAGTGGTTTCTTTGCAGCAATTCGACCATGAAGACCTGATTCACGAAGTCTCCTCTGAACAATTGATGTTGAGATGTGTCTGTTACTTGATCTCTTTGAAGCATTTATTTGGGCTGCAATCTGAGGTGCAGTTAGCTCTAATGAACGTATCCTCTGCAGCAGTGGTAACTCTGGGTCTTCCTTTCCTGTGGCGGTCCTCATGAGAGACAGTTTTATTGGAGGGCTTGATGGTTTTGCCACTGCACTTGAAGAAACTTTCAAAGTTCTTGAAATCTTCTGGATTGACTGACCTTCATGTCTTAAAGTAATGATGGACTGTCATTTTTAATATGGACTTGGTCTTTTACCAAATAGGGCTATCTTCTGTATACCACCCTTACCTTGTCACAACACAACTGATTGGCTCAAACGCATTAAGAAGGAAAGAAATTCCACAAATTAACTTTTAACAAGGCACACCTGTTAATTTAAATGCATTCCAGATGACTACCTCATGAAACTGGTTGAGGGAATGCCAAGACTGTGCAAATCTGTCAAGGAAAAGGGTGTACTTTGAAGAATCTCAAATATAAAATACCTTTTGATTTGTTTAACACTTTTTTGTTTAATACATGATTCCATGTGTTATTTCATAGTTTTGATGTATTCACTATTATTCTACAATGTAGAAATAGTCAAAATAAAGGAAAACCTTAGAATGAGTAGGTGTCCAAACTTTTGACTGGTATTGTATATACAGTGTCTTGCGAAAGTGTTCACCCCCCTTGGCATTTTTCCTATTTTGTTGCCTTACAACCTGGAATTAAAATAGATTTTGGGGAGGTTTGTATCATTTGATTTACACAACATGCCTACCACTTTGAAGACACAAAATATTTTTTATTGTGAAACAAACAAGAAATAAGACAAAAAAACAACTTGAGCATGCATAACTATTCACCCCCCAAAGTCAGTACTTCGTAGAGCCACCTTTTGCATCAATTACAGCTGCACGTCTCTTGGGGTATGTCTCTATATGCTTGGCACATCTAGCTACTGGGATTTCTGAACATTTTTCAAGGCTAAACTGCTCCAGCTCCCTTGGATGGGTTCCACTGGTGTACAGCAATCTTTAAGTCATACCACAGATTCTCAATTGGTTTGAGGTCTGGGCTTTGACTAGGCCATTCCAAGACATTTAAATGTTTCCCCTTAACCACTTGAGTGCTGCTTTAGCAATATGCTCAGGGTCATTGTCCTGCTGGAAGGTGAACCTCTGTCCCAGTCTCAAATCTCTGGAAGACTGAAACAGGTTTCCCGCAAGAATTTACCTGTATTTAGTGCCATCCATCATTCCTTCAATTCTGACCAGATTCCCAGTCCCTGCCGATGAAAAACATCCCCACAGCATGATGCTGCCACCACCATGCTTCACTGTGGGGATGGTGTTCTCGGGGTGATGAGAGGTGTTGGGTTTGTGCCAGACATAGCATTTTCCTTGATGGCCAAAAAGCTAAATTTTAGACTCACCTGACCAGAGTACCTTCTTCCATATGTTTGAGGAGTATCTCGCATGCCTTTTGGCGAACACCAAACGTGTATGCTTATTTTTTTCTTCAAGAAATTGCTTTTTTTCCTGCCCACTCTTCCGTAAAGCCCAGCTCTGTGGAGTGTATGGCTTAAAGTGGTCCTATGGACAGATACTCCAATCTCCGCTGTGGAGCTTTGCAACTCCTTCAGGGTTATCTTTGGTCTCTTTGTTGTCTCTCTGATTAATGCCCTCCTTGCCTGGTCTGTGAGTTTTTGTGGGCGGCCCTCTCTTGGCAGGTTTGTTGTGGTGCCATATTGGATTTAATGGTGCTCCGTGGGATGTTCAAAGTTTCACATCTTTTTTTATAACCCAACCCTGATCTGAACTTCTCCACAACTTTGTCCCTGACCTGTTTGGAGAGCTCCTTGGTCATCATGGTGCCGTTTGCTTGGTGGTGTTGCAGACTCTGGGGCCTTTCAGAACAGGTGTGTATATATACTGAGATCGTGTGACACTTAAGATTGTACACAGGTGGAATTTATTTAACTAATTATGTGACTTCTGAAGATAATTGGTTGGACCAGATCTTATTTAGTGGCTTCATAGCAAAGGGGGTGAATACATGGATGGATGCAGTCTATCACAGTGCCATCTGTTTTGTCACCAAAGCCCCATATACTACCCACCACTGCAACCTGTATGCTCTCGTTGGCTGGCCCTCGCTTCATATTCGTCACCAAACCCACTAGCTCCAGGTCATCTATAAGTCTTTGCTAGGTAAAGCCCCACCTTATCTCAGCTCACTGGTCACCATAGCAGCACCCACCTGTAGCACGCGCTCCAGCAGGTATATTTCACTGGTCACCCCCAAAGCCAATTTTTCCTTTGGCTGCCTCTCCTTCCAGTTCTCTGCTGCCAATGACTGGAACGAACTGCAAAAATCACTGAAGCTAAAGACTCATATCTCCCTCACTAACTTCACTGCACCTGTACACAGCCCATCCAACTACCTCATCCCCATACTGTTATTTATTTTGCTCCTTTGCACCCCAGTATCTCTACTTGCACATTCATTCATCTTCTTGAATACAGCATATTCAATATGGCACCATACTAGAACATAATGGCGTAAACCCTATGTTGCATCAAATTAACACTTTCAGTTCAACCCAGACTGTCATTACATTGAGTAGTGCTGTGAATTCAAACCCACACATGAGGGAGTCTTTTTAAGCAAAGGCTATTCTCCACTCAGTGATTTACAATGTCCTTGAAGGGTTGTGATGTGTCTAGCTAATGTCTCTCAGGAACTTCTTCCTCTTCCTCCCTTTCACAGAAAAGTATGACTATGTTGGCAAACTTCTGAAACCTGGAGAGGAACCCACCGAGTACACTGATGAGGTGGTCAAGGACAAAAAGGACTAAAACTCACAAGTGCACAAGGGAAATTCAGATGCCTTAATTTTTTTCACATGATGTGATGCATATTGCCTTGTGGCCATTGAGCAAAATGCTTTCTCCTGTATATGTTTTGTATTATCTCGTCATGAACCATTACCTCTTATGCTATGTTTATATACCACAGACCTCTAATTTACCAAAACACAGCAGATTTTAGGTTAAGGCTACTATAACTTTTGAATACTGTAGTGTCTTTTTAAAGCACTATACAGGTAGTATACTTCGTTATTTTATTTATATTTGTGTTTTTTTGTAAAGCATTCTTGCCTGATTTAGGATGCGTTCGTAAATTCTCTCTAGCTATCTACTCCGATTTCATAGCCCTTGTCAGTGTGCCAGAGCGCAGAATAAATGATGAATTTATGAATGCTCAACACCAGTTGAATATGGCCTGTAAACGACGGCAAAAAAAAAACTATTTAAATTGTTGCCAGCAGCACAGTTAGTCACCGGCGCTCTGGATGTCATGAAAACAGCCTAACCAGCTCTGCGAGGGCAAGTAAAATGGTCAGAGTGAGGTGTTCTCTCATTTGTGCCTGGAACTAGCTAGCAAGTTAGCCAACGTTAGCCAGTTAGCTTGGGTTCTTGACTGCCGTTGTGAGGTCAGAACGCTAGGATCAACCCTACTCCTCCGCCAGAGCGTCCAGTGTGCGCTCTGAATTTACAAACGCGGACTCTGGCACTCCAGATTGAATTTACGAACGCACCCTTTGTCTATACTATATTGTTACTTTGAAAAATTAAACAAACATATCGAGCTACCTAGCTATCAGACACATTTTCGTATATGAAGCCAGTAGGCGGTGGTAATAGACCAGTAAGGAAGAAGCTAACCGGAACCAATGTAGTTTGAAACCGGAACCTAGCGTAAAGTACTTATTGTAGTGAGGGAACTATTAGTCCGACGCCCTACAGTATTTCCGGGAAAAACACAAGCAAGGCTATTTACAGCTTTCACATCACTTTTGTCATTAAAATATTACATATCTTGGAGGTAAGGTAATATTTTTCTTTGCTAGTGCCATTTGCACACGATTTGTCTGGATGTCATCCATGTCACCAAATGGTTTAACAAACTAAATAGACAAGGCGACTAGCTAGCATAGCTAGATAACTTTGCTCTAGTCCATCGCGCGATGATAATACGAGTTGCCCTTGCTCTCTGGCACGTTAAATTGATTATTTCATAGAATATTTTAAGATTTATTTTAATGACCGACTGACTTTAATATATTTTAGAAACTCACTAAAGTAAAAATGTTACTACTGTGCTGGAGAAACACTAAATGTAGCTCTGGTTGACACAATATCAAATGCATGCGCATGGACCAGAGTTACTAAAGGATAGCTCCACTTACGTCTGGCAAGTTGTTGACGTGCTGTCAGAAATACTTGATATCTAAGTAACAGTGATATAAAGTTATTGTTCACAGGCATTATTACTCAATGCATTATTGCTCTTCAATGCCTCCAATATTTGACACTGTTTTACGGCTCCTTTTGCAGTGACAACATACAGCACTCGAGCATGAACGTGAACCAGGGCCAGGGGACAGTGGGGAGTGACCCGGTGATTCTGGCCACCGCTGGATATGACCACACAGTGCGGTTCTGGCAGGCCCACAGCGGCATCTGCACCAGGACAGTCCAGCACCAGGACTCTGTATCCTTACCTTCGCCTGCTTCACTCAAATCTATCAAGAGAGACATTTCTTGCTGGTTTTGCCTTTATTTCGTTTCAAGATCCCATGTCATTTTTATTTTATTTTATTTAACCTTTATTTAACCAGGAAGGGCTCATTGAGATTTAAAATCTCTTTTTCAAGAGCGTCCTGGCCAAGATAGGCAGCACCAAGTCATTACAAAAAATTACAGACAGACAACATGAAAAACTACAAGTAATCTAGTAAAAACCATTGAGTTCACAAGAGTATAACAATATCAAAAACAGCAAATTAAAAACATTGACAGGTCAGGGAATCAGCCTCAAAATCCTTCATCAGTGATTTAAAAACACCAATCGGGACAAGTTCTTCCAGTTTAAAATTATTTTGTAAGGTGTTCCAAGACGATGGCGCAGAGTACATAAAAGACCTTTTACCAAATTCAGTTCGGACATTTGGAACAGTTAGCAGGATAAAGTCCAGCGAACGAAGAGAGTACCTGGTTGTTGGTTGTAACAACTTAGAAAGGCCTCCAACTCCTTGATTAGAGATATTTAAATATTTTTTAATAAACATCCCCTAGTGAGCACAATATGTTGATAACATATTTTCAAACAAAAATACGTATTTTGATCCTAGGGCCGTTAATGCACAATTATTATAGCTTAGCTACCTTTAATTATTTTCTTAACCAATACTTTCAGCAAGTGAACTCCCTCGAAGTTACTCCCGACAGAAGTATGATTGCTGCTGCAGGTTTGTGCAGAAATAAAATATTCACACCCATACTCATCATAATCATTAACATGGTACTTGACTGTGTATCTTTTCTTCTATTCCAAAGGTTATCAACACATCCGTATGTATGATCTAAACTCCAACAACCCAAACCCGGTCATAAACTATGATGGCGTCAGTAAGAACATTACGTCAGTGGGCTTCCATGAGGACGGCCGCTGGATGTACACAGGAGGAGAGGACTGCATGGCTCGCATCTGGGACCTGAGGTACTCTTGATAATATGGCGACTGTCGCTTCCTGCTGTGTTTCTGCCTGCCTGCTATGGAATTCTCACCAAGCTACATATATTGCTCTGGTCCTAGGTCAAGGAACCTGCAATGCCAGAGGATCTTTCAGGTCAATGCTCCCATCAACTGTGTATGCCTTCATCCCAACCAGGTAAGTCAGTGTCTCAAAAGCGATTAATGAAATATGCCACCACTAGAGGGAGCACTGTGACTGATACAGTACTGTCTGAGTTGTGCCAAAGACGATACAGTATGAAGGTAGGCTAAAACTGCTTCTCCAAAATAAATCCCTGATCACACTTGTAGGCGATGTCATAGCGACGTTGGCTAGCTAGGCTTATGCGTAGAAACACGCCATTGGGTCTAACTGTCGTCTCACGCCGAACTGCGCATGTGCAGGCCGTCAAATCAAAGGCACTCCTTCGATATAAAAGTTGTTTTGACGAAAATGAAAACGTCACTTTCACGAGGTTGGAATAATAACATGTTCAATTACTTAAGACATTGGCTCAAATCTAGGTTGTCCCTTTAGATTTTGAGAAAATGAACAACATTGACTTCTCAAACCCCAGCCTGGTTTGTTTTGCAAGTGTTCCCGGAAGTCTTGCGATGTTGCGCCTCTGAGTTCAGCAGCTCTTTGGTTGTACTGTAACTGTTGATAAACACCTAGGTTAATCCTTGCCTTCTTTAAAGCGGCAATCAGCAGTTGAAACAAAAACAAAGCGTACTCAAATCAAACGTTTTTGGTCACATGCCGATATTATTGCGGGTGTTACGAAATGCTTGTGTTCTTAGCTCCAACAGTGCTGTAGTATCTAACAATACACACATCTAAAAGAATGGAATTAAGAAACATAAATGTTAGGACGAGCAATGTCGGAGTGGCATTGACTATAATACAGTAGAATAGAATAAAGTATATACATATGAGATGAGTAAAGCAGTATGTAAACATTATTAAAGTGACTAGTGTTCCATTATTAAAGTGGCCAGTGATTCCAAGTCTATGTATATAGGGCAGCAGCCTCTAAGGTGCAGGGTTGAGTAACGGGGTGGTAGCTGGCTAGTGATGGCTATTTAACAGTCTCATGGCCTTGAGATAGAAGCTGTTTTTCAGTCTGTCGGTCCCAGATTTGATGTACCTGCAATGACCTCATCTTCTGGATGATAGCGGGGTGAACAGGCCGTGCTTCAGGTGGTTGATGTACTTGATGTTCTTTTTGACCTTCATGTGACATTGGGTGCTGTAGGTGTCCTGGAGGGCAGACAGTGCCCCCAATGTTGCGTTGTGCAGACCGCACCACTTTCTGGAGAGCCCTGCGGTTGCGGGCGGCGCAGTTGCCGTACCAGGTGGTGATGCAGCCCGACAGGATGCACTCAATTGTGCATCTGTAAAAGTTTGAGGGTCTTAGGGGCCAAGCCGAATTTCTTCAGTCTCCTGAGGTTGAAGAGGCGCTGTTACGCCTTGAAACCCACACTGTCTGTGTGGGTGGACCATTTCAGTTTGTCAGTGATGTGTACGCCGAGGGACTTGAAGCTTTTCACCTTCGCGGTCCCGTCGATGTAGATGGGAGTGTGCTCCCTCTGCTGTATCTTGAAGTCCACAATCAGCTCCTTCGTTTTGTTGATGTTGAGGTTATTTTCCTGGCACCACTCCGCCAGGGCCCTTACCTCCCTGTAGGCTGTCTCGTCATTGTCTGTAATCAGGCCTACTACTGCTGTGTCTTCTGAACATGATGATTGAGTTGGAGGCGTGCGTGGTCACGCAGTCATGGGTGAACAGGGAGTACAGGAGGCGGCTGAGCATGCACCCTTGTGGGGTCCCTGTGTTGAGGATCCGCGAAGTGGAGGTGTTGTTTACTACCTTCACCACCTGGGGGCGGCCCGTCAGGAAGTCCAGGATCCAGTTGCACAGTTCAGACTTAGGGCCTTGAGCTTAATGATGAGCTTGGAGGGTACTATGGTGTTGAAGGCTGAGCTATAGTCAATGAACAGGATTCTTACATATGTATTCCTTTTATCCAGATGGGATAGGGCAGTTTGCAGTGCGATGGCGATTGCATCGTCTGTGGATCTATTGGGGCTGTAAGCAAATTGAAGTGGGTCTAGGATGTCAGGTAAGGTAGAGGTGATATTATCCTTAACTAGCCTCTCAAAGCACTTCATGATGACAGTAGTGAGTGCTATGAGGCGGTAGTCATTTAGTTCAGTTACCTTTGCTTTCCTGGATACAGGAACAATGGTGGACATCTTGAAGGAAATGGGAACAGCAGACTGGGATAGGGAGAGATCGAATATGTCCGTAAACAATCCAGCCAGCTGGTCCCTGCCACTGTTTCGGTAAATAGCTGAGGGATTGGGCTGGAGAAACGTAACCACTCTCAAATTCATGGACAGAGCTATGAATGCAAGGACTGACTATCCATGATAACAAAATGATAGTTTTATCCATGTTCTGATGGTCTACAGTGTTTGTTTACATTTACTTTGTTTACAGACAGGAGTCAAACAAGCTTATTTGGGGTTTTGATGGGGTATGGAAGTTGAATTTAGCTCATGGGTACATATAATTAATTTATAAGTCCAAAAATGTATGTAGCAACTGCATATTGACCCTTTTTTTAAATTCTGATTATTGTATCTAATTGATTCTCAATCAGGCTTGTGTATTTTCCAGGCTGAATTGATCGTGGGGGACCAGAGCGGTGTGATCCATATCTGGGATCTGAAGACCGATCACAATGAGCAGCTTATTCCTGAACCAGAAGTGTCCATCAACTCAGTCCACATCGACCCAGACGCCAGCTACATGGCAGCAGTCAATAGCTCGGTCAGTATGCTGAAAAAATAATTTTGTTATACTGGACACTCTAGTACAGGGATGGGCAACTTTGATGGGGTTGGGGCCAGAATTTTTTTTAACTCATCATGAGGTGCCACAGTTTCTCACGGGTCTGTGCAACTATAGTGCCAGTCAAAAGTTTGGACACACCTACTCATTCCAGTGTTTTTCTTTATCTTTACTATTTTCTACATTGTAGAATAATAGTGAAGACATCAAAACTATGAAATAACACATATGGAATCATGTAGTAACCAATTTTTTTTTTGACAAATCAAAATATATTATATCTGAGTGAGACTCAATAACCAAATCAATGGGGGCCCCCAGCCGGTAATTCGACATTGATAACAAGTTTAGATAGTTTAGCGCCCAGCTAACTTGGCAATCTAAAAAGGTTAGCTGACTGATATAACAAGAGGTGCATTTCGAAATGTCACCTTCTGTAGTCTCTATTCTAACTCGAAACAGTAAGTTGAAACCCCGACCGAGGGCCTTCAAGAATGGCCAGTTGCCCATCCCTGTTTTAGAGTTAATTTTGTCTAATATGACACATTTTTCCATGGGGTGTAGAGGAAATGTTTTAAAGCACGTTTGCTGCAATTCTACACATTTTGTCATGGGGCTGAGAGAAGATTTAGCAATTCTATAACTAATTTCATTCAATTCTACTAATTTTGCAATTGGTCGGAGAGGAAAATTAGCTGTTTTAGAGCAAATTTCGTGCAAATCTAAACATTTCGACCATGATAAGTTTAGATAGCTGGCTGCTAAACTATACTGAACAAAAATATAAATGCAACAATTTCAAAGATTTTACTGAGTTACAGTTCATAGAAGGAAATCAGTCAATTGAAATAAATTAATTGGGCCCTAATCTATGGATTTCACTTGACTGGGCAGGGGCACAGACATGAATGGGCCTGGGAGGGCAAAGGCCCACCCACTGGGGAGCCAGGCCCAGCCAATCAGAATACGTTTTCCCCACATGGGCTTTATTACAGACCAAAATACTCCTCCGTTTCATCAGCTGTCTGGGTGGCTGGTCTCAGACAATCCTGCAGGTGGTTACACGTGGTCTGCGGTTGTGAGGCCAGTTGGACGTACTGCCAAATTTTCTAAAATGACTTTGGAGGCGGCTTATGGTAGAGAAATGAATATTAAATTCTTTGGCTACAGCTCCGGTGGACATTCCTGCAGTCAGCATGCCAATTTGTGGCAATCTGTGGCGTTGTGACATAACTGCACATTTTAGTGGCCTTTTATTGTCCTCAGCACAAGGTGCATCTGTGTAATGATCATGCTGTTTAATAAGGATCGGACCCAAATCTAACTGCCTGTAGCTCAGGACCTCAGTCAAGGATATGCATATTTCTGATACCATTTGAAAGGAAACACTTTGAAGTTTGTAGAAATGTGAAATTAATGTAGGAGAATATAACACATTAGATCTGTTAGCTCGTATTTTTGTTCCATCTTTGAAATGCAAGAGAGGCCAATATATGATTTAGTAATCTAGGCGCAATTTAGATTTTGGCCATTAGATGCCAGCAGTGTGTGTGCAAAGTCGTAGACTGATCCAATGAACCATTGCATTTCTGTTCAAAATGCTGTATCAAGACTGCCCAAATGTGCCTAATTGGTTTATTAATACATTTTCAAGTTCATAACTGTGCGCACTCAAACAATAGCATGGTATTCTTTCACTGTAATAGCTACTGTAAATTGGACAGTGCAGTTAGATTAACACGAATCTAAGCTTTCTGCCCATATCAGATATGTCTATGTCCCGGGAAATGTTCTTGTTACTTACAACCTCATGCTAATCACATTAGCGCACGTTAGCTCAACCGTCCCGCAGGGGGGGACACCGATCCTGTAGAGGTTTTAATCAGCTTCTTGATATGCCATACCTGTCAGGTGGATGGATTATCTTGGCAAAGGAGAAATGCTCACTAACAGGGATGTAAACAAATTTGTGCACAAAATTTGAGAGAAATAAGCTTTTTGTGCGTATGGAAAATGGAAAATTTCTGGTATCTTTTTTATTTCAGCTCATGAAACATGGGACAAACACTTTACATGTTGCGTTTATTTTTTTGTTTAGAATAATTTACCAATTTTTAAAAAAAGTGCTAATTTGAGTTTAAATTGTGATCACTGTCCATCTCTCACAGGGAAACTGTTACGTGTGGAACCTGGCAGGAGGGATGGGTGACGAGGTGACACAGCTCATCCCCAAAACCAAGATCCCAGCTCATAAGCGCTACTCCCTCCGCTGCAAATTTAGTCCTGATTCCACGTGAGTACACCACACACATTTTTTAAGGAATGTGTGCATAATCCAAAATTAACTATTTAGAAGTAGGAAGCTTTGATTGCATGTCTTCTATAGTTACTGTATATGTGACTTAACTGTCTTTTTCCCACAGGCTGCTGGCGACCTGCTCGGCGGACCAGACGTGTAAGATCTGGAGAACATCTAACTTCTCTCTGATGACAGAGTTGAGCATCAAGAGTAACAACCCTGGAGAGACGTCCCGAGGTTGGATGTGGGACTGTGCCTTCTCTGGAGACTCACAGTACATTGTAACAGGTCAGTGTTATATTTCTTCCCAGTGTGTTTTATTATAATAACAACTAAATGATTAATGTGTATTTACACTTTATCTAGCTCTGTTCCTGTAGGTTTTCACTCCAACCCTACTCTAGCGCACCCGATTCTAACAATTAGCTGGTTGATAAGCTGATCAGTTTAGTTACAGCTGGGGTTTGAGCAAAAACCTACAGGAAGGTAGCTCTCCAGGAATAGGGTTGGAGAGCCCTGATCTAGGGTAAGGGATAGTTTTTGCTGTAGGAAAGTGACTGACATCCGTCCTTTGTAGTGTGGCTAGATTGTGATGATTATTCCTGAGCCACGATGTCATGGAGCCTCAAACTCATTAGTTAACTCACTTTTGGGCAGTTCTGACTTGTGCTCCAATGGATCGATGTGATGATGTCGCTCTTGCTGCTGGTGAGTCTCTGATCCACCTCTACGCAGACGACACCATTCTGTATACTTCTGGCCCTTCTTTGGACACTGTGTTAACTACCCTCCAGACGAGCTTCAATGCCATTACAGCTCTCCTTCCGTGGCCTCCAACTGCTCTTAAATACAAGTAAAACTAAATGCATGCTCTTCAACCGATCGCTGCCCACACCTGCCCGCCCGTCCAGCATCACTACTCTGGACGGTTCTGACTTAGAATATGTGGACAACTACAAATACCTAGGTGTCTGGTTAGACTGTAAACTCTCCTTCCAGACTCACATCAAACATCTCCAATTCAAAATAAAATCTAGAATTGGCTTCCTATTTCGCAAACAAAGCATCCTTCACTCATGCTGCCAAACATACCCACGTAAAACTGACCATCCTACCGATCCTCAACTTCGGCGATGTCATTTACAAAACAGCCTCCAACACTCTACTCAACACAAATTGGATGCATCCGTTTTGTCACCAAAGCCACATATACTACCCACCACTGTGACCTGTACGCTCTCGTTGGCTGGCCCTCGTTTCATACTCGTCGCCAAACCCACTGGCTTCAGGCCATCTACAAGACCCTGCTAGGTAAAATCCCCCCTTATCTCAGCTCGCTGGTCACCATAGCAGCACCCACCCGTAGCACGCGCACCAGCAGGTATATATCACTGGTCACCCCCAAAGCCAATTCCTCCTTTGGCCGCCTCTCCTTCCAGTTCTCTGCTCCCAATGCCTGGAACGAACTACAAAAATCACTGAAACTGGAGACACTTATCTCCCTCACTAGCTTTAAGCACCAGCTGTCAGAGCAGCGCACAGATCACTGCACCTGTACATAGCCCATCTGTAAATAGCCCAAACAACTACCTCATCCCCTACTGTATTTATTTATTTATCTTGCTCCTTTGCACCCCAGTATTTCAACTTTGCACATTCATCTACTGCACATTTACCATTCCAGTGTTTAATTGCTATATTGTATTTACTTCGCCACCATGGCCTATTTATTCCCTTACCTCCCTTCTCACCTCATTTGCACACTTTGTATATAGACTTGTTTTTCTACTGTATTATTGACTGTATGTGTCGAACTGCTTTGCTTTGTCTTGGCCAGGTCGCAGTTGTAAATGAGAACTTGTTCTCAACTTGCCTACCTGGTTAAATAAAAAATTTAAAAATAGATCAGTAAATGTGATAAATTTCCTTCCAGCCTCCTCTGACAACCTGGCACGGCTGTGGTGTGTGGAGACTGGTGAGATCAAGAGGGAGTACAGCGGCCATCAGAAAGCTGTGGTGTGTCTGGCCTTTAATGACAGCGTACTGGGCTGAGGCAGCAGCAGTGGACACCAGTGGATGAGAAGGAGCTACACTACAGCGAAGCTCTGTGACTGTGTATATATATATATCCACACACCCGTCTGTGTCTGCTTCCACAAAAGCTTTTGACTTATCAGGATAAGAGAGATGAGGCTGTTTTTATATTTCTCATAAGGACCACGTTTTGACAGATTGGGGATACAAGGAGGTCTATGGGCTTGTTTGTGTCTTATAGCTTGGACAAGGAGTTTCCTTACCATGAAAAACTCTGGGCCATAGCTAGATTAATGTATTTGTGTTCAATAGCTTAATCAAAGGTGAAAAACGGATGGATATCTGTAATGTGGACTGAGTCCCATGTGTGACTGTACAGGATATGATGAATTCCAGTAAAGACTAACTGGTGTGTAACATTTACTCTGTGGTGCTTTTGTCTTGATTCTCTGTTTAATACATCGTACCAGGAACTACCTCAAAGAAGGCTTTGTTTTTTAGTCTGAAGTGTTGGAAAGATTCTATTTCCTTTCACTATAGTAAAAGAGACAATCTGTATTTTACACAACTGTTCTTTATTGGAGGGATCAAGTAATTTAACACTCCAATAAACAGGAATGGTTACACACACAATGACTCAACTGCTGTGGGTTGCAGTACAGGAAATAACAAGCACAAAAAAACCGGACTCTTATACTCTCAAACTCTGCCACAAGGGAAGGTATTAAACATGAAGGGAGGGTGACGAGGGGAGTCTGCAGATAAACTTGACAGCTTGTTTCCGTCCCTTGGAATGGGAAGGACTGGGGCGAAAGCTTAGAAGGGACTAAGGTAGCTGCAGTATTGAGTCAAAGCTGGCTGCTGTTCCCCGGTTGTATTCAAATAGTTTTTTTTGTAGCCGGCGACTTAGCAGGGATGAGAAGGAGCACTTTGTTTCCCTGATCAGTGCTGGTATGTGCTGCCTGAGAGTGGATGATGGCAGGTCACTCCGGCAGGTAGTAGAAGCAGACAGACACACAGATGTTACTAGGGAAGCAGATGTCAATGCAGAAGTAGACCAGACGCTGTTTACCTGGACCTTCAGAGAGAGGTTTGTTACTGAACATGCAGTTTGGTAGCGAAGACAAAACAAAACCCAAGTGGTGTAAAGTAAAAATAGCAGTGAGTTCAGCCTAAAGGTTGTGCTTCTTATTTACTTCTGGCACACTGCAAAGGTCACACAGCACTTCAGTTTAGCATTATGCTAACTAACTGTAGCAGGTAGATCACTAGTGCAATATCTAACCCTTACTATAGCAGAGAGCACTGATAGCTAACTATTTGAGAGAATGGCTACTCAATCACCAAGTGAGTAAAACTGGAAATACGGTTCCATTAACAGATGCTAGTTGGCTTGCATACTTTGGGGTTTTGCAGTGATGTAAAGATAACTTACTAGAAAATGTCTAGTAAAAGTCACCCAGTAAAATACTAGAGTAAAAGTCTAAAAGTTTACTGCTGCGACACTGCAAAGGTCACACAGCACAGTAGGTTAGGATTATGTTTCTCACTCTGCCCTATTCTGGAAAGAGCTGCCAACACACAGGGAGCACGCTCTCCCTCAGTCTGAGGAACTTGTTTTACAAAAGAGCCCCTGGTCTTTCTTTGTATGAATTATGACTATTGATTTATCCCAGAATTGAATATAAAATTGGACCCACTTTAAAATAAAACAGTCCACAGTTACATAAATGTACATCATTGTATAAATGCCAAGGCAAGTGAATGTGTATTTAGCATGTAGCTATAAATGTGAAGAAGGGTACTCACCGTCTTGTCTCCTGGTCCAGTGGATGGAGCTGTGTCGACACAGAGCCTGTAGAGGCTCCTCCAGGGTGGACACATCAACCTGACTGCCCCCCATCACCCCCAGGAACTCTGTCTGTCTCCGGGTCTCATTCCCCAACAACACCTGGCAGAAGATGAACACATTTCTCTCAGGATTATGAATGATGAGAGCAAGCTAAAGGGACAGCAAAAGAGGAATTATGATTGCATTGCTTGTGAGGTCACCTCAGTGGTTTTTCTAACAACAAATACAAGTTGTGTCAATTAAGATTATATATAAGGATAGAACAGTGTGCTTTGGCAGACATGAAACTCAAGCTGCCATTATAGAGCAGTATCTCTATTAGATCACTTCAGTGGTCTATGCCAGGTTTACACTCAACCCTGAATCATTCTCAGCTGAACTCTGGTCTCTCTCATTTGGCACAATGGCCATTTAGTAATTGCACCATTTACACTGGTGATGAGTCCGATAGGGACCACTTAAAGTGCGTTATGCCTGAGCGAGCCTTCTAACAGCCCGATTCCCTCTACTCTAAAGAGCATTATGCTGCAGAACAGATATTTTGCTCTCAGAAAGGCCCAGCCTTTTCTATGTGGATGAAGTCTATCCATTAAATCAGACACTTAATGACCACAATCAGTGGGTGGTTCTCGTGCTGAAGTATAGTTCTACGAGATACTTAATACCGTGAGAGTCAGAACTCAAATACAAACGACTATGTTTCTATCAGATAGCATGGGAAAAGGATAAAACACTTGGGATTTTGGCATACGTGGCATATTTCTCTTTTGAGTTTATATGCAACTTAAGTCTGTACAACCAATTAATGATTGAACGAGTCCAGCTGCACAATGGCCCATAACTATGGGGTAATGAACCGGTAATTAACTAATGACATGAGTAATCATACACCAGCTCTTGTGAATAAATGAATTATCCTAGGCCCTGATAACCATGATTCAATCTGATATGAGCAAGTAATCGACTCATAAAGTAAAAGCTAATGGGCCTCAAAATAAAATAACTAACAAATACCCAGCAAGGACACCGGTAGATATCGTCATGGCCCTGTAGATACACAGTACCACAGCAGAAAAGCAACCCATTCATTCTGCAATGACCATTGACATTGACCAAACATAGCAAAAAATCACACCTCATTAAAGATGTCCACTGTAGGACTGGCCCTTCCCTCGCTAACCAACCATGGTCTCGCCACTTTCTCCAGCCCAGTGAAGCCTTAACAAACCCAGTAGTCCCCAGACAGAGTGGCCATTGTGCAGATCTGAGCCTCACTGCTGTCCCAACCTGTAAGGGGATCCAGGGAAGAGAGAGGTCTAGGAGGATCAGATGCCCTGAGGAATTCAGTCCTGGAGAGACACTACACTATAAACATGTAAGGCCTTGTTCGGTCTATTACCTCCCACTCGTTCTCTGGACAGAGAGGAGGGATGCTAAAATCAACACTCCTAAGTTCAATAGGGTCTGGCTGGCCATGGAGTGAGACAGAGATGGCACTAAGCTACAATTATCCACCCCCACTGCCAACTCACACATTAGTAACAGTGTAAGGTAACAGGGCACCCTCAACTGAGAGCCGGCTGACACAGTAGGGTGTTTCTGCGTACTCTGCCATGCCAATAAGTCCCTATGTAACATATTTTCTTTGCATGGTAACAGGCTCATATAAAGTGAAATCCAAAATAGTATGTTTCATACACTGTTATATGTTGGAAAGGTGAAACATCTTTACCGTTTGCATTGACTGCTGGAGAAGGGACTGCATGTTTTCATAGTCAGATCTCTCCATCTTACTCAGGTAGCAAGTCTCCTGGTTCATAGGTTTGTAACATATCAAACCCTGCACAAACAAACATACCACAATGTCAGTTCAGCATCCATTGAAGCTCAGTTCTAGCATGGGAAACTGTTTCTAGACAACCAGCCTTTTACAATGCAACAATGTGGAATAAGGAAACAGCCATACAAACAGAAAGGTTCACTGCAGTTTGCCTCAGTTCAATACACTTTCAACAGGTCTACTTCTTACGTGTTTGATGTCAAAGAGCACGGTGGATGTGTGGTTGGCCGGTGAGGTCACAGAATAGGTCACCAGGTCGTTGTGCTTGTCCACCAATGCTGATTGGTTGATCAGGGTTCCAGTCAGATCCGGAACTGTGATTCTGACAACCTGTAAGGACCACAGTAGAGGGATAGGTTTACTCAATGTAAACTCATTATCAACATTGTGATTGTACAAGTGTGAGCGAATATTTTGTACATCAACCACAGTCATGTGTGCATCTATGTTAGATTGGGCTACAACACCTCACAGTTTTAATGCCAAATTACAAAGCAACGTGTTCCGACAGGTGAATCAGGTGAGAGTTGTGTCTCCCACCTGTGCGTCGGGCTGTCTGACCCATAGATGCCCCCTGACGCCGAGGGCGATGATGACCAGGAGGAGAGTGGCACTGAGGGTCACCCAGAATGCCTTGTGTGGGAACTGGCAGGACACTGTTGGACCCTCGTCCTGAGGAGACCATACACAACAATAGCTTATCACAATCTACATAGCCACTTGTCTGGGTGAGTGTCTGACTGTTTCTGGATTCAACAACATTGTTGACTTCAACAACAAGTTTGTTAAAACTGAAATAGAATGACACACTATACCCTATGACAACGATCATCAACTTGATTCAGCCGGGGGAGGATGGTCAGGGGGGGCAGAACATAATGACAAATAACTTGTAGACTGCAAATTGACCGCAAGCCCAAACAGACATATTTAACTAAAACATAATAATTTCAAATCTTGCTTACATTTGTATACGATCATGTCTCTCTATATATAATGCTAGGGAATACTTGGGAACAGATTTCCAAAATTTCAATCACTTGGAGCTGATTTCCTGGTATTTTTTGCTCAGAAAACTTGGTGGGGCAAATAAAGTCACCAGTTGGGGACCCTGCTCTGTGAGTATTGCACAAATAACATTACCACAACTTAGTCTTTCTACCTGTATGAAAATAACTTTTCTAAGAGCAACAAAATCATTGAGGCGAATAAAAAAAATCGGACTTTTGCCACAGATCATTTAAGCCACCACTGAGCAAGGTACAGATGAGTCCCACTCCTACCATGTGTTGTGAATCCTCCAACCCGGTGGTTTCTGAACGTTTCCAACACCTCACCATCCTGCGTCCGGTGACTTCTCTTCTCTCACTCCGACTTCACCCTTCTTCTCTCACCTATCTGCATCGAGCTGCGGTCATGACCAGCACTGAGTGAGACGCTCTGCGATACACCTGGCCAACTTCTCTCTCTCGCTCTCTGTAGACCTGTCTCCCCCTCTCCTCCCCCTCACACAGACACACGTGACAGTCCAAACCCTTTGGCCAGCTACCCTCACCCTAGACAATGGACAAAGGGGTGAGACAAACTCACCTCTGTGGACAGGCTCTGTCATCGGCCATGGCAGGGTGATATGAGGAATGGACTGAAGGACCGTCCAGTCGATGAAAGGCCAAGGTGACTTTAAGAGCTTCTGTGTTAATAACACCAGGGTCCAGCACAGCCCACTGTGTTGAAGTTAACACAATCCACAGGGAAGCCTTTAATTTTGGAAAAGGTATGTTTATTTTTTATCAGTGTTTGATTGACTTGAGTCAAGGTGAATACTGTTGTCAAGGACAGAGGATGATACAGTAGTTTGATTATTGTATTGGCAGTACAGACAATCTAACGTATTATAGACACTTAGTTACTAAGAAGACTGACATTATGTTACATTAAAACACACTTAACAAGATCATTGATTATTGCGCAAACCCCTAACCTAATTGAATGGGAACAAAAGGTAGTTCTATTTTTACATTTACAATACATCAGGATACAATAAGAGTATAACCCAGTTTATGTATACTTCCTCACGTGAATGGGTAATGTAAGTGGCAATAAACACAGCATTGGTACAGTGAACATGAGAGTGGACAACATAAGATATATAATTCCTGATGAATTGTCACTGTACTCCAGTTTACTGTATTTCTGCATAGCTCTCTGCCTTGATAAATATTGAGTGATGTGATTTCAAATGTATGCACACAGATGAGGGAAATACCCAAAAGGAGTGTGTACACATTTCCTCCGACTGTGTTTGAGATCATTGCTACAGAGGGATATTGAGCAAAGAACACAGGCCTTGCATAGCCCTTCTTCCTTTTCACCCAAACACACAGCACATACTTCTCTACCATTTCCTGAACAACTCATTTGAAAAAAAATCGAAATCCATTTATCAACGCTGGAAATCAGGAGTGGCTAACCCTCGTCCTGGAGAGCTACTGGGTGTGCTGGGCAGGCTTTTGTTCCAGCCCTGCTATTTGTTTCCTTTTTTTCTGCTGAATTAATGTGGTGCATTACAGCAGGGCTGGAACAAAGGCTTGCACACCCAGTAGCTCTCCATGAGGAGTCGGCTACACCGGCTGTATATCTTGAATATATATATATTCAGCCATAGCATACTGTAGTTAAAATAACTTTAATATAGGTTTGTTCTGTTGCAGTCTTAGTATAATCGAAGCAGTTGATTAACTCTCTGTACCTTCCTGAATTTTCACATCTGTAATCCGGAAACAAGCCTGGGTTTTCAGACGCACACAGTCCTTAACGGTCCTTTATAATTAATCAATATTAATCGAATTATCATCTATTAAGGCTAAAGTCTCACTGAGATAAAAACCTATTTTTCTTTTCACGCCCTGACTGGTTATCCTTGTAGAGCAGGCAGAAGTTCTGCAATACTCTCTACGTAGTAGTCAGGTACCATCCCAAGGCGTTTTGGACAGCCACTCTCCTGATGGGCCTCAGCGTCGGCCACAGTGGACACCCCGGTCAGGGTCAGCAGGGTCTTCAGGCCACAGTTGGACCCCAGCAGAATGTCCGTGTCCAACCGGTCCCCCACCATGAGGCAGCGGGTGCGGTCCAGGCCGAACTGGCTGGCCACACAGTCGTACATGAAGTGGTTGGGCTTTCCCACCGTCTGGGCCTGGCGCTGGGCTGCGGTCTCCACAGCCTTCAGGATACAGCCCGTCCCTGGTGGAGACAGAGAGGGGAAGACATTCAGTGTTGTTGACACATGCTCAAACATACAGTAAGAGATGAAAGATCTGACTTGGGGCAGTGGAAAACCCCTCATGTTATCGCATCACACTGGCTCTCTGTAAGCTACTAAAGATCATTAACACAGCACTCATGTAGCCTCCCTGTATGTGAGCACTACGGACTATGCCAGAGGTCTGGCCCGTTGTGGCACAGATGGTGTGCACTCCATGTGTACGGTAACCACAGTCTTGTTGGCTCATACTCCAGCTGTTGTCTCTGCACAGACAACATCCTACTTACCTGGGACAGCTTTGCCTCCTTCCAGGGGCAGTCTGGTGTCAGTGTTGGTTCCCACCAGTAGACAGTCAGGGTTGTTGAGGTACTGCAGGGCTCTGTTCAGTTTCATGTAACTGAAGTGCTCATCAAACCCAACAACCACAGCCTTCACCTCAGGGTCCAGGGGCACGTTTGCCCAATCGATCTGGACACCTGATATCAGATCAGGCCCCACACCTGTCTGTTGGATCCCAACCTTTTCTAGTTCCTGCCTCATTGCATTGCTTCCTATGAGATACACTTTGCCCTGTAGTCTGGAGACATGTTTTAGGTACATTGCAGAGCAGTACGCCGTTCCAAACACCTCATCCTCAGTTGCGTTGAATCCCATCAATGCCAGTTTGTCTGCATACATCTTTCTAGTTTTAGTGCTGTTGTTGGTGACGAAAAACACTTTCTTTCCATTCTTCTTGAGCAGGTTGATAACGTCAGGGGCGCCAGGGATCGCCTGATCCCCTCGCCAGATGACACCATCACAGTCAAAGAGGACACTGTCCACAGAATCTAACATTTGCTTTATTAAGGAACCGTTCAGCCGGGTGCATTTTGACACAGCCATTGGGAAAACGTGTGCGTACTGTCAGCTACCGGTATCTCTTGTTCCTCGATCAGTCAGTGTCCAAAAATAACTGGCTAGCTACTGTATGCTACCACTTTCTTGCAGACTAGCCACGATGTTTAGCGCAAAATGTACAAGAACAATCACCCCGAAGTAATATGACATTCAATTTAAGCACGAGTACTATTTCGTTTGATCTTGCAGTTGAATCATTTGGTGTCTTCAATAACGATTTATTGCGAAGTTTCCTGACCTTATATCATTGCATCAAATCCATACTGTAACACACTTCCGCACCGGTTTAAAGTGACACGAGCATCCATGTGCCCTCTTCCGGGTTCCTTGCTAGGTTCAAAATATACAGGTTAATGGTGCGTTCGTAAATTAACTTTGGCTATGTACGATTTCAGAGCACTCTCGTCTGTGTGCAAGAGCGCTGAATAACTGATGCATTTACAAACGTGCAACACGTTGAATATGACCATTGTCAGTAAACGTCGGCAAAAAACGTAATTAAATTGTTGCCAGCAGCACAGTTACAGTCACCAACGATATGGATAACATGAAAACAGCCTAACCAGCTCTGCTAGGGCGAGTAAAATGGTCAGAGTGAGGTGTTCTCTCATTTGTGTCTGGAAGTAGCTAGCAAGTTAGTCAACGTTAGCCAGTTAGCTTGGGTGCTTGACTGCCGTTGTGAGGTCAGAACGCTAGGATCAACCCTACTCCTCCGCCAGAGCGTCCAGTGTCCAATTTATGAACAGACAATCCGGTAACGCTCTGAATTTACGAACGACAACAGCGCAATTTACGAACACACCCCCTAGGTTCCTTGCGGATCAACCTCATACTCAACCATCAGCTCTGGGACGTAAAATAGTGTTATGTCTTGAGACATTTTATTTTGGAATGTTGAACATTTCAAATTCGTGGATCATTCTTCAGTCAATTGACAGATGATGCAAGACTCAAAAACGACCTGGAGGATTTACAAACTGTTACAAAAGTATTTTAATATGTAATGCATGTTTAGCCCAAACAATATTTTGTCCGTATGAAGAAATATGTTAATGACATCTTGTTTTATATTATGCAGACTCTGGTTAGCTATCTAGTAGCTAAAAGCTATCTAGTAGCTAACAACTGTCATTAGCTAGCATAGCAATTATAGTAAAAAACGATGTAGCTAGCTAGTTCAATCTCTGAAAGGCATGTTACTTTTTTTCAGTTGCCCATGAAGTCCATGCGGGATCAGAAAGAGGAGAAGGGATCATGTCAAATGTCTCAACCTCGGTGATAGCTCAGTCATCACCATCTGATTATATAAAGATGTTTCAAGACATGTTGAGACAAAGCTGATCTACTCTAACACCTGACTGCAATTCTTGTCTTTTCTGTGCAGTTTTATTTAATAGAGAATACATCTAAATGTTACATGAAATATATGCCCAAAATAAATGGCTGGTGGATTAGATGTTTTTGTTTTGTTGATCAACCTCACATGCTGCAGAGTAGACTGGATTTATCGGAGTGCTAACCTCTATGCATGAATATGCTGACGAGGTAAATTATGACTGGATGCTTGTATCTGCTTTTTGCTTTCACATGTGCTTTAATAGTTATTGTGTAATGAACATGACCCATTTCTCTTTTGTCAGGATATAAGGATGGAATACATGTCAACAACTCCGACTCAATCAAGGTAAGCGGTCACCCAGCAAATACAAGTGAGAGCAGTGCATCCAAAAATGAACAAGACACATGTAATGTTAATTTCTTCCCATGAGAACAGTACTTAACAGATTCTTTCTATTTTCACACTAGAAATAGAATAAAACTAGGGTCCTATCTGGTGTCAAACATTAAGCCCTCGTGGATGGTAGGGCTTTCTGCTTCAGGTGAGCTATTCAGAATTAAGGTACAAGAAAATAGCAGGGTAGAGGCAGTATTGTTATTGAAGTTGCTGTATTTATATGATACATAACTACATATTTTCCAGCAGATTAAGCAATAGAAGCTCTGAGATCTCCAAACAAGAGATGACTATCTGGCTGTAAAGACTTGAAGATAGTTGTTTGGAGTTCTATAACACCTTTACCAAATTATTTTGTTGCTTCTGCCTCTTAATTGTCAATAAATCTAGATTACTTTGATTTGGTGTGCAGGTCAATTTGTGCATGAGTTCTGGAGTGAATGATTAGTATTTAGAACTAATAAAACGTCTCAAGACGTATTTCCAAGACGTGTCTAAAGACGTCTTCATTTTAGTCTTAAAGACATGGTTGGTGATGGCTGGGTATGTTGTGCAAGCAGCGAGCAAAGCTCCAAATGCATGTCTGAATGAAAATGAATTACCTGTAGGCATGATATGCATCCTTACTTCCTCTAATACACAATTAAACTTGATAGGCATAGATCATCTGCAAATTCATCTCAAGGAACAGACAACAGGGAAAAAGTGTAAACAACCTTTATTGCCAGTTAGAAAAATATTTAAAATCCCCAAAATCCACATACCAACAACAATATCTTTAAAAAATAAATATAAATGACAAACATTCAGTACTGTAGCTACTGTAGCTAGTGTTGAACTCAATTATCTTTTCTCTGCACGGGACGGAGGGGGAAAAATATCTCCCCCAGGTTTCTAAGCACCCCTCTACTATAGAACCACCTTTTGGACTGGTCAGAGGCTGGCAGACCACAGAGGTGGTCAGGTGAAGGTGAGGGGTGGCAGTGCTGGCAGACATTCCCTCGTCCCTTGTACCACTCGTTGGAGGTCTGGTTGACCAGAGCTAGGTAGGAGTGGAACATGGCGTAGCCCGCCAGGAGCAGGAAGACGAAGACTAGGAAGCCCAGCATAAACACGATCCTGGGGAAGGTCAGGAACAGGTGCTGGGGAGAGGCAGAGGAAATATACACTGAGTGTACAAAATATTAACACCTGCTCTTTCCATGAGACTGACCAGCTGAATCCAGGTAAAAGCTATGATCCACTTCAAATCAGTGTAGATGAAGGGGAGGAGAGGAGGCAGCTTAAAGAAGGATTTTTAAGCCTTGAGACATGGATTGTGTATGTGTTCAATTCAGAGGGTGAATGAGCTAAACAAAATATTTAAGTGCCTTTGAATGGGGTACGTAAGTAGGTGCCAGGCGCACCGATTTGTGTCAAGAACGGCAATGCTGCTGGGTTTTCCCACACTCAACAGTTTCCCATGTGTATCAATAACGGTCCACCACCCAAAGGACATCCAGCCAACCTGTGGGAAGCATTGGAGTCAACATGGGCCAGCATCCCTGTGGAATGCTTTCGACACCTTGTAGTAGAGTCCATGCCCTGCCGAATTGAGGTTATTCTGAGGAGAAAATGGGCGTGGGGGAAGAGTTCTTAATGTTTTGTACACTCAGTCTATATGTGGGAAGTGAATTTAAAATATAATAAAAAATAAATAGTACATCTGTAAACTGAGACAAAGTGTGTGGTGATTTCTGTGGCACATTAATGGAACTAGATAGGATTTAATTCATGACATTCATATTTAAATGAATTAAATCAGACTTGCTGGGTTTAAACAGGCAGAAGGAAATACTAACTCCATGTAAACATCAGGCACCGATATCATTGTGTGTGTGTCTGTATGTCCAGTCTTTCACCTGTATGACAAAGAGCATCCCTGCCTGCTGTTGCTGCCCATCATCATCTATGTAACGGGCTTGTAGGATGCCTGACCGCATTACAGCGTGCAGTAACATGTCCACCGTCAGTAGTGCCATGTCTGCTGCCATGGCACACACACTCAGCAGGTAGAGAAGGAAGTACCGGGTGTTCTGAGCGCCGATGCAGTTGTTGACCCAGACACAGTGGTGGTCGAAGCGCTGTACACACCTATTGCAGACTCCTTGACAAAACAAGGGGAACACATTGGCTAGTCAATACAGTTTAGAGCAAATAATAGTAGCAGTTATACATTATTATGTAACAATACATCTTAGGATGTTATACGCTGTTCTGAGAAGTATAGTTTATAAACTGTACTATGCCTATATAGTAGACATTCAAAGGTACAGTATTAGATCTAATGCCTGTGACTAAAAGCCAAATCTGTACTACTTACTACAGTGTTTTGAGCGAGCAGGTTTGACCAGCTGACAGGTTGGACAGCAGACTCCTGGGTGGAACATCCTCTTGTCATATGGGTATACCTGGAGCTGACCAGCATGTCGCTTCTTTGTAACTGTACCTACAGAGAAAGAGCGTACTTAAATTATATTCATGGTGGGATTGTATTGCACAATACAATGTGCATCCATAAGAGTTTATAAAAGGACTAGCAGGAGCCTGTTCAGTAGGTGTCATGATATTCCTCAGGAGGAAACTTTACAGAACGTTCACTTCAGATAATACATTACTATGTTGTGATTTTCTGTCTACTAAATAGGCCCTAGTCTGGGTTATAGTTGACTTACCAGGTTCCCTTCTAATGCAGAGGTAGAAGAAGCAGGATTTGACCACCAGTAGAACATAAGGGACTGATAGGCTGGAGAGAGTGGTGTCCATGTCCCTGCAGTATCCAAACACCTCATAGGTGAACTCTGTGTACACGGCGCCCTCCAGTAAGATATGGAGATAGATAAACATTCTGTTCCTATGAGGAGACAATGGCAAACAGTTAATCAGAGGGACTGTGTTTTTTAAAATCTATTCAATATAACAATTTTCAAAACTAGGGTTGACCCCATTTGGTCGACAGGCTGTTGTTCAACCGATCATTTTTTAGTTGGGAAGTTGCAAAGAAAACAACTAAATTCTGCCATGTCTTGATTGACGCCTGTGGACTAATCCATTGCAGAGGCTGCGGGGATGGCACACCAGTAGTACATTTCCCTTTAATTCCCATAATTTCTAATCTACAAATGTTTATTTAGTTACTGTAATTTCTGTTAATGTCAATATATTATTATTTTACAATTCTTATTGTCAAATGACAACTTTGTTTGCAGAGCACACAACCTAGGCTACACTTGTGAGAAACAAGTTTAGGTTTGTTTCATTCCATTTACGAGTCGGCAAATGTAGGCTTATAAATGTGCCCATTTGGGGATCTGATAGTATTTCTGATTGTCTTAACTCACCACCACTAATGTGCTGTAGAGCTTCTAAAAAAATATATTTTCAATTCAAAACAGCAAGTATTTTTTAATATCCATTGAGAATGACAATAGTTCCTCAATCTTTCCAGCTCTGCGATAACCACTCGGTGTAAAAGAGAAAGAAAATGTAATTCTCTGATCAGGTGGGAAAGTCATAAAATAGACCTACCTGAAATTATTATCCCTTGTACAAATAGCCTACAGCTGTGTCTGTCCGGAGCTCACTGGTGTGGGAAACTGAGAGTCCAACATTTTTTATACAATGTTGCAAGTTTGTTAGCAGGGCTGAATGGACCAAGTTGATACAATGTTTTAAGTTCCTTGCAGAAAGGCCATGCATAACAACCAATGTGATTTTATTTTATTTTTTAAAGATAATCGGGATATGTTCTACCTGCAAGCTGCAATGTTGTAATTTGTTGGCTTTTTTTATGTAGGCTATTTTTACATAGTTGGCAATGTCAATAGAAGTTACTTCTAGATTTGTATAGCCTCATTTTCATAGCATTTTTATTAATCACACATGACAATGATTTTGCGATATGAATACTTTATTATAAAACAAATGAAACAGTTCCACGAAAATGTAATCATAACTGGCACGCAGATCGGTAGAAATTGTCAATTAAATTGGCACTCCAAATGTAAAAGGTTGCTGACCCCTGGTGTAGCCCATTACCGGCGATTTTGCGAGGGTAATGGCAGAATCTGCGAAGTCCAGCAGTAGTGGGAGGTGGTAGTTCGGGAACATGTTTTTTTTCTTCTGGTTAGGCTATCTCTGGCTCCCTTGAGTCATGTGTGTGTCTTAATTATTTAATCACAGTGCGCTTAAAGCGTCAGACAAGCTCAGTAGACTTCATATAGCCTTGGTGATTTTATTAAAACACATACAGTGTGTCTATATATGGAAAACTACACGTTTTAAAATTTCAACCAGTCGATTGGTTGAAAGAACAGAAGACTGTTTTTAGTCGGGACAGTCCTAAAAAATAAATTAAACATTTAAGTTGTGATTTCCAGGTTGTTCACTTACCGTTGATGAAATAGCATGTGCAAGGTCCTCTGTGTAAAGTTTCGAAGCCATAGTGGTGTCCAAGGTGCTATTACCTGTCAAACAAAATAAGAGCATACTTTCATAAATGAACAGCTCTATGGTTATGGCTATAATTACAATGGCGCTATAGCACCACTTTGTGTACCTTTCGAGAAGTGCCGTACTCTGGTACTCTATCTTACCTTTGTCACCGAGTCGAAAAGTAAACCAAAAGGAGTTTGTTGCTGACCAGAATATTTACAAACCAAGGCAATGCAGGTCAGCACAACCACCACATAGATAGCAAATAGTGTGAGGAAATCCATTTGTTAACCTGTCAGAATAGGAAACATGTCAGGAACATCGTAGGAAACAGCCTACTGTTAGATAACTGGCTGTCAAGCACCGACTGACTAGAAATAACTAACGTTAACTAGCTAACTTATCATCGTAGTGTAAGTAGATGTAATTATTAAACCTTTGCTAATGTTAAAAGACGCAGGTGCTCAGGTTGGTTAGCAACGACAGGTTAACAAGCTAGCTTAGCAGCTAGCTTGCTTCCTTCCACATTTCACTGACATAGCTAGCCTAGTTGAACAGTAGCTGAGAGTTAGCTACTTACTTAATCGAGTCACCTTGTTACTTACCCTCTTTGTGGGATGTACAATTCATAATTTAAATGTGTGCCTTAACCAGCGTTGCAGTAAACTTCATTAACTTCCTTGGACCATTTTCTTGCACGGTGTGGGTGTCTTCACTTCCGTAGCATTCTTCTTCTTCATCGGTCAGATCGGTGGAGTTTAACAGCGGTTGGCATCCAATACGTCGCATTACCGCTCCCAACTGGACTATAGTATAAATCCATTATACTTTGCGATACAAAATGGAAAACTTCCGTAGCATGTTGCTAACGTTTCTAACATTGTTTTTATAGCGCAGCTGTTCTTCTACTACTTTAAATTTGAATTGGCAGATCGCAACCGAGAGGTGCATATACCGCCACCTATTGTACTGTAGTGTTAGGCCGGTGAAAAGGGAAGAATAATTGCCCTATCAACTAACCCTACACCTATTAAAACCTCACCACTATTCCACTACTTGGCCCTATCTGATCCTACACCAGCCCGGCTGCCTGGGAGGACACCAACCTTAATAAACCAACCTTTCTGAAGCACATGTTATTCCTATCACTCTCTATTAGCCTCGGCCTACTCACAAGGGAGCCTCTTAGGATCCCTCGCCCTGGACCCATCTTCCTCTACTACTCTCTTTACTGCCTCAGCATATGACACTGAGCTGATCCTGGCAACCTCAACCTGTCTTTCTCTCACCAGACACTTCTAATCTCCAACACTATGGGTCCCCTACAGTTAACACACACACATTTTTCCACCGATACTACACATTCCTTTGTCTCAGGCCCTCCTGCACACTTCTCACATCTAGGAATCTCCCTGCTACACGCAACATGACCATAAGCTTGGCACCTAAAACACCATAATGGGTTCAGGACAAAAGCTCTCATGGGATAACTGACACATCCTAACTTACATTTACATTACATTTAAGTCATTTAGCAGACGCTCTTATCCAGAGCGACTTACAAGTTGGTGCATTCACCTTATGATGTCCAGTGGAACAACCACTTTACAATAGTGCATCTAACTCTAAGGGGGGGGGGGGGTTAGAAGGATTACTTTATCCTATCCTAGGTATTCCTTAAAGAGGTGGGGTTTCAGGTGTCTCCGGAAGGTGGTGATTGATTCCGCTGACCTGGCGTCGTGGGGGAGTTTGTTCCACCATTGGGGTGCCAGAGCAGCGAACAGTTTTGACTGGGCTGAGCGGGAGCAAACTTGACTTTGTCGGGTAAAGACTCAGCATCAAAGCTTAACAGGACAGACAGTGTCTTCTCTGTTTCACAACGCTCTCCACCGGGTCTGCGTCACACCAAACGGAGGGCGTCACAGACACCGGGAATCTTCCATTTTAGTTGATCCTCCTCAACCCTTAACACCACCCCAGTTATGACTCCTTTCAACAGTGCCCTGCTCCAGAGATCAAAGCAAGTCACAGATCTTGTCCCTAGGCGTGTGGTGCGGAGCGCCTGCTCCCTCTGGACGGAAGAAACTGAAAAAAACATCACGAGTCCACTTCAATTTACTTTCACTGACTAAACAGTCCCCAAACTCTTCTTCACCCAACCTGACACCAGATATGGATCAGTCAGAGGGCAAGGATCCATTCTCTACAAAAATCTCACTCCCACTGGGAAAGAAGCATCTCTGTCATCCTTTCCTTTCTTCCCACTCTTCACAGGCATATCAAACTCAAAACCTTGCAGCTCCGATCCGCTCCTCCTTCAAACTCTATGTCACTCTCATCAGTCTCAAGTTCTGAGCTACTAAATTACATTTTTTCATTTTTGTACTTCTCTCTCAACATCCTCTCTTGTCCCAGGTTTTTCCCCCTTTGTTTCTTCAACTTTTCCACCTTCTTCAACGCTACTGAAATACTGTTTTCCATTCTTGTACTTGACGTCTATCCACCTCCCGTTCTCGACCTCCATATTCAAAACCCACAGGACTCAAACTACCAAAAAGTCCGTTGTTTCTCAGAACATCTACCATTGCTCTGTAACCTCCGGGACGATTAGCACAGCTGTTGCTGGTGTGACGTCAAAAAACGTTAGTGTTGCTTCTCGGCTTATGATGGACTGTTACTCGGCACATTGTAAACAAATGGATACATTATAAGTAATTCATTATTGATATTTTATGTTATGCATGGAAAGGTTTGTTGTTAGTAATTTACAGTCAAGTTCCTAAATTAAATTCAGTTAGACTAAATTGCTTTAGACTTGTTTGACTTTACATTAACTTAAGCTTTTTGCAAATTGACTACACATTGAACATTCATGAACTCTTCAATATTGTGCACCTGCTCCTCAGTTGCACACAACACAAAATACATCATGATGACACAAGCTGTTGGATCTGGTTGCTGGGCTTTGCCTGCATTTTCAAACAGGCCCTGCTCTCATGTTACACATTACAGTTAGTGAGAGGAGTGTTACTTAGAGGCACTTGCTCTGTAGTGTATTCCTTCATCTTCTCGGGGACTTGAAAGGTAAGACTGCATCTTATTCTACTCTTTCTAAAATAATAATGTTGGTTGTAGACTCCACAGTTTGTTTAGTGTTGGGAATCTCCACATTTTCTTCACTTCCACACTGAGTCACAAGCTGCTTCAATTTAGGCTGTTGTTACATGATGATAGTTTCAGCAGCTATCAACTCTCGCAGTTGTAATCATTTGTTTCAGTATCTAAATGACTTGATTGTTTGGCTGTGGGAATGAATATTGCTGTCATTTTGTTCTAGTCGTCTCTGCTTTAAACGACGTAATGTCGGCTCAGGCTCAGTGACCTGTATAGTGTCACTTGCTCTCACTTGCTCTTCCTTATTCCTCTATACATGTGAAGTGACCATCTTGAGCGAGGTGTAAGATGAGGGTTTGATTGAGGGGAACAGTGTGTATTTGGAGATACAAGCATGGCTGGAGAATAATTCACTTGGCCCTGTATGTATAACCAGGGCTGTGCTGTTTCTTTAACTTAAATATGACATGGGTACTGTTTCCACTTCTGCTGTTTTCTGTTGGAAAATAAGTAATTTACGTAGCTGTCTTAGTATACATACTAGTGTACAGTATTTAGGCCAATTATAGGCCATGTGTTATTACTGTTACTACATCCATTTGTTATTACTATGCTATTACAATGTTATTACTGATTTCATTTAGAAGAAAAACGGAAAACTACTCTCACAGCAGCCCTGTACCATGCGCCGTAAAGTCCCTCATCTCCAATAAAAGTCTCTCTCTACAATGAACCCCTCTCATTAACCCCCTGCTATTTTGTGTAGGTTTATTGTTACACCCTCCTCTGATCAGTAATTAAATGATCTGTATTGCGTGTGTGATGAACCTTTTCCGTTTTGAATTCATGTACTGCACATGCACTGACATATATAGCACAACTCACTGGCAGTGCTCAATTACTATTGACTGAGGGCCATGTGCCTAACTAACTAGCCTACTGATTGCCCCTATGTTTCCCAATACTCTTTCTTACTGTAAATTGCCTCAGGGACAGGCTGCTGCAGCAATGTTTTAAAGTAACCCAGATCAGAGGCATACATACGCACCACTGTGACTGAGTCCGTGGATATCTCCACAACCCTAACCCTAGTGAAGGGGGGCATGTGTCCCTATCCTGATCGGGGGTGGAGGGGGAGTTTAAGATTCAGCCTGTAATCCCACTAATCCAGAGCAAAGTCTTAAATTGCCCCTGCTCCTTCTCAATGGGACTGAGCATTGTGGCACACACTTATACACCAGCACACATACACTACAATACACACCACATATTAACGCGCCCAGGCAGACGCTCCAATTAGTGTGCTCATCGACCCCTCGCCGATCGACACACACACAGTGATTCTGGGCCAGTCTCCGTCCCTTGGAGAGGTACCTAGCCGTGAGAGAGAGCAGGAAAAGAGACAGAGGAGTATTTATAGAAGAAAATGGGGCCTCACAATACCCTTTTTGGAGAGAGGTTTTATTAAGGAGCGGAGTGGAGCGAGGGTGTCCCAGTTTTATGATTAACACTGTGTAAACGGGCTGGAGGACTGCAAGGGCACATTCTGAGAGGAGATGCTGGAGCAACTCTGTGTCAAGTCTTCACCGGTGTTTCATGCACTGTCACCCTTTTCTCGTGTTGAGGTGGCAATGTGGATGACTCTGTGGAAGACTCTGAATATAAGTTATTTTTAATTGGCAACCCCTCTTGTTTAAATGGGGGTTGTTGTTCTGGTCCGAGTTTTTTTTTTACTCTTGTGATACAGTTAGGGAACCAGGTTGGATACTAGCTCACAGGCAGGCCACCTGCAGTTTGATCAAGTCTGATACAAGATGAAGAAATTTCTGCAGAACAAGAAAGGCAGATACTCTTTCAGGAACCAGAACAAGCCTGCCGTTCCTCGCTATCCATCTAAAGATGACTGTAAGTCTGTCTGTATGACTTTTATCGACTTGTTGAAACACATGACTGTACTGTTTCAAGGCTTTGGAGGTTGAAAGCAGAAACTGTCTATGTTGTAGGGTTAATGTTAGATTATCTGTTGCAAATGATCAAACAGGATAGATATTTGTATAATTCTATATTTGGTATGTGTGACCAGGGACATTTTTGGAAGCAAACTCATATATTCATTCTGATCCTGTTTTAATGCTGTACTGTATACCTGTTATAGTTTATATAATGTTATAAAGCTTCCAAAATGAAACATTAGTGATTGGAGTGTATTACCCCAAAAAGCACAATAATCTGCACTCCTAGATTTAAATGTGTTTTCTGTGTTTGGTTATGGCAGATATGTTTGCTTAGAAAACATTGCTTCTTATACGCCTGAGTCATTCTCATGCAAGTAATAGAGTGGTATTATTTCAGAGCCTTCTGTCAGATAGAGATTCCGTGAACTTGGATTCACTTTGGAAGAGAGTGCTTCCCGCTCCTCAAGGTCAAGTACTCTGAGATGTCTTTGGAGTTGTGTTCGAGGTCGGCGACCCCAAGGGTTTGACAGGGGCTGAGAGCACCGCACTGCTTCTCTTATTCTCGTCTCAATCCGCAGGCGACAGAACATCTTTCAGTTGATCCTCATCATACTCCATGTGTTTCTTCATGTTCCTCTCCTCTTCGTCATTCTTCTTTTCTCTCGTGTAGTCATTGCGATGCCGACGTCCAATCAGTGCTGGCCAGAGGAGTTTGGCTTCCAGCTGGGAGGAAGTGGTCCCAGCTACATCCTGTCTGTGGAGGAGGGGAGCAGTGCCTACCTGGCGGGGCTGCAGCCAGGTGACCAGGTCAGAGAGATTCTAGATTCTAAGCAAAACCGAAAGGCTTAATCAGTAATTATTTCAATCCTTTATTTAACCATTATTTAACAAGGCAAGACAATTGACAAACATGCCTTTAATAGTACTACAGGTATGTTATACTACGATGCTATGATAATAGTGTAATAGTATGAACAGGGATTTATACTGGAAAAGCTGTTTCTCGGTCTTATGCTGTCTCTCTGTGATCAGGTGCTGGAGATCGAGGGCCAGAATGTGTCCACTTTGGGATTCCAGGCTGTCATCGCCATCGCTCAGACCCAGAGGAACATCCCTCCCAGCATCGGAGTTGTGTCTCGCATCCAGCAGGTCTGAACTCGCTCTGACTGGGACTCACTTGGCACCATTATGTTGTAGCATGATGTTTGATACTTCTGATTGATTTTAAGTTCCTTTTTCTGTATTTCTGTTTGTGCCTACTGAAAATCCGACTCACTGTATTTCTTATTTTTAAATATTTGTTGTTGTATTTTACGCACTTTTTCTCCACAATTCTTTTGATCTTGGCTCATCGCTGCAACTCCCCAACGGGCTCGGGAGAGGCAAAAACACTATTCAATCGATCATGCGTCCTCCAAAACATGACCCACCTAACCGCACTCCTTAACACCTGCCAGCTTAACCCAGAAGCACCAATGTGTCAGAGGAAACACCGTTCAACTGACATCCCGGGTCAGCCCGCAGGCACCCGGCCCGCCACAAGGAGTCGCTAGAGCACGATGAGCCAAGTAAAGGCTCACCGGCCAAACTCTCCCCTAACCCAGACGACGCTGGGCCAATTGTGCACCGTCCTATGGGACTCCCGACCACGGCCGGTTGTGGCACAGCCCGGGATATGAACCCGGGACCGTAGTAACACCTACAGCATATAATGTAGTGCCTTAGACTGCTGCGCCACTCGGGAGCCCCCGACTCACTGTATTTCTGATACCTCATGTAACCTCAGAAACTGTAGGGATCCTGGATTTGCCGTGCTAATTTCATCGGCAAGGCCATACTTTTCAATTCATTACTGAAAATAAATTCTCTCTATCTTAATATAATACAGTGAAAGTTAAATAATAATTAAATCTCTGCTTCTCAGATGGACATCACCCCGGGTCCTGACGGTCGTTTTGGCTTCACCATCGTGGGAGACTGCCCCCTCCTGGTGGAGGATTGTTCCCCCTGCTCTCCGGCAGGACGAGGTGGTCTGCGGGCCGGCGACTACGTCATGGAGGTCAACAGGATCCCGGTGAGGCACCACGAGATGGCGGCGGCGCTGATCAAGGCGTCCCAGGGGCGTACGCTGAGGCTAGGGGTGCTGTGTCTGGGGCCCAGACGGAAAATACGCAGCAGTGAGAGTATGGATGAGATACAGCTTGAGGGAGACGGGATGAGGACGGACCGCAAACACAAGGCCCTGGAGTTCAACAGGAAGGTGAGGCTTTCTATTAAACTAACTGTTGTATGAGTTGGAGCTATTCAGGGGAGTATTGATGTCCAGAGAAAACAACATTTTGAAAGAGAATACTTTACTGTTAAAAAATCATTACGCAAGCCTACTGAGCTTACTTCCTTAGTTAGCTAGTTGGATACTTTTTTGTAAAGGTATACCATCTTTCTTTAGGGAGTCTGTGTACTATATAGGCCCTTCAACAACAGTTATTGATATATTTCAGATTGACCAGATTTTGGGGGAGGAGCCTGAGGTGAAGGAGAAGCTGTTTGCGGTGCTGAAGCAGTATGCTGCGGAGAAGAAGGTTGATTGGCTGGCCTCTGTCCTCCCAGACATCCTCACCACTGACGAGCAGCAGACGCTCATTGGCCACATCAGGTACATACCCTTGAGTCTCTGCTCCCAATGGTATCATCCATAGAATGTAAATAAAGATAAATACTGTAGACTTAATCTGCAGTTGTGTTCAGTATAGGCTCTTGAGAAAGAGGAGGTAGCCTACCACCCGTACTCCCTGCTGAACATGACTCAGATTATGCCCACAGAGATACATTCAAACCTTCCCATTTTGACAAATAGACATCCTAGTACAACCCAGGTGGGATGCAGCCTCCTAAAATCCCAATGTCCCAATGAAAAGTCATGGTAATCTATGGGGATTATTTTGCAATGGGTGTGTAAACAGGCTTTTCCTTTTGCTAATTTTGCTGGTGGAGGGATTACGGGGAGCTTGCTTAGTGTCAAGCATTGTGAACATTATCACAAGACCCCATCTGCTGCAGACAGGGCTCCAAGACCAGACGGAGGGCACACGACACCGGTACCTTGGTCTTGTCTTGAATCGAAATTAAGTTCAGAATCTAAAATGACACCTAGTGTTTTATCTTTATTGCCTGTGAATTAAAATGTGAGGCCAGATTCTCTCTCTGTGCTTTGACACCAACAAGAAGTACCTTGGTCTTGTCTTGATTTAGCTGGAGGAAGTTGTGAGCCATCCAAGTATTTAAATCACAAATACAGTCTAATAATCCGTGGAGCTAAAATCAGACCCCTTGACTTTTTCCACCTTTTGTTACGTTACAGCCTTATTCTAAAATCGATTGAATAGTGTTTTTCCCTCATCAATCTACACACAATATCCCATAATGACAAAGCAAAAAAAAGTATTTTGAATTTTTGCAAATGTATAAAAAATGGAAAACTGATATCACATTTACATAAGTATTCAGACCCTTTACTCAGTACTTTGTTGAAGCACCTTTGGCAGCAACTATAGCCTCAAGTCTTTTTGGGTATGACGCTACAAACTTGGCACACCTGTATTTGGGGAGTTTCTCCCATTCTTCTCTGCAGATCCTCTCAAGCTCCGTCAGGTTGGATGGGGAGTGTCGCTGCACTGCTATTTTCCGGTCTTTCCAGAGATGTTCGATCGAGTTCAAGCCTGACCTCTGGCTGAGTCACTCAAGGACATTCAGACTTGTCCAGAAGCCACTCCTGCGTTGTCTTGGCTGTGTGCTTAGGGTCGTTGTCCTGTTGGAAGGTGTACGTTCGCCCCAGTCTGAGGTCCTGAGCGCTATGGAGCAGGTTTTCATCAAGGACCTCTCTGTACTTTTCTCTGTTCATCTTTCCCTCAATCTTAGTCTCCCAGTCCCTGCTGCTGAAAAACACCCCCATAGCATGATGCTGTCACCCCCATGCTTCACCGTAGGGATGGTACCAGGTTTCCTCCTGACGTGACGCTTAGCATTCAGGCAAAAAAGTTCAATCTTGGTTTCATCAGACCAGAGAATCTGGTTTCTCATGGTCTGAGAGTCCTTTAGGTGCCTTTTAGCAAACTCCAAGTGGGCTGTCATGTGTCTTCCGTCTGGCCACTCTACCATAAAGGCCTGATTGGTAGAGTGCTGCAGAAATGGTTGTCCTTCTGGAAGGTTCTCGCATCTCCACAGTGGAACTCTGGAGCTCTGTCAGAGTGACCATCAGGTTCTTGGTCACCTTCCTGACCAAGGCCCTTCTCCCCCTATTGCTCAGTTTGGACGAGCGGCCAGCTTTAGGAAGCGTCTTGGTGGTTCCAAACTTCTTCCATTTAAGAATGATGGAGGCCACTATGTTCTTGGGGACCTTCAAGGCTGCAGAAATGTTTTTGTACCCTTTCCCAGATCTGTGCCTCGACACAATCCTGTCTCGGAGCTCTATGGACAATTCCTTCGACCTCTTGGCTTGATTTTGCTCTGACATGTACTGTCAACTGTGGGACCTTATATAGACAGGTGTGTGGCTTTCCAAATCATGTCCAATCAATTGAATGTACCACAGGTGGACCCTAATCAAGTTGTAGAAACATCTCAAGGACGATTACTGGAAACAGGATGCACCTGATCTCAATTTCGGGTCCCATAGCAAAGTTTCTAAATACTTAAGTAAATAAGGTATTTCTGGTTTTTTATAAATTAGCAAACACTTCTAAAAACTTGTTTTTGCTTTGTCATTATAGGGTATTGTGTAGATTGATGAGGAAAACAAATAATTTAATCAATTTTAGAATAAGACTGTAACATAACAACATTTTGAAGTAGAACGGAGAGGCCAACCAACCTCTCCAGTCTGTCCAGAAGGACATCATGGTCAACAGTGTTGAATGCAGCACTTAAATCCAAGAGTACAAGGACAGAGCTGTTTGGCATCTGTGTTGGCTCTAAGGTAATTTATCACTTTAACTAAGGCGATCTCTGTGCTGTGGTGGGCACAACAACCAGATTGGATTTTTTCAAAAATACAGTTGGCACTTCATTTTTTTTTTTGCTGTTTGAAAACCAATTTCTCCAGAAATGAAAGGTTGGATATTGGCTGAAAATTGCTAAGAGCTGAAGATTCTAGATTACTTTTCTTCAGAAGAGGTTTCACCATTGCAGTTTTTAGTGCAGTAGAGAAAGTGCGTGTGAACAAGGAGTGATTAACAATAGCTTGCACTTCTTCAGATATGCAATTAAAAACTGTTTTGAAGAAGGTGGTGGGGATAGGATCAAGGAGGCAGGTAGAAGGCTTAAGTTGTGATGTCACTTTCCTGAGCATGTCTGTGTCAACCAGGGAAAATAACTCCATAGTGCCTTTGCGTGGGAGGCTAGGGCACATATCATCAAACTTCTCATCAGGTCTTGCTTGACTGATACCCAACCTATTGTCGGTTATCTTATCTCTGAAATATGCCGCACACTCATCACATTTAGATGTGGAGAAAAGTTCACATAGGTTTGCGGGGGGAGGATTTATCAGGCCATCAATGGTCAAGAAGAGCACTCTCTCATTATTCTGATTATTAGTGATCCATCTAGAAAAATTAGCCCGTCTGGCATTTCTAATTGACTTGTTATATATGCCATTTAAGACTGATATTCGCTTTTCCTGGGTTACAGCAAGGTCAGTGTACTTAGAAAGCAGGTTTTCCTTTTCTCGCAGCCAAGCTAACAGCCAGAGGATCTCTTCCCTAAGATGCATGATGGTGGTGCATTTCCCAGTTCTACCTTATCTTTGTCTTGTGATTATGTGGAAATCATCTCACACCTGACGCATTTGTGCCCAGCCGTGGATAAAAACACTGGTGGGCTAGCACTGCTAGCGTCAGCCTGCTCCATCTTGAGCCAAATCAAATGGGTTGATGACAGACCTGCCAGATGATATTTGGCGGAGTTCACAATAATCACTGGTTGAGTTGAGTGCCATTGATGATCAGAAGTTAAGCTCAACAATGGCAAAGCCAGTTTTAGTGTGGTCATTTCAAATTCTACCCGATGTCGACAAATCTTGCCAGCCTTGTTCCTGTCTGAGATCAGCTCAAGGATCTGCCAATTGTAATCATCACTGTCTCTGCCTTTTTGAATTAAATTTGTTTGTTTGTGACCTCAACTGAACTCAGAGAATACTGGCTGCTATGGCTAAAGACTCATGTTGTCAGACATTTTAATTAAGATATATTTGCATAACCATTTGTCTTATGTTTTTTCTTGTGTGAAAACGACCAACAAGACTCTCACTAAACCCTTAATCCAAGTACACTTTTTCCTTTAGAGTTGTCAAGATTACTGTTACTTCTATACTCTATGAAGGGAGTAAATTAGAGAGGGAGATGGGCATATTTAATGTGAGATGACACTTCCTGTCTGTTTCTAAGTCGTTAATCTGATTGGTTGGTATGAGGAATCCATCTGAGGGAATGTGGACCATGTGGTCATCCGGCTGTGGTCTTACCAGATCATATCTTTTGTTATCTGACCTTAACTTGTATTTACTAGAGGGAGGCAATGACACAGAGGTAAACAATGTGGATGTGGTGGATTGTGGGTATTGTATCTCAATGTCACTTACTGGTACAGTCTTTACCGTGAAATACTAGCTTACGAGCCCTTCCCAAAAATGCAGAGTTTAAAAATGATCATAAAAATAAAAATAAAATAGTAACACAAGAAGAATAAATTAAAATACACAAGAATGGAGCCAGAACCAGATCACTGTGCAGAGGTATGAGGTATTTGAGGTACATACACTACCGGTCACTTTTTTCTATGAACACTTACATGAAATGAGTTGCAAAATTAATAGGAAATATAGTCAAGACGTTGACAAGGTTATAAATAAAGATTTTTTATATAAATAAGAATTGTGTCCTTCAATCTTTGCTTTCGTCAAAGAATCCTCCATTTGCAGCAATTACAGCCTTGCAGACCTTTGGCATACTAGTTGTCCATTTGTTGATGTAATCTGAAGAGATTTCACGCCATGCTTCCTGAAGCACCACCCACAAGTTGGATTGGTTTGATGGGCACTTCTTATGTACCATACGGTCAAGCTGCTCCCACAACAGCTCAATAGGGTTGAGATCCAGAGACTGTACTGGCCACTCCATTATAGACAGAATTCTTGCATAGTTTGGAGCTGTGCTTTGGGTCATTGTCCTGTTATAGGAGGAAATTGGCTCCAATTAATCGCCGTCCACAGGGTATGGCATGGCGTTGCAAAATGTAGTGATTGAATTCCTTCTTCAATTTCCTTTTACCCTGTACAAATCTCCCACTTTACCATCACCAAAGAACCCCCAGACCATCACATTGCCTCCACCATGCTTGACAGATTGCATGAAGCACTCCTCCGGCATCTTTTCATTTTTTCTGCGTCTCACGAATGTTCTTCTTTGTGATCCGAACACCTCAAACTCTGTTCTTTTTCCCATCTTCATCTTTTCTTTTTATTGGCCAGTCTGAGATATGGCTTTTTCTTTGCAACTCTGCCTAGAAGGCCAGCATCCCGGAGTTGCCTCTTCACTGTTGACGTTGAGACTGGTGTTTTGTGGGTACTATTTAATGAAGCTGCCAGTTGAGGACTTGTGAGGCATCTGTTTCTCAAACTAGACACTCTGATGTACTTGTCCTCTTGCTCAGTTGTGCACCGGGGTCTCCCACTCCTCTTTCTATTCTGGTTAGAGCCAGTTTGCGCTGTTCTGTAAAGGGAGTAGTACCGAGCGTCGTACGAGATCTTCCGTTTCATGGCAATTTCTCGCATGGAATAGCCTTAATTTCTCAGAACAAGAATAGACTGACGAGTTTCAGAAGAAAGTTATTTATTTCTGGCCATTTTGAGCCTGTAATCGAACTCATAAATGCTGATGCTCCAGATACAAAACTAGTCTAAAGAAGGCCAGTTGTATTGCTTCTTTAATCAAAACAACAATTTTCAGCTGTGCTAACATAATTGCAAAAGGGTTTTCTAATGATCAATTAGCCTTTTAAAATGATAAACTTGGATTAGCTAACACAACGTGCCATTGGAACACAGGAGTGATGGTTGCTGATAATGGGCCTCTGTACGCCTATGTAGATATTCCATAAAATATCTGCCGATTCCAGTTACAATAGTCATTTACAACATTAACAATGTCTACACTGTACTTCAGATCAATTTGATGTAATTTTAATGGACAAAAAACTTGCTTTTCTTTCAAAAACAAGGACATTTCTAAGCTACCTCAAACTTTTGAACGTATGTACATGAAGGCAGAGTAAAGTGACTAGGCATCAGGATAGATAATAATAGCAGTAAAATAACGTTTGTGTATTGTGAATGTATGTGTGTTTGTGTTGTGTCGTAATGCGTGTGTGTATTATGTCGGTATGCATGTGTGTGTTATGTTTGTGTATGCATAGGTAGTGTATGTGAATGTGTGTGGGTTTTGTGTGGGAGTGTCAATGCAGTGTGTGAGAGTGAGTATGTATATGGTGTGTATATATAGTCTGGTGAGTGTGCGTAGGGTCAGTGCAATATAAAGTCAGATCCTTTGGGTACCATTAATATGGTATATCAGGTAGGTAGTGATGCCTAAAAATGTGGGTCCTGAGTTTTTCCTGAACACATGACCAGACCAGAGAAAAGTCTTAGTGATATGATTAGATACTCATTATAGAAATTGTTATTGTTATTGATACTGTACTAAGGTTATAAGGTTGTGTATGAATAATTTAATATTCAAATGCAAAGCTATTTTTTTCAATAAGACAGTGATTCCTGATCCCCAGAGGACAGCGACACTTCTTTCCTTCTTTATTCTCTAAATATAGAATGAGTGGCATTTAACAGGCCATGAAAATGTGTTTGTTTTATTCCACTGAATTGGACTCTCTCCCGCCTCTCCTCCTCTTTCTTTCTTTTTTTCTTTCTTTTTTTCTTTCTTTCTTTCTCTCTCTCTCTCTCGCTCTCTTTTTTCCGCTGACCCCCCCTCCCCCCCTCTCTGTGTGGATTTTCTGTGATGGATTTTATCTTAATTATTCTGCTTTAAGCTCTTGCTCGTCTGTGGTTGGTGACCGTTCTCCCTTGACAGTTCAATGCTGGCGATGGTTCTTGGATACACCATGCTGATTCTGTCCCATACCGGTATACTGCATTAAGACTTCAATATACCATTTGTGAACCTATGCACTTACTCACATTTATTATTTTATAATCCTCATAACGTTCCTTCTGATTCTGAAATATGACAGACTACTAACAGTAATGAGCTGTTTGGGGTGAGTACTGGTTTTATTGTTGGGTGTTTTGGGCTGTGGTACTTGCATTTGTCTTGCAGTGGTGTACTGCTGAATGCACACATTTGTTTCAGTACAGGTAGGGACACTGCAGTGTAGTGTGTCAGACTTGCCGTAGGTGGGCAGATAATTATTCTAGTACAGTACTGTACCTGTGCACTTTTACTCTGAGGGATAGTGTGTGTTGCCTGGCAGCCCATGCTCTTTTTCAGAGACTTGTTTTAATGTTTTCTACTATTTATTGTTGTGCAATGATTTAATGCAGTAGTCTGAATTACTTTTTGCAGAATTGAATTCAGTGTTAACTGTATACTTTCTTGCTTGCGTATTGACTCTCGTCACTTGAATGAGACAACATGAAACATTCTAGGATTTTCTACCAGATTATATGATTCATACTTTTTGTCTCTAGCGATTCCTAGAATAAGCGGTAACCTAGAACTCATCATGATAAGTGATGGGGCTTTTTTTGTATCTAATCTCTTGTGTTGTTTTTTCTATAGCTAAAACTGTGGATTATGGAAGCTCCAGACTATTATGTAATTGTAGTCTGTAAAAAAGTTACCCTAAAAATGACTGAATTTAAGGTGCTATTGATCATTTGATTTATTGATACTGCCATGTTTGATGTATTGGTATATGAGTTATTGCTGCCATATTGATTGTGTTTAAGGAAGCTAAACTAATGTCAACAAAAACAGTCTCCTTTAATGTGGGTGTGCATACCATAGAAGTGTAATGTACTGTAACTACCAAAGCCTCCTCCCACATTTACAGTAATTTACAGCATTACTCTATCTAGCAAATCACTTTACAATTTACATCCACTCTCAACCATTGATCTTCCCTCATAGGTCATCATCACATTGCTCTCCCACTGCAACGCTCCATTTCCAGACAGTTTGGAGTGTATTTGATAGGTGTATTAGAGAAATAAACGAGGTTTCAGCTGCGTAATCACCTCCATTACTGGACAATGCTTTATTGGCCTTAAAAAGCTTCCTAATGCTGGAGGACTCAACAACCCCTTTAAACGACACTATTTAACTACAGGCAGAATCACATATTGTTATTATTATTATTATATATCTATATAGGTAGGAGATGCAGGCGGCATGTGCTACAAAGAGTGACAAATGTCTGTTTCTAGAGCGCTCCTCTCTTTTCTGATTGTTTGCATGTCGTGGGTAAGAGACTGATCACAGGTGTGTTCAGACAAACCAAGGCTATCTGATGTTTCTGTTGGTAGCTGACTGGCAAATTGGCAATATAACACAATATTGTTGTGTACTAATGATGTTACTGTGGAGATATTCTTTGAAGCTCCATAATCACCATTATGTTAAAGTACTGTATGTGTTAATGTCAGAGATCTGTTGAAACTCAAAACTGACCCTGTTTATTGATAATCTGTCCAACATCTGGGTCTGATGGCCACTGACCAACGACATAGTGACGCTAATCACTGGTTTTTAAACCACATGATTATCTCCGAAATCCCTCCCCTCAATCTTTAATGTCCACCGGTCATTTAGTGCCTGGCAAGCGACAGTGTGGCAAAGCAAAGCAATAAATAGCGACAGTACAGTCTCTCACATCTGGAATAGAAATGAAATGAGGTCTCCCAGTTAGATTTCTATTTGTCATTTCTCCCTTTGGAGACATCCATCCTCCCTCCACTGTCTTAGATAATTATAGAGCACCACTCAACTCTGCTGCAAATGAGGTCACATTGGTTGAAAACTCAATTAGTTCCAAAGATAAGACAGTTTCGACAACTTTTATGACGAGGCGGCTGTTTGAAAAAAGAAAATCTTGTATTGATCAGTGAAGGCTTAATTGTAGTTGTGGTGGCAGATAAGGTTTTCTTAGAAATACCACTGAATTACACAAGGAAGCCAGATAATAATATGGCTAGAGATGTAGAAAAGCTTTAGAGAGAAACCCACTCTGTGGGTTGGTGAGAGACCAAGCTAAACGATGCTGCATAAGTACATCACAACAGTAATGAGTGTCCACAAATCGCTTTCCATAAAATAGCAGGTTCTACACGAGTTCCAAATATGTCTCCATGTGTCTGGATAACTCAGTAGCACTGTGGAAGAATCATGGCTAATTAGCAGAACATTCCCCTATGGTGGCTAGAATCCTTATTGTCTCTGAAGAACTTCTCTCTGTGTCCAATTTGCTTGATTTAGCTGTCCAACTTGTTTGAATTTGCATAATTAGCTAGTTCATTTCACACGTTTCTGCATGTTGCTTCTCTTTCGCTCTTTCGCTCTCTCTCTTTCTCTCTGTCCTGTTTGTGTCATATTTTAATTGCGTGGCCAGTTAGTTTGTTTCCCGGAATTCTCCACTTTATTATAATTTATCTCTCGCCACTCATCGTCACCTGCGCCTCATAACACCTACCTGGACCCCATCACCTCCTTGATTATCTTCTCTATATCTGTCACTCTCCTTTGGTTCTTTCCTCGGGTGTTATTGACTCTGTTTCATGTCGGTGTGTTTCGTGTTTATTGTTTTGTTTATTTATTAAAACACTCACACCCTGAACTTGCTTCCCGACTCTCAGCACACTCGTTACATTTATACTGTAAGTACTCACAAGATCTGTATGTTACGCTCGTCGTTTGAATGAGGAGACCAAGGTGCAGCGTGGTAGGCAAACATCTTACTTTATTTAAAATAAAACCAAAAAACAACCAAATACAAAACGAACATAAAGTTCTGCAGGCTACACAGCAACAATACAAAATCAAGATCCCACAAACTAAAGGTGGAAAAAAGGCTGCCTAAGTATGATCCCCAATCAGAGACAACAATAGACAGCTGCCTCTGATTGGGAACCCTACCAGGCCAAACAAAGAAATAGGAAAACTAGATTGCCCACCCTAGTCACACCCTGACCTAACCAAAATAGAGAATAAAAGGATCTCTAAGGTCAGGACGTGACACTGTATTGGATGATGTGTTAATTGGGAGCATTTGTTTTAATTCCCATAAACAATTCCATCTGTATTAATGCAATGTTGTTCATCAGTTCTAATTTGCTAATGCATACACACCGTTCCTGTTTAACTTCTTATGGCTGGGGGCAGTATTGAGTAGCTTGGATGCCCAGAGTAAACTTCCTGCTACTCAGGCCCAGAAGCTAAGATATGCATATTATTAGTAGATTTGGATAGAAAACACTCTGAAGTTTCTAAAACTGTTTGAATTATGTATGTGAGTATAACAGAACTCATATGGCAGGCAAACACCTGAGAACAAAATCCAACCAGGAAGTGGGAAATCTGAGGTTTGTAGGTTTTCAAGTCTTTGCCTATCCAATATACAGTGTCTATGGGGTCATATTGCACTTCCTAAGGCTTCCACTAGATGTCAACAGTCTTTAGAACCTTGTTTCAGGCTTCTACTGTGAAGGAGGAGAGAATAAGAGCTGATTGAGTAAGAGGCCTGGCAGAATGCCATGAGCTCAGTCAGGTGCGTGCCCGTCAGAGGTAGCTGCGTTCCTTTTCCTTTCTAAAGACAAAGGAATTCTCCGGTTGAAACATTATTGAAGATTTATGTTAAAAACGTCCTAAATATTGATTCTATACATCGTTTAACATGTTTCTACGAACTGTAATGGAACTTTTTGACTTTTCGTCTGGCCTGCGCCTCGTGAATTTGGATTTGTGAACTAAACGCGCGAACAAAAAGGAGGTATTTGGACATAAATGATGGACTTTATCGAACAAAACAAACATTTATTGTGGAACTGGGATTCCTAGGACTGCATTCTGATGAAGATCATCAAAGGTAAGTGAATATTTATAATGCTATTTCTGACTTCTGTTGACTCCACAACATGGCGGGTATCTGTTTATCTGTGCTTTTTCCGTAAAGCATTTATGAAATCTGACACAGCGATTGCATTAAAGAGAAGTTCATCTAAAGTTCCATGCATAACACTTGTATCTTTTATCAATGTTTACTATGAGTATTTCTGTAAATTGATGTGGCTCTCTGCAAAATCACCGGATGTTTTGGAAGCAAAACATTACTGAACATAACGCGCCAATGTAAACTGAGATTTTGGGATATAAATATGAACTTATCGAACAAAACATACATGTATTGTGTAACATGAAGTCCTATGAGTGTCATCTGATGAAGATCATCAAAGGTTAGTGATTAATTCTATCTCTATTTCTGCTTTTTGTGACTCCTCTCTTTGGCTGGAAAAATGGCTGTGTTTTTCTGTAACTAGGTGCTGACCTAACATAATCGCATGGTATGCTTTCGTCGTAAAGCCTTTTTGAAATCGGACACTGTGGTGGGATTAACAACAAGTTTATCTTTAAAATGGTGTATAATACTTGTATGTTTGAGGAATTTTAATTATGAGATTTCTGTTGTTTGAATTTGGCGCCCTGCACTTACACTGGCTGTTTTCATATCGATCCCGTTAACGGGATTTCAACCATAAGAAGTTAAACCAGCTGTCCGCTGCCCTCTGTGTGTGTGTGCGTGTGGTGTGTGTGTGTGTGTGTGTGTGTGTGTGTGTGTGTGTGTGTGTGTGTGTGTGTGTGTGTGTGTGTGTGTGTGTGTGTGTGTGTGTGTGTGTGTGTGTGTGTTGTTTTCATCATCAGCTGTTGCTTTTACATCTGTGTCACAATTGCTGTAATGAACCGTATGTTTTATATCTTCAATTAGCAAACAATTAGTTCTCTGATTAAATAACACCATACTGCTGTTATCTTGGTTATGTTATTAAAGACAGACAAGACGATGGCTTTGATCAGTGTGGTTGTCTACATGATGAGAAGATGATAATCCTTCACCTCATATCATTCTCCCTCTGAGAATCCCACAGTTCCTAGAGATGCTCAGAAAAGCTATTGTTCTGCTCCTCAGATAGATAGGCAGGCAGGCAGATAGATAGATAGATGACAGCAAGAGGGAGAGCAAGAGAGGGAGAAATGGAGAGAAAAGTGATAGAGTAATATATTGCTGACTCCCACACCTTTGCTGTTTCTGTGTTGGTATCTGCAGCAGAGTGAATCCACACTGTAGCAAATGACGCCACTGCACAGAGGGCTGGCTCACTGACTAGCTCTATAGACATCTCTCTCCCTCTTTCTCGCTATCCAACCTTCACTTCTCTTCTTTATCCATGGACTACAGCGACTAAATGGAAACACAGCGACTTTTTAGAAGAAGTGCGTTTGTTTTGTTTCTCGTCAATCTATGGATTTCTAAGTATGTTTTATGATGATTCTCTTTCACCAAGTCAACAGTGATATGTATTCAGCTGCGTGAATTTTCTTCTCCAACCTGGATGCTTGTTTCTCAGTTCTAGCTCCGACTTTTTCCTCTGAATCTCAGATCAGGGCTTTGGTATGCGTGGTGTGGTTTTGGGCACCAGAGTTGATACAGACTACTGAGGTATCTAGTAAGACCTTCTGATTCCCGGAGATCTACATAATCTCTGTCTTCATCATCTCTGATTCCTCTGGGCAGAGGTGACAGACTGTTGAGGGGTGACTGCTGAGGTCTACCTGGTGGTAGCCCCTTGGATCCAGGGGGAACTCCACCCATGCACCTCTCCACCCTTCCCCCTACTTTCTCTTCCTCTTTACATGCTGGTCCCTCTCTCACCATGTTCACCAGGATCTTCATCCCCAAGAAGCACCGGCAGCGGTTTGACGAGGCCGTTTCCCAGAGCCTGATCCAGAGGATCTGTCGCAGTAAGAGCATCAGCGAGCCGGGCCCACAGGGCCGTCTGAGACGTAGCCGCAGCGAGGACCACCCCGACCGCCACTACGGCTCCAAACGGGCCAGCTCAGTACCCCGTGACCCCGGGGAGGACGGAGGGGGAAAGGAGAGAGGAGAGAGGGGGTACAGGAAGTCTATGTCGGGCATACCTGTGCATCAATCAGGAGCCAATCAGAGGTTAGTATACAGTATGGTGTATTTAGCTATGACTCCCACTCACCTGAGAGAGAGAAGATTTTGAATATGCTGTTTGTGTGGTTGGAGCTGGAAATAATGGACATATATTGGACTTAAAATTACTACTGAATGACATTTTAAAAATAAGTGTTCCAACCCGCTGGGTAACATCTGGGTAATTCTCTAAATGTTTAAATGTGATGTTTGTTGATAGATGATTTGGAAGCACCTGTTGATTAGGGAACAGTCTCTGTTAACCATTGAGTTTGTTTACTCACCTAATATTATAACTATTATAGCTTTCAGTGTCCAACCTATAATAACATGGAGGAATTAAGATTATGACTCAGAAAGTCAGTACCATACAGCAGTCTCAGCTCAAGCCATACAGTAGCTCACTCCATTCCAGTTTTACAGATACACTTTGCAGTAGACTCAAGTCCATGTTTTACCAACAGCCCCCTCCCCTCCCCATGGCCTATATCCTAATGAGCAGCATGTTGGAATATGTCCTGTGTAATCATCTACCATTATTTATGGTAAACTGCCTTTCGAGGGGTAAGGTTTCAAGTCAATATGGAATAGTGAATAGAGCAATATTGAAATCTCCAGTGATGATAGGTTACTTGATTGATTGTTAATTGAATCATCAACATCATGTTTTTAGCTCCTCTTCTGTGCTGCTTCTTGGGTTATGGAATGGTACTGATGTATATAAAGTGCAAATGGTAGATGAGGGGAGAGATGAGATCTGTTTTCTTCACCTTTTCTAACCCACCAGTTTCTTATCCCCAGTGCTTTGCAGTGCCGAGCCTACCCTCTGTGTCTCTGTACGTATAGCACAGTACAGTACTCTAAAAACCTATTTGAATACTTTTCATCTGTCCCGTCTTACATAACAAGCATAAAGACAATCAAATAGTGGATTTTATCCGTTTCCTCTCCTCTCCTTCTTCTGTTATATTCTCCACCCGGCACAGCCAGAAGAGGACTGGCCACCCCTCATAGCCTGGTTCCTCTCTAGGTTTCTTCCTAGGTTTTGGCCTTTCTAGGGAGTTTTTCCTAGCCACCGTGCTTCTACACCTGCATTGCTTGCTGTTTGGGGTTTTAGGCTGGGTTTCTGTACATCACTTTGAGATATCAGCTGATGTACGAAGGGCTGTATAAATAAATTGGATTTGATTTGATTCTGCTTTATGGAACTCTGTTTATATATATGATGTTGCCTTGAGTAGTTTCCATGGCAACTGTGATATCTCCATCCCAGTCTTTGATGGTAATGCTTCTTTCTGGGAGCCAGGGAACAGAGGCATCACTGTCTGAGCTGGAAGTTACACTTGTTATGTGGTATTCCTACTGGACACACTAGCTGCTGTTTATTTTTTACTCATTCACATTCCTTTATTGTTCAAGTTACATAACAATATAGTTACATAGCAGACAGCGTGATGTGAGCATGATAATATGAAATCCCTGTAGAATTGTTATTTACTGTTGAGAATGCTAGGCTATTCTAAACACCAGTAGTACTTGATAAATACAGTTGAAAGCTGTTGAAAGCCCATTGATAAAACATCAGTACACAACAAAGGTAGTAATGTAGTTCCTGAAATATTACAACTATAATGTTACAACCATATCTTTTCCTACTTCTACTGTAAAAATGTATACAAATGTATGTTCTGACAGAAAATAATAGACACTTTGTAATGTTCCCTCAGCCTCCGTGCTCCTCCTAGGACAGTAAGGGTTTACAGAGGGAAGAAGAGTTTTGGGTTCACCCTGAGGGGGCATGCCCCTGTCTGTATCGACTCTGTCATCCCAGGTAAGTTATGACGCACTGCTGATTACACTTCTGTATGTGGTGTGTTGGGTGGATGAAGTTCTATGTTTTGTGTTGGGTAACACTGTATTGTACTGGGCTGGTATCAGGTGGGTGTTGTTGGCTGTTGGGGATGCTGTAGTCAGTAGTGGGTGTTATGTGTTTGGGATGCTGTGATCAGTATTTTATGTATTTATTTATTTAACCTTTATTTAACTAGGCAAGTCATTGGGATGCTGGGCAAGTGGGATGCTGTGGTCAGTAGTGGAGGTTGTTAGGTGTTGGGGATGCTGTGGTCAGTAGTAGAGGTTGTTAGGTGTTGGGGATGCTGTGGTCAGTAGTGGAGGTTGTTAGGTGTTTGGGATGCTGTGGTCAGTAGTGGAGGTTGTTAGGTGTTGGGGATGCTGTGGTCAGTAGTGGAGGTTGTTAGGTGTTGGGGATGCTGTGGTCAGTAGTAGAGGTTGTTAGGTGTTGGGGATGCTGTGGTCAGTAGTGGAGGTTGTTAGGTGTTGGGGATGCTGTGGTCAGTAGTGGAGGTTGTTAGGTGTTGGGGATGCTGTGGTCAGTAGTAGAGGTTGTTAGGTGTTGGGGATGCTGTGGTCAGTAGTGGAGGTTGTTAGGTGTTGGGGATGCTGTGGTCAGTAGTGGAGGTTGTTAGGTGTTGGGGATGCTGTGGTCAGTAGTGGAGGTTGTTTGGTGTTGGGGATGCTGTGGACAGTAGTGGAGGTTGTTAGGTGTTGGGGATGCTGTGGTCAGTAGTGGAGGTTGTTAGGTGTTTTGGATGTTGTGGTAAGTAGTAGAGGTTGTTAGGTGTTGGGGATGCTGTGGTCAGTAGTAGAGGTTGTTAGGTGTTGGGGATGCTGTGGTCAGTAGTGGAGGTTGTTAGGTGTTGGGGATGCTGTGGTCAGTAGTAGAGGTTGTTAGGTGTTGGGGATGCTGTGGTCAGTAGTGGAGGTTGTTAGGTGTTGGGGATGCTGTGGTCAGTAGTGGAGGTTGTTAGGTGTTGGGGATGCTGTGGTCAGTAGTAGAGGTTGTTAGGTGTTGGGGATGCTGTGGTCAGTAGTGGAGGTTGTTAGGTGTTTGGGATGCTGTGGTCAGTAGTGGAGGTTGTTAGGTGTTGGGGATGCTGTGGTCAGTAGTGGAGGTTGTTAGGTGTTGGGGATGCTGTGGTCAGTAGTAGAGGTTGTTAGGTGTTGGGGATGCTGTGGTCAGTAGTAGAGGTTGTTAGGTGTTGGGGATGCTGTGGTCAGTAGTGGTTGTTAGGTGTTGGGGATGCTGTGGACAGTAGTGGAGGTTGTTAGGTGTTTGGGATGGTATGGTCAGTAGTGGAGGTTGTTAGGTGTTGGGGATGCTGTGGTCAGTAGTGGAGGTTGTTAGGTGTTGGGGATGCTGTGGTCAGTAGTAGAGGTTGTTAGGTGTTGGGGATGCTGTGGTCAGTAGTGGAGGTTGTTAGGTGTTGGGGATGCTGTGGACAGTAGTAGAGGTTGTTAGGTGTTGGGGATGCTTTGGTCAGTAGTGGAGGTTGTTAGGTGTTGGGGATGCTGTGGTCAGTAGTGGAGGTTGTTAGGTGTTGGGGATGGTATGGTCAGTAGTGGAGGTTGTTAGGTGTTGGGGATGCTGTGGTCAGTAGTAGAGGTTGTTAGGTGTTGGGGATGCTGTGGACAGTAGTGGAGGTTGTTAGGTGTTGGGGATGCTGTGGTCAGTAGTGGAGGTTGTTAGGTGTTTGGGATGCTGTGGTCAGTAGTGGAGGTTGTTAGGTGTTGGGGATGCTGTGGTCAGTAGTGGAGGTTGTTGTTGGGGTGATCTGATCTAGAGGGGTGTTACCTGAATATACAGTATGTTTCAGGAGGTGGAGGCGTGTCTCTGAGTCAATAGCTAATCAAATCAAATTGTATTTGTTAAGTACACATTGTCCAACATCCACCCACTGTACAATAAGACAGACAGGACAGTCATGCTGGGTCATGCTTTTATTGTTGTATTAGTTTGATTAAGGGCCATTTAAGGGGATAAGAGGAGGGTGAATACATGGATGGATGTGGATGTTGCTGTGTGCAGTGATGGAGATGTTCTGCTGTACTTCTAAATGCGGAGGTTGGGGCAGCAGGTAGCCTAGTGGTTAAGAGTGTTGGGCCAGAAACCGAAAGGTAGCTGGTTCAAATCTCCAAGCCAACTAGTTGAAAAATCTGTTGATATGCCCTTGAGCAAGTTACTTAACTCCAATTGCTCTGGATAAGAGTGTCTGCTAAATTACTAAAATGTCAAATGTTGTACCAGAGTATAATAATATGGGGTTTACCGGATGCTCATCTTTGTCAGGGCTGAGGCGGGGGAGGTGTGTGTGTGTGTGTGTGTGTGTGTGTGTGTGTGTGTGTGTGTGTGTGTGTGTGTGTGTGTGTGTGTGTGTGTGTGTGTGTGTGTGTGTGTGTGTGTGTGTGTGTGTGTGTGTGTGTGTGTGTGTGTGTGTGTGTGTGTGTGTGTGTGTATATGATGCCGTCCACCCACTACAGATCTGAGCAGAGGCCAGCAGTAAGTTACTCACTGACTCAGGACAGCTGTATATGGAGATGCTGTGGGTGGATGAGATAAGATCGTGATGTACAGGCATCCATAAGAACACACTGTCTCGTGTCAGAGAGCCTGCATGGCCATGTGGTACTGTACACCTACTTAAGAACGATAGATAATAATATTATGCTAAATTGGTTCCTAAAGGCCTACCGGCATAACCCAATACATCAGACAACACATGGTGCATAAAAACAACAACAGTCAAATACCACGTACTGATTTGATTAATGAGGCTTTTATAAATGTTATGTTTTTGCGTATCATCATGGATTGTTATGTGTCTTCCCTCCTTTTCTCTCTGACTCTCATCCCCTTGTCTCTCTTCAGACAGCCCTGCTGAAGACTGTGGTCTCAAACCAGGCGACCGCATCCTTTTCCTCAATGGGCTGGACATGAGGTACACAAACCTGTTATGACTTTACTTTACCTTATGATGCACACAAGAGAGTGAGTCAAGCTGGGCTGGTGTGTTTCTGTGTGCACGCACATGCGTGGATGTGTGTGTGGAATGGTATTTGAGAAAATTCTTGTGGGAAGTCCTTTTACGCCCTTTAAACTGACTTATTTTTCCTTTTTATTCTGATCATGAAGAAGTGTAGGAGTGCCCATTAGAACACAGCCTGGCTGGAATCACATTTGTTCAGGAGGGCTCTGTCAATATTTCACCACCCATAGCACAATATCACCCACAGTATCACCCACAAATACCTCATTATACCACCCTAGTAACCATGTAAACTATGGGTCACATGGGTGAGTAGTAGAGCGCACTACTGAATACTGTAGATAGTAACTCTCTGTACCTTTCAGTGTCTGTAGGAGGTAGTCCAATGACAAAATCCTTGCAAGATCGTGTCCACATTGATTTTATTATTGACAGTGACTGTGTGTGTGTGTGTGAGTCTTCAGGAACTGTTCCCATGAGAAGGTGGTGTCCATGCTGCAGGGCAGTGGTGCCATGCCAACCCTGGTGGTGGAAAGCGGCCCCTCTGGTTACTCCCTCCCTGACCAGGGGGACCAGGAGGACACTTCCCCAAGCGTGGCCCCTTCAGTGGCCCCAAGGTCCCGCTCCCCGGTACCCCTCAGCTCCCTACAGTGGGTGGCTGAGATCCTCCCCCCCAGCATCAGGGTCCACGGACGTACCTTTAGCCAGCAGCTGGATCACCTGCTCACCGTACAGGAGAGATACACCATTTGCAAGGCCCTGGAGACCTTCTTCCAACACAGGTGGGGGGGGGGGTATTAGAGGATGGAGAGGAAGTAGAAGAGAGAGAGAGAGAGAGAGAGAGAGAGAGGGAGAGGGAGAGGGAGAGAGAGAGAGAGAGAGAGAGAGAGAGAGAGAGAGAGAGAGAGAGAGAGAGAGAGAGAGAGAGAGAGAGAGAGAGAGAGAGAGAGAGATAAAGGTATTTTATCACTTTTCAAATGTCAGGAATGATGATTTATACATTTGAAATGGCTCACACATCAATAGTAAATATTACATACATTTTATGTTTACCTACCCTAAAGGAGAGTTACAGAAACATAATCTAACAGTTCCCTTCCAAATAACATCCTACCCCTCAATAATCTGCTTGAATCCTAATATGGTTCATTACATCTTATTACATGCACTAAATGTAAATTATATAATTATATACATTATATAATGGTAAACTTGTCTAATCTAAAGCAATACATGTTATTTTACAGAGTACAGAATCAAAGAGTCACCAAGACAAATTCCCTATCAACGTTACTGAATAGCAATAAACCTTTTCGAAAGTAGGATTTTTTACTTTTATTTGAGCATGTTTGAGAAAGTGCACACGTTAACAAGCTACCAGGTGCATGGAAAAAAAGTATTCTTAATAATAAAAAGAAGAAAAACTCCAGCACACTGGTAGGAGTTGAGTTGTACCTCCCCAATACCCTGATGAAACATTGGTTCAAAATATCTATTCAATTAATGGAAGAATGAATATTACCCGTGTGCTTGAGTTTTTAATTAATTTTTATTTTAGCATGTTTTAAAATACTTTTTGTAGCAACAAAAAGGTCAGATTTCGATTTTTTTTGTCTGTGTTGTTCAGAAGTATCTAAAATAGTGACTTCTTCATTGTATGTGTTCAGGAACGTGGACACCCTGATTGTTGATGTGTTCCCGGTGTTGGACACTCCAGCCAAGCAGGTGATCTGGCAGTTCATCTACCAGCTGCTGACCTACGAGGAGCAGGAACACTGTCAGAGCAAGATCTCACGCTTCCTGGGCTTCAAGACCGCAGGTGGGTCAGCCATTAGCAACATCTCTCTGCCTGCTTGGTTGGGTCTGTTGTGTGTGAGTGAGTTGAGTTAGATGTGGGGTCTCTGTCTGGTTATGCTCTCACCGGTTTAGATTTTATATAATGTTTTGTCTTTCATAGTGGAAGATTGCTTTGCATCTTTACAGGCAAGGCTTTGCAGAGGCAAAAACGTAGACAACTAGATGTTACAATGAAAATAGCTGACAACTAGAGAATATATTTATTGTTCGGTGGGATGTTCTTAGATATTTCCTCCTGTCATTCTAATTCATTTGAATTCTTCTCTCTCTTTCTCTCTGTGTGTGTGCGTGCATGCGTGCGCGTGTGCGTGTGTGTGCGCGTGTGTGCGTGTGCGTGTGCGTGTGCGTGTGCGTGTGTGTGTGTGTGTGTGTCTGTGTGTGTGTGTGTGTGTGTGTGTGTGTGTGTGTGTATGCAGCAGCAGAGCCTGAGCCAGAGCCAGGTGCAGGACAGGAGCACCACAGGAGGAGCAGCTCAGTGCGTGTGTCAGGTACCTCCTACAGAGGCAACGTACGGGAGAGGAGCTCTGACGACTGCATCATCGGAACACACCTGGGAATGGGTACGAATGTGATCAGCTCAACAACTATTTGTTCTTGACCTTGATTGGAAGGGTTTCATCTCAACTAGCCACTCCAGGGCTGAGGGTTGACTTGCTGCTTCTAACAGAGAACATCTATCCAAGCCAAGTATTGCATTAAGCCCATCTTTACTCTCATAGGGCCAAATCCTAACTTGAGAAATGCCTACAGTAACTTGGAATTTAGCATAAACCTCACATTGACGCCAATGGGAGATTTGTACAGAAATTCAAGTTACAGGTGTACTGTGTAGTGTACAGTAAATCTCAAGTTAGGATCCAGCTCATAGCTCAAAATGCACTAGGCCTCTGTCGCTTCTCCATGCTGTTAAGGACATTATGCCGCTTCCTGCTGTCTCCTGCTGTCTCGTGCTGTCTCCCCTCCTCTCTGGGCTTGAGAGGAGGTGGATCCTCATGACTGTTTGTCCCTTCATGTGGACGCAGGGATACATGTGGATGCACCAGGGAGTGGGACACCTGGAGAGAGACAGTGTGGAGACGGCACCTCCTTCCCAGAGTCCCCTGACCTGAATCACGTGGGTATAAAACTGCAACACAATGGTCAGCCATGCAGAGCCAGCGGTGCTAATTATGAGCCATCTATTTATAAAGAGAAATACTTACAGGGCTCTGCTGTACTGCAATGCTTTTACCAGTGCTTTGGGAAACACTTTATCTGGACGTCTGCTCACGAACTGTCTGTAAATAGTATTACATAGTTACAGTATGTTAACATTTAAAAAGACAAATATGACGCATGTTGTTTAGGATTTTTACTCAATGTTAATAATGGTTAACAAACGATCTAGTAATGATTCATAAAGAGTTTATAAGCAGACCTTGTGATAAAGAGTTCCTAGTGCTTTGTGCTAACGGCCTGCTCACACCCCTACGACCCCTAGATGTCAGGAGTGTACACAGAGCTGGAAAGTGTGTACACAGGGAAGAATGCCATGAAGGCCATGCAACAGAGTCACAGTCGTTGCTCTCCACTGACCCTACCAGACTTTGAGGAGCTGGGACAGACTGACGCCTATGGCCAGTCTCCTGCTCGCTCCTCCCTCAGTCAAGGTAGCACAGGTAACACCGACTCACACACACACACCCACACCGTTGACATGGGAACCACTTGAAGCCAATGGTCAGTATATCATAAAGGTTACAACAACATCATCATTAACGTTGTCACTCATGCTCGCTTTAAGGATGACACATGAGATCATTTAAGATGGAACCCATCTGGTTTAAAGAGACTTCTTTAGAGTAAATTGAACAAACAGCTGCCACGTGGGTCAAGTTTTATTTAAACCAAATAAAACGCTGAGTCACAAAGTCCTCTGTTAGATATCTTTGAAATAATGCAGCGTTTCTTCTCCCCCCCACAGGGAACCGTAAATCAGGTCTGTCTCTGACATGGAAGGAGCCTCTGCCCGACCCTCTGTATGAGTTCTATCATGAGGGAACCACCCCGTCTCCTGGCAGCGTTGACTCCAACCCTTACGTGAGCCTGGAGAGCCCCCCTCCGTCTCCCCAGCACTCTGACGACCCCACCAGCCCCCTGTCCAGACGCAGGAAGCTCTTCACCTTCTCCAGACCCCCCCGGAGCAGGGACACGGACAAGTTCCTGGACGCTCTGAGCGAACAGCTGGGACACCGTGTCACTCTGGTGGATAACTTCCTCCCTGGAGAGAACGATTATGAGGAGGTGAGAGACAGAGACAGTAGATGAAGAGATAGTCACTGTGAGGAGGTGAGAGACAGAGACAGTAGATGAAGAGATAGTCACTGTGAGGAGGTGAGAGACAGAGACAGTAGATGAAGAGATAGTCACTGTGAGGAGGTGAGAGACAGAGACAGTAGATGAAGAGATAGTCACTGTGAGGAGGTGAGAGACAGAGACAGTAGATGAAGAGATAGTCACTGTGAGGAGGTGAGAGACAGAGACAGTAGATGAAGAGATAGTCACTGTGAGGAGGTGAGAGACAGAGACAGTAGATGAAGAGATAGTCACTGTGAGGAGGTGAGAGACAGAGACAGTAGATGAAGAGATAGTCACTGTGAGGAGGTGAGAGACAGAGACAGTAGATGAAGAGATAGTCACTGTGAGGAGGTGAGAGACAGAGACAGTAGATGAAGAGATAGTCACTGTGAGGAGGTGAGAGACAGAGACAGTAGATGAAGAGATAGTCACTGTGAGGAGGTGAGAGACAGAGACAGTAGATGAAGAGATAGTCACTGTGAGGAGTTGAGAGACAGAGACAGTATATGAAGAGATAGTCACTGTGAGGAGGTGAGAGACAGAGACAGTAGATGAAGAGATAGTCACTGTGAGGAGGTGAGAGACAGAGACAGTATATGAAGAGATAGTCACTGTGAGGAGGTGAGAGACAGAGACAGTGTATGAAGAGATAGTCACTGTGAGGAGGTGAGAGACAGAGACAGTAGATGAAGAGATAGTCACTGTGAGGAGGTGAGAGACAGAGACAGTGTATGAAGAGATAGTCACTGTGAGGAGGTGAGAGAGCCAGAGAGTCACAATTAGACAATGTGCGCTCTAAGAGAATTGGTGTGAAATGTTAATGATACCAGATCAAATTCGCCAACAGGCCATCTGTGCCTACAGTAGTGTTATTGAGTGAAGAAACAGTTATGTACAAGTTATTTAAGTATCTACAGTGTAGTAAATCCAATGTTTATGAATAAGATACAGACGGTACAGTATGTGAAGTTGTTATTGCGTCGACAGATACAGTATTTATGGAGTTGGTTTCCATTGTTTCTGAAGAAAAGCGGTGCATATGAATAGGAAATTATTAGATACATTATCGTCGTACAATAAAGGTTGATTATAAGGTGTGTGCAGACTATTCAGGATGTATACAGTGATAAAATGACCATCAGATTATACAGTATGTGTGCGTCTGATTGTAAGGTTTCTGAAAACTGTATACGGTTATAATATGTAAATCAGATGACATGGTGTGTCTAATTATATAGTATGAGAATGATGATTATCTGCTGTGTCCAGATGAGTTTCCAGGATGAGCAGGAAGTGAGCTACCTCCCCCGTCAGCTGAGCAGTGCCAGCAGTGAGGACATCAGCAGCAACGATGACGCCACCTCCCTCACCTACTCCTCCGGGTCAGAACACATCCCCATCCCCCCGCCCCCCCAGAGCGCCCCACCGCCCCCGCCCTTCCCCACCCCCCTACCCCCGCCACCCTTCGGCTTCTCCGACCCCCTCCCCATTACCTCGGTCCTCTCTCACTTTTCCCCCGAACACATCCCCCGGGCGCGCATGTCCTTCCAGCCGCAGCACCCAATCATCCCCCCTCCCCCGCCCCCTCCACGGACCTTCGCGTACAACAGGCCGACCCTACACAAGGTGCTGCCGACCAGGGATGAACTACAGGACCGTTTCCACCACCAAGCACCCCAGATGACTCTCCCCCTGGCCCCTTGCTACTCTCCCCAGCCCTCTCGCCCCAGGAACCTGCCCCGCCAGGCCAGCCAGCCTCAGCCACTGACCCAGCCCATCCTGTGTCCCCAGCCCTCCCCTCAGCCCAACAGGCAAAGCCAGCTCGCCCTCCAGAGGCACCACCAGCTTCACCACCAGCCCTACCAGCCCCTGCTGTGCCACCAGCCCTACCAGCCCCAGCTGAGTCACAGCCTGCCCCCCCAGCCCCCACACCTGTCCCAGCCCCAGAGTCACCCTCCCCAGCCTCTTCACCTGTCCCAGCCCCAGAGTCACCCCCCCCAGGCCCCTCACCTGTCCCAGCCCCAGAGTCACCACCCCCAGGCCCCTCACCTGTCCCAGCCCCAGAGTCACCTTCCCCAGCCCCCTCACTCAAAGACCTACGAGACCCCTATCTCAGTGTCAGAGCTCCAGAAACACAAGGTGCCCCCACCGCCCCCTCCACCACTGCCGCCCCCGTGCGACCCGCCTCCACTGCCCAATTCCAGTCCCTGTGCTGGGGACACCAACCACATGAGTGTCAAGAGGCTACGCTGGGAGCAGGTAGAGAACTCTGAGGGGACCATCTGGGGACAGGTACGTGTGGAGTCTATTATATTAACCCTGAACCTGGAATCAGTACTGTTGTTGTTGTTTTGTTCAGACATGCATTGACAGGTACTTTGTCTGCTTTAGCTTGGAGAGGACCCTGACTATGACAAACTGAGTGACATGGTGAAGTACCTCGATCTAGAGCTGCACTTTGGTACCCAACAGAGTTCCAGTAAGTTCTTTATTATGACCTCTTTTCATCAAACATCTCATCTCGTAGTGTCATATCATATAATGTGTTCATATCACTGTTTCTGTTTTACCAGTTAAACCACCTCTATGATGCCATTTCTTTATATTGTCCTTCTACCGTCATTGTCTCTGATTTGATATTTATTTATTTTAACATGGAGTCCCATTGAAGGTCTCCTTTGCAAGGGAGCCCTGCATATATAATGCAATATAATGATTTTATATCATCGCTGTGTAAGAGTACATCACATTCCTTAATTCAACATGGCTTGTTTTGTGATTCATTGTGTAAGTATATTGCTGATATTCCATGTTCTTGCCTTCACAGTTCACCAAGTTGTCCCATGGTCTACTAAGCTCCTCCATTCACCTGCTCATCAAATCCATTATCCATATGGCACCACCTCCCATCCTATCCCTCCTCTCTTCTCTCATTACCCATCCATCTTTAGTGCCTGTTAGTGTTTCCAACTCTGGTGCCTGGAGAGCAGCATCCTTACACTGTGATTAAATGTGTCAGTCTCTCTTCCAGAGCCAGCCTTCCTGCCCGAGAGCTTCAAAAAGAAAGACGTGGTGGAGATTCTGTCATATAAGAAGGCCTACAACGCCTGTGAGTATGACCATGCCGTAGCCCCCAGGGATCTGAACCTTTATCTCAATGATCTGAACATACCTTCTATGGCCACGTGGCTCAAACACAGGTTCTCTGATTTCTACAGAAGCAGTTGAATGGTATTGTTATTGTTGTTGTTTTTGATCAATGAAGGCCTGTGACTGTCAATGACTGTTTTGTAGTGTGTTTTCTGTGAACCCCAGGAAGAGTATCAGTTGCTTTTGTGACAGATCCCAAAATAAACCTAGTCTCCTCCATCCCTCCATTCCATTCCTCCTCTCCTTAGCCATCCTGATCGCCCACCTGAAGCTGTCTCCAGGTGAGCTGCGTAAGGTGCTGATGACAATGACCACAGACAGGCTAGAGCCGGCCCACATCAAGCAGCTGCTGCTCTACGCCCCCGATGACCAGGAGGTCAAACAGTATCAACGCTTCGACCAGGACTCCGCCAAACTCAGTGACCCTGACCAGTTTGTCCTGCAGGTAACAGAGACACTGTTGTGTCAATGTTTCCCAAATGGTGGATCGGGGACGTTGTCTATATTGGTCCAGTCAAATCAAATCAAATGTTATTTGTCACATACACGTGTTTAGCAGATGTTATTGCGGGTGTAGTGAAAATCCGTCTAGGCTGTGGCTAGAATGTTTAAAAATATCTATTTCAGTATTTTACTGTATAATATAGTAGTAGTTTACCACAGTAGTATGCTACTATACTAGCAATCGTAACAATATTTTTCAAGTTCATAATCTGTGTGCCCAGATGCTGATGGTCCCTGAGTATAAGACTCGTCTGCGGAGCCTCCATTTTAAGACGACCCTGCAGGAGAAGACAGAGGAGATGAAGGCTGGATACGAATGTATCTACAAGGCCTCAGTGGAACTCAGGAGCAGCAAGAAACTGGCTAAGATCCTCGAGGTAATACAACTACTGTAACTCGCTCCGTGGGAGTGGAATACAGGAGCTTAATGGTTGAGAAATGGCAAACGACTGTTGATTTAATATTCTTTATGGTACCCTGCTGTCAAAATCTAAGGTTATTAATGAACCAGGAGGATTTAAGACCAAAGACCCAAGATGATTCAGTTAAGAATTGCAATTTTGAAGATTTGTCTGTCTGTAAAATCATATAGGATAAGGTAATAAGAAACAGACTGGGAGGTATGCATAATGTTTTTATCGTGTTGTGTTATCGTGTTGTGTTACTGTTTCTAAACCTCTGTTTCTGTTGACAGTTTGTGCTGGCAATGGGGAATTACCTGAATAATGGTCAACCCAAGACAAACAAAACCACTGGCTTTAAGATCAACTTTCTCACTGAGGTATGGATGGATGTTCATGCTCTAGCTGACTGGGCTTTAGCCCCATTTGCCTCTATAGCAGTGGTTCTCAAACTAATTCTCAGGGACCCCCAAACGTTTCACAATTTTGTTGTAGCCCTGAACTAAGTCACCTGATTCACCTAGTCAGGGCTTGATGATTAGCTGACCATTTGAATCAGGTGTGCTAGCTGTGTAATAGTTCAAATACATGGAACGACTGGCGGTCCCCGAGGAGAGGTTTGAGAACCCCTGCGCTATAGTATTTGTGTTGTCTTTGCTTTCTAATGACAAATCCTATCTCACCTTAATTCTTACAGCTCAGCACCACTAAAACAGTGGATGGTAAATCCACCTTCCTCCACATTCTTGCCAAATCGCTATGCCAACACTTCCCAGAACTGCTGAACTTTGCCAGGGACCTCACAACCGTACCACTCGCAGCCAAAGGTACAGTAAGACGACACCACACAATGTTCTTTACCTGGCTCCGTCCTTCAGCTGGACTCTGACGTTCACTAGCAGAATGAATAAGTTCCATTTAGTACATTTACACAGTGCACAATATGTACTAAAAGTCATGTTCTTATCAGTTTCCTGATAATCCCCGTCGTTTCCTGATAGTTCCTTTTCAGCATTCCGATATGCCTTACAGCAGTTATCGCATAAGACTGAAACACTACAGCAATTACATTATAATGAATGGCATTCGCAGTAGACACTTGGATTTGCAATGGATTTGTCTCATATGAGTCATACTGTATGGTTTTGCATTGAAATTTCTCTGCAGTGAATCAGCGAATCCTGACAGCTGAGCTGGGTGACCTCCACTCCACCATCCAGGACATCAGGACAGCGTGTCAGATGATCCCTGCCACGGCTGAGGACCACTTCGCTGCCGTCATGAGTGTATCCTTTTATCAACAACAACAAATCCCTTCACAACAGAACATTTCCCACACACACACATAATCATAGTAGACAGTATAGTTAGTGTGTGCCACACAGTAACACACTGTAGTAATTAGTAGTAAGTAATTACACTGTAATTGTATATAATTACACCATACATAACAGTCGTCAGAATGTTACTAGTCAGAATGTTTTACTGTGCTTCAAATGGTCTAACATTTTGACAGTTTTACCCTTGACCCTGGAGATAAAGGGCTTCCTGGAGAACAGTCACCCAGCGGTTCAGTCTCTGGACTCTCTGCAGCTGAGAGCCATGGATGAGTTCACTAAGGTGGCCTCTTACTTCGGAGAGGACAGCAAAGCCACCTCCACTGAGGCCTTCTTTGCCATTTTCGCTGAGTTTACTTCCAAGTTTGAGGTGAGCCGGTAGCCATAGTGATGCCCTTGATAGGTCTCTGACTGTACAATTTGACAGCGTTCAAGTGTGTCTGTGACTCATGCATGATTTTGATTGGTTCATGTTTTCCAGAGAGCACTGAATGAGACCCAGGCTACAGAGAACCCCTGTATCCCCAGAGTGGCCTCTCCCCTGGCCTGGTAGAGACGAGAGACTGGATAACTCCTCTGCTCTCCTCAACCAAAGTGCCAAGACAACACGAAGAAACAGTCACAGCTACTGGGACACAAACAACATGATCTTCAACACTGCGGAAGGACCTATGGCCAGGAGTTCTTCCTGACCATGTCATCTGACCAGAAAGAACTCTGAGCCCTAGGGCCCACAGTTGTCCCTGGTAAGATCAAGTGGTACAAGAAATTAGTAATGAAGATGAATATGTTTAGATAAGAGTATATATTTGATATTGGATTATATGAAATTGAAATTATATTGAAATTGTAAAGCATAGATGTATATGGAAATTACATTTTAGATGGCTGATAGTCAAACGTATATGAATGTTATCTAGAGCTGAGCACTATTTTTACAGATGGACTTGATCTGAAAAGTGCACAACAGAAACTCAAATTCCATTCACACATACTCACTGCCTCTTAGATTATGTGATGATAGAACGCAGTATTAACCTACCAAGAATCATTACATTGGCATGACAATAGTACTGTGAATTATTATTTAAAAAATTAGAAGCTTTCTGGTGCCAACGTACCTGCAGTCATCCTAACGTTTGGCATTTCAAAAGTTGCACTCGGGAGAGGAAACAAAAAATAATGCCAGACTCCTGCGGGTTTGAAGTGTTTTACAGTGTGATGAACCACATGAAATAAGATGGTTAAACCACTGGGGCTAATATATGGATAGCTGCTAACGGAAAGACATCAATCCATTTGAGCATTGAGTGGTCCAGGCAGCTCTTACTGTCACTGTGGTTGTTATTGATGAACCGTCCATCTCTGCCATAACTTCACCTGAATTTGTATCTTGTTTTAGAACAAATGTTCACTTTTTTTCTGATGTTAATTTAAAGCTGTTTTGATGGTATTTCTTTAATACTGTACGTGTTTCTACTTTCCCTCCATAATTCCTTTTTACATTGGAATTTCAGTCAGAGCTGCCATCATGAAAATACAGATGTATTTATTTACAGACCTATCGTACCAGGCTTGCAATTTGTCTTCATGTTCAAAAAGACACTGCAACACATTTAAATATTGCCACTAGTGCAGTACAGTGTTGACAACTGTCCGGAGCATTTGCATGTTTGTATAGGTGTTGTTTTGTGTTATATCTGGATTTGTTTACTTTTATTATATTCTGACAAATTGGGTCTGAAATGTAGGCCTATTATAACATTTGGTCGATTGAAGTTTATTGTTCATTTATTGAAATGTTCATTTTGTAAAAGTGTGTTTTATATGTTTTCATTGATATTATTGGAGTACTTTGTATAGTTAAAAAAATATTGACTTTTTATGTTGGCCATATGGTTGCTTCTGGATCAGTTGTATTTGTTATGGATCTGTAAAAAAAAAACATGAATGCTTGACAAATAAATCTGCCTGATACCCGCGAGCTTCTTTGGCACTAATGACAATCATGGACCAAATAAAGTCGAATTTGTTTTGTGGTGATGCAGTTGCCATAGTAACAGGAAAATGGCAGTAAATCCTTTGCCATCATCAAATCAAATCAAATTTTATTAGTCACATGCGCCGAATACAACAGGTATTCACCTTAAGGTGAAATGCTTACTTTACGAGCCCCTAACCAACAATGCAGTTTCCAAAAATATGGACAAGAATAAGAGATAAAAGTAACAAGTAATTAAAAAGCAGCAGTAAAACAACAATAGCGAGACTATATAAAGGGGGGCACCGGTACAGAGTCAATGTGCGGGGGCACCGGTTAGATGAGGTAGTATGTACATGTAAGTAGAGTTATTGAAGTGACTATGCATAGAGAACAAAAACAGAGTAGCAGCGGTGTAAAATGGGGGGGGGGGGGGGGGGGGCAATGCAAATAGTCTGGGTAGCCATTTGATTAGAAGTTCAGGAGTCTTATGACTTGGGGGTAGAAGCTGTTTAGAAGCCTCTTGGATCTAGACTTGGCGCTCCGGTACCGCTTGCCGTGCGGTAGCAGAGAAAACAGTCTATGACTAGGGTGGCTGGAGTCTTTGACAATTTTTAGGGACTTCCTCCAACACCGCCTGGTAAAGAGGTTCTGGATGGCAGGAAGCTTGATGTACTGGGCCGTTCGCACTACCCTCTGTAGTGCCTTGCGGTCGGAGGCCGAGCAGTTGCCATACCAGGAAGTGATGCAATCAGGATGCTCTCGATGGGGCAGCTGTAGAACATTTTGAGGATCTGAGGACCCGTGACAAATCTTTTCAGTCTCCTGAGGAGGAATAGGTTTCGTTGTGCCATCTTCACGACTGTCTTGGTGTGCTTGGACTATGTTAGTTTGTTGGTGATGTGGACACCAAGGAACTTGAAGCTCTCAACCTGCTCCACTGCAGCCCCGTCGATGAGAATGGGGGCGTGCTTGGTCCTCCTTTTCCTGTAGTCCACAATCGTCTCCTTTGTCTTGATCACGTTGAGGGAGAGGTTGTTGTCCTGGCACCACACGGCCAGGTCTCCGACCCCCTCTCTATAAGCTGTCTCGTCGTTGTCAGTGATCAGGCCTACCAGTGCTGTGTCATCGGCAAATTTAATGATGGTGTTGGATTCGTGCCTGGCCGTGCAGTCATGAGTGAACAGGGAGTACAGGAGGGGACTGAGCCTTCACCCTTGAGGGGCCCCTGTGTTGGGGATAAGCATGGTGAATGTGTTGTTAGCTACCCCTACCACCTGGGGGCGGCATGTCAGGAATTCCAGGATCCAGTTGCAGAGGGAGGTATTTAGTCCCAGGGTCCTTAGCTTATTTATGAGCTTTAAGGGCACTATGGTGTTGAACACTGAGCTGTAGTCAATGAATAGCATTCTCACATAGGTGTTCCTTTTGTCCAGGTGTGAAAGGGCGGTGTGGAGTGCAATAGAGATTGCATCATCTGTGGATCTGTTGGTGCGGTATGCAAATTTGAGTGGGTCTAAGGCTTCTGGGATAATGGTGTTGATGTGAGCCATGACCACCAGCCTTTCAAAGCACTTCATGGCTACAGATGTGAGTGCTACGGTTCGTAGTCATTTAGGCAGGTTACCTTAGTGTTCTTGGGAACAGGCACTATGGTGGTCTGCTTAATGCATCAGTTTTACCAAATTTCTATCAGTATGTTAAATGTGCAACTAGAGGGGAAAGAACTCTGGACCACCTATACTCCACAGACACATACAAAGCTCTCCCTTGCCCTCCATTTGGCAAATCTGACCATAATTCTATCCTCCTGAATCCTGCTTACAAGCAAAAATTGGAGCAGGAAGCACCAGTGACAACATCAATAAAAAAGTGGTCAGATGAAGTAGATGCTAAGCTACAGGACTGTTTTGCTAGCACAGACTGGAATATATTCTGGGATTCCTCCGATGGCATTGGGGCGGTAGGTAGCCTAGTGGTGAGAGCATTGGGTCAGTAACCAAAAAGGTTGCTAGATCGAATCACTGAGCTGACAAGGTAAAAAATATGTCATTCTGCCCCTGAACAAGGCAGTTATCCCGCTGTTCCTAGGTCGTCATTGTAAGTAAGAATTTGTTCTTAACTGACTTGCCTAGTTAAATAAAGGTTAAATAAAAAAAGGAGTACACCACATCAGTCATTGGCTTCATCAATAAGTGCATCGATGATGTCGTCCCCACAGTGACCACAGTACATACCCCAACCAGAAGCCATGGATTACATGCAACATTTGCACTGAGCTAAAGGCTAGAGATGCCACTTTCAAGGAGCGGGACTCTAACCCAGAAGCTTATAAGAAATCCCGCTATACCCTCCGTCGAACCATCAAACAGGCAAAGCGTCAATAGAGGACTAAGATTGAATCATACTACACCGGCTCTGACACTCATCGGATGTGGCAGGGCTTGCAAACCATTACAGACTACAAAGGGAAGCACAGCCGAGAGCTGCCCAGTGACACAAGCCTATCAGACGATCTAAACTACTTCTATGCTCGCTTTGAGGCAAATAACACTGAAACATGTATGAGAGCACCAGCTGTTCCGGAAGACTGTGTGATCACGCTCTCCGCAGGGCCTGACGGATTACCAGGACGTGTACTGAGAGCATGCGCTGACCAACTGGCAAGTGTCTTCATTGACATTTTCAACCTCCCCGAGTCTGTAATACCAACATGTTTTAAAGTCCACGGCTACTAGGAGCGCCGCCTCTGGGTGAGCGTTTTCTTGTTTGCTAATGGCGGAATACAGCTCATTCAATGCTGTCTTAGTGCGACCCTCTGACTGTGGTGGTATGTAAACAACTACAAAAAATACAGCTGAAAATTCTCTAGGTATATAGTGTGGTCTACAGCTTATCATGAGATACTCTACCTCAGTTGAGCAATATCTCAAGACTTCCTTAGATATCATGCACCAGCTGTTATTTACAAAAATACACAGTCCGCCGCCCCTTGTCTTACCAGACACAGCTGTTCTGTTCTGCCGGTATAGTGTGCAACCAGCCAGCTGTATTTTGATAGTATCATCGTTCAGCCACGACTCCAAGAGCATAAGATGTTACAGTTTTTAATGTCCCGTTGGTAGTTTAATCTTCCGCGTAGCTTGTCAATTTTATTCTCCAAACATTGCACGTTTGCTAGCAGAATGGAGGGAAGTGGGGGTTTATTTGATTGCCTACGAATTCTCATAAGGCAGTCTGCCCTGTGGCCCCTTTTTCTCCGCCTCCTCTTCACGCAGATCACGGGGATCGGGGCCTGTTCCTGAGAGAGCAGTATATCCTTCGCATCTTGCTCGTCAGAGTCGTAAAAGGCAAAAAAGGATTCTGCTAGTCCGTGGTGAGTAATCGCAGTCCTGATGTCTAGAAGTTATTTTCGGTCATAAGAGACGATAGCCGCAACATGTACAGTGGGGAGAACAAGTATTTGATACACTGCCGATTTTGCAGGTTTTCCTACTTACAAAGCATGTAGAGGTCTGTAATTTTTATCATAGGTACACTTCAACTGTGAGAGACGGAATTTAAAACAAAAATCCAGAAAATCACATTGTATGATTTTTAAGTAATTAATTCGCATTTTATTGCATGACATAAGTATTTGATCACCTACCAACCAGTAAGAATTCCGGCTCTCACAGACCTGTTAGTTTTTCTTTAAGAAGCCCTCCTGTTCTCCACTCATTACCTGTATTAACTGCACCTGTTTGAACTCGTTACCTGTATAAAAGACACCTGTCCACCCACTCAATCAAACAGACTCCAACCTCTCCACAATGGCCAAGACCAGAGAGCTGTGTAAGGACATCAGGGATAAAATTGTAGACCTGCACAAGGCTGGGATGGGCTACAGGACAATAGGTAAGCAGCTTGGTGAGAAGGCAACAACTGTTGGCGCAATTATTAGAAAATGGAAGAAGTTCAAGATGACGGTCAATCACCCTCGGTCTGGGGCTCCATGCAAGATCTCACCTCGTGGGGCATCAATGATCATGAGGAAGGTGAGGGATCAGCCCAGAACTACACGGCAGGACCTGGTTAATGACCTGAAGAGAGCTGGGACCACAGTCTCAAAGAAAACCATTAGTAACACACTACGCCGTCATGGATTAAAATCCTGCAGCGCACGCAAGGTCCCCCTGTTCAAGCCAGCGCATGTCCAGGCCCGTCTGAAGTTTGCCAATGACCATCTGGATGATCCAGAGGAGGAATTGGAGAAGGTCATGTGGTCTGATGAGACAAAAATAGAGCTTTTTGGTCTAAACTCCACTCGCCGTGTTTGGAGGAAGAAGAAGGATTAGTACAACCCCAAGAACACCATCCTAACCGTGAAGCTTGGAGGTGGAAACATCATTCTTTGGGGATGCTTTTCTGCAAAGGGGACAGGATGACTGCACCGTATTGAGGGGAGGATGGATGGGGCCATGCATCGCGAGATCTTGGCCAACAACCTCCTTCCCTCAGTAAGAGCATTGAAGATAGGTCGTGGCTGGGTCTTCCAGCATGACAACGACCCGAAACACACAGCCAGGGCAACTAAGGAGTGGCTCCGTAAGAAGCATCTCAAGGTCCTGGAGTGGCCTAGCCAGTCTCCAGACCTGAACCCAATAGAAAATCTTTGGAGGGAGCTGAAAGTCCGTATTGCCCAGCGACAGCCCCGAAACCTGAAGGATCTGGAGAAGGTCTGTATGGAGGAGTGGGCCAAAATCCCTGCTGCAGTGTGTGCAAACCTGGTCAAGAACTACAGGAAACGTATGATCTCTGTAATTGCAAACAAAGGTTTCTGTACCAAATATTAAGTTCTGCTTTTCTGATGTATCAAATACTTATGTCATGCAATAAAATGCAAATTAATTACTTAAAAATCATACAATGTGATTTTCTGGATTTTTGTTTTAGATTCCGTCTCTCACAGTTGAAGTGTACCTGTGATAAAAATTACAGACCTCTACATGCTTTGTAAGTAGGAAAACCTGCAAAATCGGCAGTGTATCAAATACTTGTTCTCCCCACTGTATATATACACTGCTCAAAAAAATAAAGGGAACACTTAAACAACACAATGTAACTCCAAGTCAATCACACTTCTGTGAAATCAAACTGTCCACTTAGGAAGCAACACTGATTGACAATAAATTTCACATGCTGTTGTGCAAATGGAATAGACAAAAGGTGGAAATTATAGGCAATTAGCAAGACACCCCCAATAAAGGAGTGATTCTGCAGGTGGTGACCACAGACCACTTCTCAGTTCCTATGCTTCCTGGCTGATGTTTTGGTCACTTTTGAATGCTGGCGGTGCTCTCACTCTAGTGGTAGCATGAGACGGAGTCTACAACCCACACAAGTGGCTCAGGTAGTGCAGCTCATCCAGGATGGCACATCAATGCGAGCTGTGGCAAGAAGGTTTGCTGTGTCTGTCAGCGTAGTGTCCAGAGCATGGAGGCGCTACCAGGAGACAGGCCAGTACATCAGGAGACGTGGAGGAGGACGTAGGAGGGCAACAACCCAGCAGCAGGACCGCTACCTCCGCCTTTGAGCAGGAGGAGCACTGCCAGAGCCCTGCAAAATGACCTCCAGCAGGCCACAAATGTGCATGTGTCTGCTCAAACGGTCAGAAACAGACTCCATGAGGGTGGTATAAGGGCCCGACGTCCACAGGTGGGGGTTGTGCTTACAGCCCAACACCGTGCAGGACGTTTGGCATTTGCCAGAGAACATCATGCTACCACTAGAGTGAGAGCACCGGCAGCATTCAAAAGTGACCAAAACATCAGCCAGGAAGCATAGGAACTGAGAAGTGGTCTGTGGTCACCACCTGCAGAATCACTCCTTTATTGGGGGTGTCTTGCTAATTGCCTATAATTTCCACCTTTTGTCTATTCCATTTGCACAACAGCATGTGAAATTTATTGTCAATCAGTGTTGCTTCCTAAGTGGACAGTTTGATTTCACAGAAGTGTGATTGACTTGGAGTTACATTGTGTTGTTTAAGTGTTCCCTTTATTTTTTTGAACAGTGTATATATATATATATATGTACAAAATAAGTAAAAAAATAAGTTACAAACAACGCAAATAAACTACAAAAAGAAACACAATAGGTTGGGGACACGTAAAACGTCTGCCTTCCTCTCCAGTGCAGTCAATCCATATGGCAGCGTCAATCCATATTTCAAAGCCTTTGAGTTGCTGACCGTTTGCTCGTCGTCATTCCAGAATACTATGAGCAATTTTTGTCCAAATTCCTGAAAAACACACTGAAAAAGTCGCTGGCATACTATTATATCCCAAATGTATGTATCATTTATTTGATGGAGGTATGTTGAGAATTAACAATTTTACTTCGCTTACAGATGTAGGAGGATCTATGATAGCCTATTAATATTCATATTATACGTGGCATTTGTTCAGTCCTCATCAGAAGTTCTCCACATGATTCTGGAAGATCTGAATGACATTGAGAAACGGCCAAAGTAAGTTTTCCTCTGACTCCTCATTGAGGCATGGTCCTTGCTTTGCTCGGTTATCTGACTGTGGTTGTTTTTGGCCCATCTGCCCACTGAAGGAGGTGTGTATCCTGGGTGTTTCATTGTGTGCTGAGCCGTATGTTCCCGTCGTGGGGCTACCACTTCGTGATGCAGCCCCTCAGCCTCTAGGACCCCACCCCACAGACCCAGCCATAGAGAACCTGGTTCCAGACAGCCTGGCCATGATCTGCGCGTGCCTACTCAAACACAGGGTAAAGGAGGTGCTAAACACTGTTGGTGGCAAATCTCAACATCATTGTTGCATGTCAATTTGTCCATATCACAGACATACCGGTTGTAACACAAATTCATTGTTTCCTTTGTAAGGTATTTTGATATGTAAGCCCTCCATATTTTTGTGATCTTTGAGGGGTTGTGTCACAGGCCTTTCGGTGTGTGTGTTATATAACAGGGGTATTCAACTCTTACCCTATGAGATCCACAGGCTGCTAGTTCTGTTTTACCTGATAATTAATTTTAACACACCTGGTGTCCCAGGTCTTAATCAGCCCCTGATTAGAGGGGAGCAATGAAAAAATGCAGCAGAACTGGCTTCGAGGTCTAGATTTGAGGGTTCTATAGGTTAGCTGTTCAGTGTGTGTTGTTCTATAGGTAAGCTGTTCAGTGTGTGTGTGTTGTTCTATAGGGTTCAGTGTGTGTGTGTGTTGTGCTATAGGAAAGCAGTTCAGTGTGTGTGTTGTGCTATAGGTACGCTGTTCAGTGTATGTGTTGTGCTATAGGTAAGCTGTTCAGTGTGTGTTGTGCTATAGGTAAGCTGTTCAGTGTGTGTGTTGTGCTACAGGTAAGCTGTTCAGTGTGTGTGTTGTGCTATAGGTAAGCTGTTCAGTGTGTGTGTTGTGCTACAGGTAAGCTGTTCAGTGTGTGTGTTGTGCTATAGGTAAGCTGTTCAGTGTGTGTGTTGTGCTACAGGTAAGCTGTTCAGTGTGTGTGTTGTGCTATAGGTAAGCTGTTCAGTGTGTGTGTTGTGCTATAGGTAAGCTGTTCAGTGTGTGTGTTGTGCTACAGGTAAGCTGTTCAGTGTGTGTGTTGTGCTATAGGTAAGCTGTTCAGTGTGTGTGTTGTGCTATAGGTAAGCTGTTCAGTGTGTGTGTTGTGCTATAGGTAAGCTGTTCAGTGTGTGTGTTGTGCTATAGGTAAGCTGTTCAGTGTATGCGTGTGTTACAGGGTAGCAGTTCTGGCCAGGATGCACGGGAGCCAGCTTTACTGTTAGAGGATACAGTAATCTACACCTTAGTCTTGAATCAGAAGTGTTTTAAACAACTATTCGTTTTTTATTTTAGAAATTGTGTGGCCGACACGCCGCAGACTTTACTGGTAGCAGGAGATTGAAGAAATGATTACTAGACAATCGTCCTCCCATCAATAAGACCAAATTAATATTTTTCTTACTCATTTTGTAAAAGTGAGTGATAAAGCCATGACTCAAAACCATATCACATTTTTCTTCATATACTTTATTCAGAAAGGGAGTATAACCAAGCAGTCATTTTACATTAGATTTATTTCTTGTTTCAGCTCAGTCTGCATACAAAACTAGCTGAGCTCAAAACGCAGCTTTAACATTTGTAGTTTAATGGCATTTGTTCATCTTTCAGAGTCTCAAAACAAGGTACTCTTTCTGCAGAAGGATAAGGCAGCAAGTTAAAGGAAAAGATGAAGGGGAATCTCAGCAAGACTACATGGATGATGGTCTCTGAAAAGCAGTACAAGTACTGAACATGTTTTCAGTGAAACTAAAGCATCCAGAAATGTGCCCTTTAGTTGATTCAGGGTCTGTTCCCTAGGAGCACAACCCTGCATTATACTCAAGGAAAAAGCAACGCGTATAAAAAATAAAGATAATTAAGCTTTTCTGGTCTAGTGTATCCAACACCACCTCACTACTAGGTTGTTACATTGGTTTGTGTGTAAAACCCAGCTCAGTGGAAAAGGTAGAGCAGAATGATCTTCCATATAGAAACCTGTTCCCTGGAAAGCAAGCGCTTGTGGGGTTTAGACTTGGTTCAAGTGCAATATCAACTGTTGATGTGATTCACTAGTCAGATGACAAGGTAGCTACAGTATAAGCGCTTAAAACAGTCCTTTCCTATATTCACTTATACAGGAACTGTCACTTTAATGCCCCAGCAACATTGACGTAAACACAGAAGATTAGGAAGGCACCTACAAGCCAAGAGGATCAGCATGTACACTGAAAGTATATAGACCTACCCCTGCTACAACGAGTTATGGAACCAGTAAGGCATGCTTCAGAAAACGGCATGATTATTAACTCAAGCTACAGGGAATGTGTTTTAGGAAATAAATACAGAGAGCGAAGGATGGGTTTCATACAAAAACAGGGATAAAAAGGTATAATTGTGAGATAGACTGGAAACCTGCAGTGACCAGCTACATTTCAGCAACAGTTATTATTTTGGGGGGATTCCACGTTTACTGTGCTTTACATTTACAAATAGTCTTTTTCATTTCTTGAACTAAGGCCATCATCAAGAACAACACACCAATATCAAAGAAGTTTGTCGGTCCACTGTTAACAACCCAGTCTACTAGCAGTCCCTTAAGCATCTTAAAACAATTCCGTATGTTAGCTTAGAAATCCAGCCCTGGGCCCTTAAAACTCATTAAGGTGCAACATCCCATGCAAATGCATACAGTTTTCATTCCAAACCTCATCATCCCCCAAAAATCTACAAAGCTTTATCGAGGCTTCATCAGTGCTACAGTTACGATTTCCTGGTGGGGAGGGGCCAGGGGGAGGCCTGTTCTGTAGTTCCACTGCGGTGGTTGAGTTGATTGTATGGAGTTGTAGCTGTAACAGGCCTGCGGTAGAGTGAACCAAGGGGGTGGTGATGGGAAAGTTAGTGTGTGGAGGACACCAGGAGTTGGAGTTGGGAGAGAGCAGCAGATGTGTGGTGATCTGAGGGCTGAGGGGAGCTTGAGGTAGAAGTTGCCACTAACCACAAGCCTAGACCTACAGTTAACCATTAGGGGATGACACTAATATCTGACCCTGGACCTGTGGTTAGGGTCAACTTCTAACCACACCTGGAGAGGAGATGGAGGGGACAAGGCCAGTCCTCTTCCTTATAGAACGGTACTCTCTGTGTCCAGGTCTGAGTCTTTGGGCTGGGGCACGGACGTCATGGAGGGGGCGGTCACTGGCTGCTGGTCCACAGCAAACTCAGGGATGAAGGCTCGGGTCAACCCTTTGAGAGACAGGGCTGGGTCTGGACAAGACAAAGACAGTGAAATGTTAGTGCTGCAGCTGACTGAGGAGTTCATGTTAAAAGTCTGCTAAGCTGTAGTTGTTTGTTGAGAGACTGTATAAAATCACTCACTTATTCTTTAGCTAAATATTGTGGATTAACTAAGTAAAAATACTAAGAATTCAATTCATAGAAATGCCTAAAGGAGAAAACAAAAGTGGATTTTAAAATCAAATGGTGACTTGTGTTCAATGTTAGTTTGTTTTGGCAAGGATGGTTGACATGCTTAAAAAGACAAGCATAATGCAAATTGAACCTGCAGTACAGACAATCACTCCCCCCATGCTACTACCTTCAGTACCATCATCTGAAGGATCTGACATCCAAACAGTGGTTTCAACCGATGTAATCTATTACCATTTTCCATTGGCTTAAAGATTAAAAATAGGAAAATAGCAGTGCACCATCAAGTAGCGTTAAGTGCCAGCCACACTATGTGGCATATCAGAGATGATGCTGAGACAAGATTTATTCTAATCACAGTCCGCCGAGTCATGCTAATGCTATCCACATTCCATCATGAAGGCAAATAATGCAGCCCTCTCTATTGAAAACCACATCACTGCCATCATCAGCACAGAGTTAAAAGAGAGCTTCCCAAGGCTTGCACCTTAAGTACAATCCTGTTCCATGCATACCAGAACACTAAAACCTGATGCGGTTGGGTTGCCAAACTAAAACACACCTAAGTCAAGTTAGGCATTAGGCATGCAGTGTGTTTAGCCTAAAGTGAATATGTATGAAAGGCTATGATCATGCTTAATATTCTGATGTACAATAGTATAGGCCAAGACAAGGAGCAGGCCATTATGGGGACAAGTCTTCCAATCAAGATGACAACAATGTCTTAACAAAAAAATTAAACATTTCCAGAGGGCGAACAAATGCAATTTAAGGGTTTGCAAAAGACATCCTGACACAATCAATCAAATTCAAAAAGTTTATATTCTGCCAATTCCATGAATCAAATCGTTTTTTAGTTTCCGGTATGCTTTCATCATTTACAGACCAGCCATTAGAGATGTCCTTTGCAAATTCCACATCAAAATGTTACTGATATTTAAATGAATTAATAATGGAGGTTGAACGTCATGATGATTCACAATCAATGGGAACAATTGTAAAAGCAGGCACAAGTGGCATGTTTCTAAACGGATGATGTGGTAATGGAGTAATGCCAAAACGGATGGAGGGCAGGAGCTGAGTATCACCTGACAAACCTTTCATAAATGCTCCTGAACCTGTGGACACAGGACTTTTAGATAAAACATTGTCAATATACTGTCAACACTAGAGGAAAAGGAGGTACTGAATAGTGAACCAATACTATAAACTGAAAGAAGGGATTGTTGTGATATGTCTGTTCGGTCTGTTTATAGACTGTTGTGAATGTATTTATGTGGCGTGTTGCCAAATGAATCTCCCTTCATGGGACAATAACACGTCACTTGACTGGACTCACCCATGATTTTGTAGGCTGTGCTGCAGATCCCGTTGGTATCGTTTCCCTGTGTTGGGGGCTGAGGGGGCGGAGGGATGTTGGGCCTGTTTCTGGGTTTGGGGACGGGGCGCGGCCGGGGGAGGGAGCCTGACTGGAAGGGAGAGGGGGAGCCAGGATGGGCACCGGGTATGTCCTGGAGGGTGGTGGAGGGTGGAGGGGTGTCAGGTGGGGTGGGGGTGTCTGGAGGAGACTGGTCCGCCCCCGGGTAGTCTCCTGCGGGCTGGCTGAGGGCCCTAGGGTGGGGCGGGGGACTGACCTGTGAGGGTGTGGGGGGCTGTGGGGGCGGGTGGTTGGGGGCCTGGATGGGGAGCTGGTTGCTGGATTGGCGGCGGGGGGTGGTAGAGGGCTGGGAGATGGGGGAGGTAGGAGAGTGGCTTGAGGAGGAGAGGGGTCTGGGAGAGGGGCTGAGGGACTGGCCCTGGCCTGAGAAGGGGTGGTGGTTGGTAGGGTTACTGGGTTGGCCTGAAGGGGGGTTGAGCGGCTTGGGAGGGGCAGGGGCCGGCTTCTTTGTACCTGGATAGTGGAGAGAGGTGGACTTCAGAAAGGATCCTATGTCTACATATACTTTATTTTAGGCTACTTGAAATTGTAGGTCTACGTCTAACAGGGGAGCTACACTGGGGCGTCACAAAAACAGTGGGTTTTCAGCTGCTACACCGGACTGGTTAACTATAGCCAGGCTGAGCAGAGCCCAAGCCACTTTCTGTAGTGTTCTCTGGCACGAGGCACGCGTTAAATTCCTAAAAATAGAACCAGAGCGCCATTTTACACTAAGCAGCGCAGGCCTCTTAAAGATCTGCGTTGCTTCCACAGGTTTCATTCAAATGAATAGGAGTGTCTTACACTCTGCAACAGTTACACATCCAGTGTAGCATGCGTGTAAATCCATGTCAAATGGAACAATATAACTGCTAGTGGAAATTACCTTGTAATAAGAGGCTTACTAATGAAAAAGAAAAGAATAGGTTCTTGATAAAAATGTCCTCATGATACCATTATGCATATAGCTCCAAATAAATGTCAAACAACCTAATAAAGCTAAGCTGAATTGCTTTAAGGAGTGTCTCACCTCTGCGCATCATGTGTGGACTGGGCCCCATGGATCCAGCCCCAGGGCCTCCCACTCCCAGCTGTCCCCCAGCTGAGCTGGCCGTGCCCGGGTGGCCCCCACCTGAACCGTTCCTCTGGTGGAGGGTCAGGGTGGAAGTGGGTTCACGCTTTGGGTTGCTTAACAGACAGACAGAGGTCCTAATTTTAAGTACAAGACTCAGAATTTAGCATAGTGCTATGAAAATGTCCATCAAATTGAAGGCCTGTTCTGTGAGCTTTTTGTCCTTAACTGCACTGGGCGGTGTCTTCGGTTTACCTTCTATATTCTGTCCAATGGATCAATAGAACAGTCAAACAGATTGGATGGAAACCTTTCATAAACGGATTCAAAAACATCCTTCAAAAGCTACATAAGCTCAATGAGAAACGGAACCGGAACTAATGGTCAAACAACATTTCTGCTGATTCATGTGTTCTAGCCTGAGAGCAGATGCGTGAGGGCCCTCTGAGGATGGCTGGCTCACACCAACCATTGTTGTAGAGCCAGTGGTCTGAACTGAGATGTACCCACAGTGTTATTATAATGATTACTTGTTAATTGTTTGAGGAAAATGTGGTTAGACAGCGAGAGAAAAACTCTAGGAAAATAATACGTGAAAAACCCATGTGGTCACTTCAACATTTTCTATGCTCTGTAGTCATTTTCCATTCAAAAATGACATTCAAATTACCATAAAACGCATCTATTTGTAAAAGAACAGTGGCATCACCATAAACAGTGCACATACACTTATCAGCAAATGATCATCAAAAGGTTGCAGGCAAAAGGGTATTTCCTTCCCATGCAGTGGAGTGGCATGCGTGTCTGTGCTCCCCAGTGCACTACACACCCTTACCTGAGTTCCTCAGCGGTAGTAGCGAGAAGCTGCTGTGCTGCCACCAGGGCAGCCATACCCAGTGCCAGGCTAGGCTGGCAGCCCTCCAACACCATGCCCCCCGGTGGGGCCTGGAGCTCAGCCACGCACCCTGTGACCTGCCCAGGCCCTGGGGCCTCCACCGGGGGTAAGGGGGGCTGGAAGGCGGGTGAAGCATGCTGCTTTCTACCTAAGGTGTTGCTGCCTCTACGGGGGACGGTGTTATGGTCCAACAGTTTGTTAGCAAAACTACAGAGAGAGGAGAGAGGACAGACAGACGGCAGAGCCACGTTGAGAAAGAAACCCGGGCGACAGGACAGAATCACCAAGTCCCAGAGTAGAGAGAGAACGTGGAGAGAAAGAGAGCGAGAGAGATACTCCACACCAAATAGTCAAAAGGGATGTTATGTAGATTTGTAGTCTAAAGTCACAAAGATAAACTAGAAGCAACTAGAAGCCTATAGCACTTAAGACATCTAAAAATACACTTCAAAAAGACCCCCATGTAAGTATGATAATAATCAGAGCTACCAATCAAACCAAACATTCAAAGTGTAAATTAATATATTATTGGTTGAGTTATACAAGTGAAAATCCTTTAGATTTAAATAGCATATCCTCAGCTCAGAGCACTGGCAGGTATAGGATCCGTCTTTGACCTTTCACCCCATGGCAGTTCAAAGTAGAGGGATGGAGCTAGTAGTGATGGGGTGCTGCTGTATCACGGTAATTGACCGTTAATTAACACATTTAGCATCTCCTGGCTTCCACACACAGCCTACAAGCCACTGATGCAGACCTTAAGTACAGATACATTTTAAAACATCTAATAAATCCATGTAATATAGCCTAAACTTCACAATAAATCCATTATTTATTTTAGACAGGTCTAAAGAAACATGATATGAACAAAACGTAGTGTATTTCAGTACAAGAGAATAGCATTCTCTGAGTTGTCCTTATGTTAGGTACTGATCTGGCTGTGCCATATGGCTGTGGGCTACACTAGTTCATTTAGCAGACAAGATTTGCTTAGAATACCATGGCATTATTTTATAGTATTTTATAGTATGAAGAATACAATGGAATAAAATATATAGTTTCTCCAAACGATCTGAAGGAGTGCGTTGAGCAGTTAACAAAGAAACAGGTACTCCAATATGCTCAATTTAGAGTTATTCATGTAACTTTAGTTGTGACACAAACGTTGGGCTATATGTTTATACATTCTAAGGCTGCATGATGCGACTAATGATGATTTGAAAAGTTGCATGAAAGGCATGAGCTTTGCTGTGTTTTTTTGCGCAGGTTGTACACACTTCATCAGTCTCTCATTCCCAATTTGACAAGCACTTGATAATGCCTCGAATTTCCCGGCGGCATCCCCTTTGTGTGTGGCCGTAACGCCCCCTAAAAATATCCATGCCTTTTGAGGCCAGTGGCCGTTGTGCCCTTGGGCTGAATATAATCATTATAATTCACTTTTCCCTGCGTGCTACTTACTCCGAATCACCTCTCACTCACATGACTCTCCGTCACGTGATCGGGTCTTTCTCACAGGCTACAAGTGAAGACGGACATCGGGGATGCAACTGCGTGCGTCCTTATCCAATTCTGACACGCATATTGAAGATATTGGAAGAACTGTCCACATTTACTTTTCCTCAGCCAACAAGATGAGTAATGAACATAGCCTATGTCAATCTACTATCCCCCATAGTACAAAAGTTGACCTATTCTATTCTGTGAGAGAAATAAATATTCCGAACAGTCTGGGAGAGTTGTGGGATGCGATAGATCCCAAATTAGTACAACCACTAGCAATCAAAAACACTTTTTTTTACGCAATGAGGCTGACGCAACAGATCAGAACGTTTAGCTTAAAATGTTGATAAACTATTAGGCTATTTCTTCACATTATAAGCGCAGCAATGTGCACACGGAAGTAGGTTATAAGCGTGAATGTTCCTTTAGCAGGAAAACACCATTATCAAAAGTGACTGCAAATGCGATTATGCATGTTATGTTTTTATTATAAAAAGGTGCATTTACAGTGAAAATTAACTTACCCAAAATTGAAACTCATGTTCTGCATATGTAGGCTCTACACCCTGTTGTAAAGCGGATAATGCGCTTAAATTTAAAGAAGTTATTTGGCCACTTTAGTTGTGATACAAACCTTATCAAAACATATAGGCCTATGGGCCTACATGAGATATGCGACTACGATATGAAAGTCGCAAAAAAAAAGGTATACATTGTTTCTTGCCTGGGCTGGGCATCATTCACAAGTGATAGTGTGATGGTTGACAATATTAGCCTATTGTTGATTTCATCTTGTCTTTACATATACTAAATAATAAATGTGTGTGAAATTTGTTTTGATTTAGAATGAACCATTATCATGCACCTGTCTTGAAACGGTCAGTGGGGGGAAAAATCCATGTCATCTATGCACTTAAAAAGCAAATGGAGGATGCTTTTCCCTGTGTTTAATTTTCATGCCAGCCAGGTAGGCTATACTCATTTTGTAAATATAAGCAATGTGCTTAATATTAGGAAAGTTGAGAAATAAATATAGTAGCCTATATATAGTTCCTCCTCTTTTAAGAGACAATCACTCTGTTTTCTCAAGCAATTGCATGGCCTATTGAAATGTTGCGCAACATGAGCTCATGGGCTCTCATGAAGTGTTTGATTAGATTATCGATTACATTTGCATTGATGTCAGAGTGATTAGAGGGACAAGAGAGTGCTGAGTACCAGGCAGTTAGCAAGTTTGGCAGGTTACTAATGATCAGCAGCAGCATCAGAGCTTGGAGAAGCTTAATTATCAGGACTAAACAGTCACGTGGAATTTGACTGCCTTCATGACTCGTGACCGCCGGTGTGGCGGTAATACAGTCACCGTAACAGCCCTAGCTACTGTTGGTGGTTACCTGTCCTTGCGAGGGTTATCGTTCTCTGGCCCCACCATACTACCAGGCCTCTTCCTCTCGATGGTGGAACAGTCGTACTCCATCGGATGGTTGGAAGGAGGGGTGGGCATGGCGAACATCCCCGAAACATTAAACTCCACATCTGAGCAAAGGCGGAGAACAGGCAAGTAGAATTCCTTTTAGGCGCCATTTAAAAACAAACAGATCCATTTTGAGTATCCTGGGAATCAAATTTATACCACTGAAAGAGCAATCTGATGACATTCCCGTTTCTATTGTTCATGATCCTGTACACAGGAGACTAAGTACCTCCCTCCTGAGGACCCGGTCAAAGGTCATATATACATACCCTCAGGGAAGAACCAGTCAGCGTGCTGTATGATGGGTTCTATGATGGTCACCACGTGAACAGAGGTAGCAGCAGCCATCTCAGCTAGAGTCCTGCAGGCATACAGAGGAGAGCAGACATGTTATAAACAAACACTAACAAACATTAGTTTTTCAGTTTGAAAAGTAAGCAACTCCCCCTTTCTCACCCCTCTGTTTTGGCCCACAGCATGTTTGGTCCCAGTACAATGGCGATGTTGCTAGGAGTCATCTTGTTGACCTCACTGTCCTGAGCCAGCTTGGACAGGAACTTCACCAGATACCTACGACACAGAGACAGGCACAGGTAAGGCACAGGTAAGGCAAAACATTAGATGCTAACATATCTTCATAATACACACATCTTTGTTGTGAAGTAAAGTTGTGTGAACCAGTCCATCTGTTACCCACCTTAGGTTGGCTTTGTTGTTCTTCGGTAGTTGATCACACACAACCCATAGGGCCTGCAGACGCTTGTCTGGCTCTGAAACGCTGGGCAGAGAGACAGAGGGACAATCACGGACCTGTTTCATGGTTGCTCTAATTTCACTCCTTTTTAAATTTTATTTCTCATACTTTTTTATTTTATTACTGCTCTACTTGGTTACACTTCCTTTAACAGCTATACAAGAAGGTGTGTGGTGGCTTACTTAGACGCCTGAATCCACTCGTCGTAAAGCTGGAAGCTCATCAGAGGTTCCGGCAGTTCTCTCAGGTAAGACTTCAGGGCTCCTGGAATGAAAGGACAGTTATGTGAAGAATGGTCTGACAGTCATTTCAGTTATATTACTTGAAAACTCTTGCCGAAACATGTATAAAACGTGAGTAGGGGTTAGCACCGTACCAGCGACAGCGTGGGGGTCTGAGTAGAACTCCTCCAGCTGTGAGGTGGAACAGTCCAGAGCAGCCTTGAGCTTCTTCAGTTTAGAGGCCCCTGCTGCGATCCTAAACAGGCCCTGATACAACAACACAGACACGATTGATGAGACACAGACACACAGTCCGCAAACAATGCTTAAAGGATACATTTGCTTTTTACAACCAAATCTGTTTTATGCAAATGGCATGTCATAGAAGGGTCCAGACACTTTTTTGGCGATTTCACTTTATTAAAAAAAATACAAATAATGATCATCCTCGTTGTGCAGTACGGGGGCTCTGAAAGAACATGAACAAAGGCTCCAAAAACACTCAAATACGTCCTTTTAGAAACGGAAACGCTTTCAGTATAGTGATGCAGGTCTTTAGATGTTGTACATGTGAAATTGTGTCATTCCGAACTTTATCCGCAATGTTCTATTCCATTTTGTACGACTCGAGCAGCTTACCCTATACAGCTGTTACATTGTGTATCCTGCTGCTAGAATGGACGGAGCGGTATTGTTCAAGTCGCCAAAACATGTAATATAACGTTGCGGATACATTTCAGAATTACACAATTGCATGTCTACAACATCTAAACACTACACCCTATTGTTCATGTATTTTTCCCGAGCACCCATACTGCACAACGAGGAAGTGAATCGCTGGTTGGGTAAATAAAATAAGAGTGAAATCGCAAAAACATTTTGATTTGTTCGTAAAAAAGCTAAATTCTCCTTTAATCACTACACAGACACCCAGCCCTGTATTTATTCATTCACACAAATGCAAACACACATCACTCACCTCTCTCACATGCGCGCACACACACACACACACACACCACTCTCTCTCCCAAACAAACAGTCCCTCTCTTCTCACCACACTGACTGTGTTGTGTTCACCCATAGAATGAACAGGAAGACAAACAATGTGTTGAGAACTAAAGACTGGGAGGAGTAAACACACAGCTGATTTACTATGACCAACAAGATACTTTGTTGTATTCTAAAACCGTGCAAACACAAACATAGCATCCTAATAAATCGCAATTACAGCATAATTGCTGACATTTCTAACAAGTGAAAAGAACTTCGAACATTGCAACAGATTTGAATGTTTTTTGTCCCGTCTCTCCTCATGTTCATTTTTGTAAACATTTCAAATTGATGGGTTCAATTATGTTTAGGACCAGTTTAAGTGCATTTTGTGTTTCGTATTTGGGTCCACTTTCGACAAAAATGTTCAATCCATTTCCTCCATCCTATTATTCCACCCATCCATAATTACATTTCAGTCCTCAACTTACTATGATCCCCTCATTTCTCCCCCCCTCCAGCCAATGCTTCCCTCCATCTCCCTACCTCCTCCTTCATGCCAGTCTCCAGCAGCATCATGACGCAGGCCTCTAAGGGCAGAGCGATCTCTCTGCTACTCCTCTTCAGATGCTCCTCCAGCCCCGTCCCAAACGCTGGCTTCTCCGTCCACGAGTCTGAAGGGAGAGCGAGAGAGTGGTAGAGAGAGAGTGGTAGCACTGAGCATGGTGGAAACAACACTAAAGTTGTTACGGGTCTGCAGCGAGAGAGGGCGGTAGGTAGTCACCCCAGGAAGAGCAGTGTGTGGATGAGAGGTTAGGAGGCCTGGGAATGGTAGATTTCTAGGTCAACAATGTCCCCTCTGGCCAACCATCAGTCACTCCCTCCTCCAATAAAGCTAGCTGTAACGAATAACCACATGGTCTCCATCCATGGTATGTGTTCCCACTCTGTGGAAAGGAAAGCCCAGGTAGGTCTGAGCTGTAAATAGTGTTTGACTTTGAGTCATCATAACCTACATGCTGAGAGCAAGGCTGTCTGATTTAGACCAAATGTGTTCGATTTACTAGATAAAAACAAGCTAACAGGACACAGCTTTCCAACCACAGAGGGAGAAGAGAGAGCGAGGATGCCCATACTAAAAAGAGAGTGGAGACACCAAAATAAGATGGCTTCCCTGTAATCCTTTTCAGTCCTACAGAAACAATAAGCAATTCTCTATATTTGACAGAGCCTGCCAGTTGCATTCAGCCATCATTGAGAATAATAAGCAATTACTTTGACTGAGAGATGGTTGATGTGGCATTTTAATATAGTTAAGTGATTGAAATGGTCTAACAAATAACCAAGATGCTAACAGCTGTAGACTAGCTGGCAGGGGGAAATTAAGGAGACATTAAAGGAAAGATTCACCCATTTTGAATGTTATATCGTTGTTGGGCATCTCTAAACAATGTTCTATCGATTCTGGGGGTCATTTCGTTTTTATGTGTATCTGAGCGCTTGCCGTTCACGCAGGCAGAAATATAGCCGGTATGGCGTAGCATTTTATTTAAATCAGGGTAGACCAATTGAGACCAGGACCTCATTTTCAATGGTGTCCTGAGACCATAAAGTAAAATACAAAAAAATATAAAACAAGATATAATAAAAAGTACATTACATTAGAACATCAGCCATCAAACAAGTTATTCAAATCAATCAAAACAATTGCACACCTCATTGAACTCATTTATCATCAAGGTTATGAACTGCCTTAGTGGCATCCAAATGTAATTAATTTTGTAACTGATTCCAAACATTTGGAGCGTGAAAACTAAAAGCGGATTTACCTAATTCCGTGGAGACCCGAGGAATCTGAAGAGTTAACCAACCCCTTGAATGGGTTTGGCATGTCATTCTTTAATACGTTAGATTAATTTTAGATCGCGAAAATGTCTATCATACATGTCAGATTTCAATACTGGTCAATGTCAAAACCCGGGATGTTGTTCTCTCTTGAATGAGCCATTGATCATATTTTTTGCGATATTCCTACCTCGAGAAATGTATAATTTAACAGAGGGTCCACCACATTTCTCCTATTTTTCTGCTTCTTCAGTCCAGGGTGCACTGCATGCTGCGGACCACTCCACTCTGCGAGGCACACGATCTGTGGTTGAACATGGTGAGATTGTAGACTCCTAAATTGATAGTGCAGTTTGTTTAAGCGATTTTACAGACAACTAGCTACTTCATATGCTGATATTGACCTCAATATTATTGTGTGTAGCTAGCCAGCCAGCCCATAGAGAGAGCATTGTACTGTGGGTTTGTAGTCGACTTGAGCTGCAAAAGACTTCAACGTTTCACGTTGCTACCAACCTTATTATAACAAAATGTTCTCACGTGGTGTTATTTTTAACACTGCAAATTATAAGAATTGGTGGTTTTGGGTGGATGTTTCCTTTAAGACTTCAGCCAAATTTAACAATAACATCATAATATACTGGACAGAGTTCCTGTATCACGCTCAGTTAAACCTTTATGAGCCCGAAGTAGAAGAAAAAAAATAGCCTGTGGCTAGAGGGGGGTGGGGTGGAGAGATATATTTTTTTGGAAGGACGTGAGGATTGGTCTGTACTAGAGGTCGACCGATTATGACTTTTCAACGCCGATACCGATTATTGGAGGACCAAAAAAGCCGATTTCATTTTTATTTATTTATTTGTAATAATGACAATTACAACAATACTGAATGAACACTTATTTTTACTTAATAAAATACATAAATAAAATCAATTTAGCCTCAAATAAATAATGAAACAATTTGGTTTAAATAATGCAAAAACAAAGAAGTAAAAGTGAATTATGTGCCATGTAAAAAAGCTAACGTTTAAGTTCCTTGCTCAGAACATGAGAACATATGAAAGCTGGTGGTTCCTTTTTAACACGAGTCTTCAATATTCCCAGGTAAGAAGTTTTAGGTTGTAGTTATTATAGCAATTATAGGACGATTTCTCTCTATACCATTTGTATTTCATATACCTTTGACTATTGGATGTTCTTATAGGCACTTTAGTATTGCCAGTGTAACAGTATAGCTTCCGTCCCTCTCATCGCCCCTACCTGGGCTCGAACCAGGAACACATCGACAACAGCCACCCTTGAAGCATCATTACTCATCGCTCCACAAAAGCTGCGGCTCTTGCAGAGCAAGGGGAACAACTACTTCAAGGTCTCAGAGCGAGTGACGTCACCGATTGAAACGCTATTAGCGCGCATCCCACTAACTAGCTAGCCATTTCACATCGGTTACACCAGCCTAATCTCGGGAGTTGATAGGCTTGAAGTCCTAAACAGCTCAATGCTTGAAGCACAGCGAAAAGCTGCTGGCAAACGCACGAAAGTGCTGTTTGAATGAATGCTTACGAGCCTGCTGCTGCCTACCACCGCTCAGTCAGACTGCTCTATCAAATAATAGACTTAAATTATAACATAATAACACACAGAAATATGAGCCTTTGGTCATTAATATAGTCAAATCCGGAAACTATCATTTCGAAAACAAAACGTTTATTCTTTCAGTGAAATACGGAACCGTCACATATTTTATCTAACGGGTGGCATCCATAAGTCTAAATATTCCTGTTACATTGCACAACCTTCAATGTTATGTCATAATTATGTAAAATTCTGGCAAATTAGTTGGCAACGAGCGTCACGTCTGGAGGAAACCCGGCACCATCCCTACGGTGAAGCATGGTGGTGGCAGCATCATGCTGTGGGGATGTTTTTCAGCGGCAGGGACTGGGAGACTAGTCAGGATTGAGGGAGGATGAATGGAGCAAAGTACAGAGAGATCCTTGTTGAAAACCTGCTCCAGAGCGCTCAGGACCTCAGACTGGGGCGAACGTACACCTTCCAACAGGACAATGACCCTAAGCACACAGCCAAGACAACACAGGAATGGCCTCAGGACAAGTCTCTGAATGTCTTTGAGTGGACCAGCCAGAGCCCGGACTTGAACCCGATCAAACATCTCTGAAGAGACCTGAAAATAGCTGTGCATCAATGCTCCCCATCCAACCTGAAAGAGCTTGAGAGGATCTGCAGAGAAGAATGGGAGAAACTTCCCAAATACAGTTGTGCCAAGCTCGTAGTGTCATACTCAAGAAGACTTGAGGCTGTAATCGCTGCCAAAGGTGCTTCAACAAAGTACTGAGTAAAAGGTCTGAATACTTGTGTAAATAGTTTTACATTTTTAATACAGCTGCAAAAAACAAAAAAAAATTACTAACATTTTTTGCTTTGTCATTATGGGGTATTGTGTGTAGATTGATGAGGGGGAAAAACAATAATCCATTTTAGAATAAGTCTAATGTAACAAAATGTGGAAAAAGTCAAGGGGTCTGAATACTTCCCAAATGCACTGTACAGACCAATCCTCACATCCTTCCTAAAAAAATCTATACTCTCCACCCCACCCCCCTCTAGCCACAGGTCTGAATACTTTCCCGAATGCACTGTATCTTGCTGCGAGAGGTTTTTAGGGGGGAGTACAATGAAGTTGTCCCTAGACACATTTGACGTAGTACTGCATTTCCTTCCATCATGGTTAAGGCTAGGATTGGAGGAGGATAACTTCTGGGCATGTTCAACCAGCACGGGGAGAGGAAGACTGTGTTGTACTGCACCTGGCTGTCAGAGGGTGTTGGGGGGGCAGGAGTGTAGTGTACCTTGCTGTGCTTGGATGGTTGGCAGGACACTCTCCAGCACAGTCAGAGATTTTCTATGATAATCAGCTTGGGCCTCTAAGAGCTGGGAACACAACAGAACAGAACATTGTGGAGGGGGGGGGGGGGGGGGGAGCGAGAGACAGTAGAGGGAGAGTGTAAATCATCAACTATGAGGACATCAACTATTAAACTGCACACCCAGTCAATCTACAGCTGTGAACATTCATGCACACCCAACATGCACACCCACCATTACATAGTAGCGGGCATAGTCCCCTTCCTTTGAGAAGAAACTGTACATGTCTGCAGCCAGTTGGTCCTGAGAGAGAGGAGCACAGACAAGAGATCATTACAACCAGATGACAGAAGAACCAGCTCTCAGAACTTACATTTCAAACTTAAAACACATCATCCATTTAATGAGAAAACATCACATCAACAGTAATTTCCCTATGCCCGTTTTATTATTGACCTAAGCGGTGAGTGGCGAAGGGGTCTAAGGCACTGCATCTCAACGCAAGAGGCGTCACTACAGTCCCTGGTTCAAATCCAGGCTGCATCACATCCGGCCGTGATTGTGAGTCCCATAGGGCGGCCCAGCGCCGTCCGGGTTTGGCCATCATTGTATATAAGAATTTGTTCTACACTGACTTGCCTATTTAAATAAAGGTCAAATATATATATATTTTCTTATCCACCTCTCTGGTCTCCATTATATCAACATCGAATCAATGTATTTCAGGTGGCAGCTCTGTTAGTGTTAGCGGTGGGTATGGCCATTGGGCCTTCCACAGTGAATGAATCTGTCTGCTGTTAACAGGGCCTGGGTAGAGCTATAGGGTTCGTAGGGCTAAACAGGCTTGGAGAGTAGAGGAAGGAAAACACACAGGCATGTAGTTTCCTGGACAGATGACCTGACACACACCACTCCATACAAACACAATACACTGAGTCAGCAACATACACAGAGAGGCCACATGCGCACAAACACACCCACACACACAGCTGACTGGGCATTCTTCCTAAAGCAAGCAGCCACAACGTCACTGAGGTTGGAATGTCCACTTCTGCTCTTATGTACAGTACCAGTCAAAAGTTTGGACACCTACTCATTCCAGGGTTTTTCTTTATTTTTACTATGTTCTACATTGTAGAATAATAGTGAAGACATCAAAACTATGAAAAAACACATATGGAATCATGTAGTAACCAAAAAAAGTGTTAAACAAATCAAAATATATTGTATATTTGAGATTCTTCAAAGTAGCCACCCTTTGAGTTTGCAAAGCTGTCATCAATATGAAATATATTTTGACTTCGTTTAACACTTTTTTGGTTACTAGATGATTCCATAGGTGTTATTTCATAGATTTGATGTCTTCACTATTATTCTACAATGTCGAAATTGTCAAATAAATAAAAACCCTTGAATGAGTGGGTGTGTCCAAACTATTGATTTGACAGAAATACAGTAGCAAACAATCCATATTTCAACTACCTCTTCTGCAAGCAGTTAACATTCGGGATTGAGGTCTGTGATTTATCCTAATTCATATAGCAGACTGGACGTCCGACCAACTTACCTTGCAGAGTTCCATTTTGTTCATAGCTTCATCCACCTCTTCCTTGAGCAGGTCTGCCTTGGCCGTCAGTGCTTGCGTGTTTGTTCCTGAGATTATTGACTTGGTTGCCTGCAACCACCTGGAAGGGGTAGACCACACACACGGTTATAAACTTGTTATAAACTTCAGAAAACATGTCATAAGCACAATATAACATGAATAAAGGCGATACATGTACAGTTGAAGTCGGAAGTTTACATACACTTAGGTTGGAGTCATTAAAACTCTTTTTTCAACCACTCCACAAATTTATTGTTAACAAACTATAGTTTTGGCAAGTCGGTTAGGACATCTACTTTGTGCATGACACAAGTAATTTTTCCAACAATTGTTTACAGACAGATTATTTCACTTATAATTCACTGTATCACAATTCCAGTGGGTCAAAAGATTACATACACTAAGTTGACTGTGCCTTTAAACAGCTTGGAAAATTCCAGAAAATTATGTCATGGCTTTAGAAGCTTCTGAAAGGCTAATTGACAACATTTGAGTCAATTGGAGGTGTACCTGTGGATGTATTTCAAGGCCTACCTTCAAACGCAGTGCCTCTTAGCTTGACATCATGGGAAAATCAAAAGATGTCAGCCAAGACCTCAGAAAAAAAATTGTAGACCTCCACAAGTCTGGTTCATCCTTGGGAGCAATTTCCAAAAGCCTGAAGGTACCACGTTCATCTGTACAAACAATAGTACGCAAGTATAAACACCATGGGACCACGCAGCCGTCATACCGTCTCCTAGAGATAAACGTACTTTGGTGCGAAAAGTGCAAATCAATCCCAGAACAGCAAAGGACCTTGTGAAGATGCTGGAGGAAACAGGTACAAAACTATCTATATCCACAGTAAAACGAGTCCTATATCGACACAACGTGAAAGGCCGCTCAGCAAGGAAAAAGCCACTGCTCCAAAACCGCCATAAAAAAGCCAGACTATGGTTTGCAACTGCACATGGGGACAAAGAGTGTACTTTTTGGAGAAATGTCCTGGTCTGATGAAACAAAAATAGAACTGTTTGGCCATAATGACCATTATTATGTTTGGAGGAAAAAGGGGGAGGCTTGCAAGCCAAAGAACACCATCCCAACCGTGAAGCACAGGGGTGGCAGCATCATGTTGTGGGGGTGCTTTGCTGCAGGAGGGACTGGTGCACTTCACAAAATAGATGGCATCATGAGGGAGGAAAATGATGTGGATATATTGAAGCAACATCTCAAGACATCAGTCAGGAAGTTAAAGCTTGGTCGCAAATGGGTCTTCCAAATGGACAATGACACCAAACATACTTCCAAAGTTGTGGCAAAATGGCTTAAGGACTACAAAGTCAAGGTATTGGAGTGGCCATCAAAAAGCCCTGACCTCAATACTATACAAAATCTGTGGGCAGAACTGAAAAAGCGTGTGCGAGCAAGGAGGCCTACAAACCTGACTCAGTTACACCAGCCCTGTCAGGAGGAATGGGCCAAAATTCACCCAACTTATTGTGGGAAGCTTGTTTAACTTCTCTGGGGCAGGTTCGACGCAATCGTCCCACCTTGCCAATAGCCAGGGAAAATACAGAGCGCCATATTCAAATAAAATGATATAAAAATCTAACTTTCATTAAATCACACAAGTAAGATATCAAATGAAAGCTACACTCGTTGTGAATCCAGCCAACATGTCAGATTTCAAAAAAGCTTTTCGGCGAAAGCATAAGATGCTATTATCTGATGATAGCACAAAAGTAAACAAAGAGAGAAGCATATTTCATCACTGCAAGCACGACACAAAACGCAGAAATAAAATATAAATCATGCCTTACCTTTGACGAAATTATTTTGTTGGCACTCCAATATGTCCCATAAACATCACAAATGGTCCTTTTGTTCGATTAATTCCGTCGATATATATCCAAAATGTCAATTTATTTGGACCGTTTCATCCAGAAAAACACAGCTTCCAACTTTCGCCAAGTCATACAAAATATATCAAAAGTTACATGTAAACTTTACCAAAACATTTCAAAGTACTTTGGTAATACAACGTTAGGTATTTTTAAACGTTAATAATAGATAAATTTGAAGACGGGATGATCTGTGTTCAATACAAAAAGAAAACAAACTGACGCATCTTTTTTTGTAACGTGACTCTCTCAAAATATTTACTTAATGTGACCCTCATTTACGATAGCCCTACTTCTTCACTACTCAAAGGAATAACCTCAACCGATTTCCAAGGACTGGTGACATCCAGTGGAAGCGGTAGGAACTGCAAGCAAGTCGATTAGAAATCTGGTGTCTCTAAAAAAAAACTCATTGAAAAGACAGTGTCATCAAAAAAATACAAATTCTGAATGGTTTGTCCTCAGGGTTTTGCCTGCTACATAAGTTCTGTTATTCTCACAGACATGACTCAAACAGTTTTAGAAACTTCAGAGTGTTTTCTATCCAAATCTACTAATAATATGCATATCTTATATTCTGGGGATGAGTAGCAAGCAGTTGAATTTTGGCATGCTATTTTTCCCGAAAGTGAAAATGCTGCCCCCTGCCCTCAAGAAGTTAAGCATATTAAGGGCAATGCTACCAAATACTAATTGAGTGTATGTAAACTTCTGACCCACTGGGAATGTGATGAAAGAAATAAAAGCTGTAACAAATCATTCTCTACTATTGGTCTGACATTTCGTATTCTTAAAATAAAGTGGTGATTCTAACTGACCTAAGACAGGGATTATTTTACTAGGATTAAATGTCGGAAATTGTGAAAAACTGAGTTTAAATGTATTTGGCTAAGGTGTATGTAAACTTCCGACTTCAACTGTAGATAGGCTCACCTCGCTCTGGCAGAATCGTAGTCCAGCACTAGCCTGGCTAGCTGCTTCCTCTGTTTCAGGATGTTGGGAATGTCCACCTGAGAATATGGACAGATCACATGCATATTAAGAATGTATGGTACTTTTCCAAATACATATTGCCTCAATGATTCTTTGATGCTGTGTTGGAATAAGAATGTACTTATATATATTGGATACTCTTGAGACCGGTTTGGATGAAATAAGGCACTAGCTAGTTATCTCCTTCTCACCTCTGCTAGCTGGTTGAGTGGGTCTAGGACATCCTTCTCTATCTGGACCTCGTGCTGCAGCAGCTCTGACGCCAGCCTGTTCTCTGCCTCCCCACACACCTCCATCATCTTTCTGTCAGGAGGAGACCCATACACACAGGTCATTCAGACGCCACAGGAAGAGCCACCGGATCAGCAGTTACTTACTTTCTTTCAAATAATATAAATAATGACTGATAACAGCAGAGAGGGCCATCTACATGTCGCATTCGTCACTAGTCTTCTTTGGCACCACCTTTCAAATTCATTATTCTTCATCCACACATACTGTACATCATGCACAAATGTGTCAAATGAGAGATTGACCTAAAAGCAGACAGTAGCTAGGTTTCCATCCAATTGGCGACAGCTTTTCATTCTAAAATCTGCATAAAAACAATATGGGCAATTTCCCATCAGAGATGTGTTTTCATAAAATTGACTTGTTGTGGATAAAAGGCTGTGTGTGATGACATACTGCACATAAAAATACCTTTTGTGGTTAAATTCCCATGTACCAAATAAAAAATACAAGTTAGATGGGTTTCCATCGTATTTTCAACTCTACTAATGGTTTTCTCACCCAAAAAATTGGTGTTATATAGCGAGTGTGCCCACTCTGGTATTGGCACGTGTGCTCTAGCCAACAGCTCACAGATACAGTGCGGGTATAGCCTACTAGATGAGATTATTAGGGACATAAGAGCAAGATCATTTTTATTTGTCAAACGGCAGCCAAGCATCGATGATCATGTTACCAGAATAAGACACTCAATATTTATTGGAAAGGATAATCAAGCTCATCACCTTGCACTTTCACCACCCTGTGAAGTACATTGTCATTTATTTAATCTGTAGCCTAATAAACGGCACGCTTTCCCAAGTCGTAGTGGGAGGACTAGAGGTCGACCGATTAATTAGGGCTTATAACAATGGGTAATCTGCATTTTTGGACGCCGATTACATTGCAATCCATGTGGAGACTGAGTGGCAGGCTGACCACCTGTTATGCGAGTGCAGCAAGGAGCCAAGGTAAGTTGCTAGCTAGCATTAAACTTATAAAAAAATCAATCTTAACATAATCACTAGTTAACTACACATGGTTGATGCTATTACTAGTTTATCTAGCTTGTCCTGCGTTGCATATAATCGATGCGGTGCCTGTTAATTTATCATGGAATCACAGCCTACTTCGCCAAACGGGTGATGATTTAACAAAAGCGCATTTGCGAAAAAAGCACAATCGTTGCACCAATGTACCTAACCATAAACATCAATGCTTTCTTAAAATCAACACACAATATTGAAGACTCATGTTAAAAGGAACCACCAGCTTTCATATGTTCTCATGTTCTGAGCAAGGAATTTAAACGTTAGCTTTTTTTTACATGGCACATATTGCACATTGTGTTTTTGCATTATTTAAACAGGTTTCATTATTTATGAACTAAATTGATTTTATTTATGTATTATATTAAGTTAAAATAAAAAAGTGTTCATTGTTCATTCTGTATTGTTGTAATTGTCATTATTACAAATATTGTTATAAATAAAAAAATATTTTAATTAAAAAAACAGACGATTAAATCGGTATCGGCTTTTTTTTGGTCCTCCAATAATCGGTATCGGCGCTGAAAAATCATAATCGGTCGACCTCTAGGGAGGACCACACAACATGTCATCGCGTGACTCCAAGTTTACTTCGATATGACAGTTCTCATAGAAATATTTATGCATAAAAGCATTTCAACTGACATCTCACATAATTAATTTTACCTACACAAAAAGATCCCACCTTGTCTAGCGTATTTTGTTTTGATGACATTTGGAAAGTTAACGACAAAAATGTTCAGTTTCAATCAGGCCTGTCTAGAAATGTTTTATCCAACATGTACTTTACTCTCAAAAGGTCAGATGGACACCTTGTTAGTAACAGTATCGATGGGTAGCTTCCAGTCAGTTTCTAGATCCTCTTGTTTGAGTGCCTGTCCATTTCTGTCACTGTCTTACCATGCGAACAAGGCAACGGTGTAGCTAGTGTTGTTACATGGAGGAACTGTCTGGCACACATCCTCATTATGTGGATACACACAACCACACTAAGCACTTGATGATCCTCGACAAAAACAAAAAAATGACTGAAAATACAGTCGACAATAATAATAAGGCCAGTTTATTAGCTCTGAAAACATTGCCCCACATTCTCCATCCCCCTGAGCAAGGCAGTTAACCCACTGTTCCCTCGGTGCCAAAGATGTGGATGTCGATTTAAGGCAGCCCCCCACCTCTCTGATTCAGTAGGGTTGGGTTAAATGCGGAAGACACATTTCAGTTGAAGGCATTCAGTTGTACAACTGACTAGGTATCCTCCTTTCCCCTCTCTAAGGTTCATCTGTTCCATATAACCAGTGTCAGACAGATGGTTGGTTGTCTAACCTGTCAATCACTCTCACTCACCCAATCAGAGACTCCTCTCCCAGCTGACTGCCGCCGTCCACCATGGCTTGAGACAGCGCCGTCAGAGGAAGCTTTTTCTGTGAGGTGTGTATAGAGAAAGAGGGAAGAGAGAGATGTATATATTTATACCAACTGAGGCACCAACAATATACTCATTCTAATATGTCAACAAAATGTTTATGCTTAGTTCTTTAGGGTTTATCAGTGGAAAGTCAATTTCCACTGTCATGAAGATGAACAATAAAGAATAGTATAAAGAATGAGGATGTTACTGTTATTGCTGTGTTAATAGCTACAGTACTTTGACATACTGTAAAAACTAGATACAGTATGATGCCTTTTCATTCCTTTCTATTCTCAAAGCTGGAATGAAAAGCATGGAAGGAGAGATGAGCAGAGCTGGAAATGTAGCTATGAGAAAAGTAAAATGTGTGTTTTTACCTGACCATTTCCTGTGTAAAGGCGTGGTACGGACTGGCATTGACACAATTGTACATGTTGGATCATGAGAAGTAAACAAAAACAAACAAATTGCTGGTATAGAACATTATTTTCAAGGGGGTGGGATAATCTAGTGTTAAATCGGGATAAGTGAAGATTCAGTGGGATATACAGTACCAGTCAAAAGTTTGGACACACCTACTCATTAAAGGCCTTTTCTTTATTTGTACATTGTAGAATAATAGTGAAGACATCAAAAATATGAAATAACACATGGAATCATGTAGTAACCCAAAAAGAGTTCAACAAATCAAAATAGATTTTATCTTCTTCAAAGTAGCCACCCTTTGCCTTGATGACATCTTTGCACACTCTTGGCATTCTCTCAACCAGCTTCATGAGATAGTCACCTGGAATGCATTTCAATTAACAGGTGTGCCTTGTTAATAGTTAATTTGTGGAATTTCTTTCCTTCTTAATGTGTTTGAGCCAATCAGTTGTGTTCTGACAAGGTAGGGGTGGTATACAGAAGACAGACCTATTTGGTAAAAGACCAAGTCCATATTATGGAAAGAACAACTCAAATAAGCAAATAGAAATGACAGTCCATCATTACTTAAAGACATGAAGGTCAGTCAATCCAGAAAGTTTCTTCAAGTGCAGTCACAATAACCAATAAGCACTATGATGAAACTGGCTCTCATGAGGTCATCCACAGCAAAGGAAAACCCAGAGTTACCTCTGCTGCAGAGGATAAGTTCATTAGAGTCACCAGCCTCAGAAATTGCAGCCCAAATAAATGCTTCAGAGTTCAAGTAACAGACACATCTCAACATCAAGTATTCAGAGGAGACTGCGTGAATCAGGCCTTCGTGGTTAAATTGCTGCAAAGAAACCATTACTAAAGGACACCAATAAGAAGAACAGACTTGCTTTGGCCAAGAAACACGAGCAATGGACATTAGACCAGTGGAAATCTTGAGATATTGGTTCCAAACGCTGTGTCTTTGTGAGACGCAGAGTAGGTGAACGGATGATCTCTGCATGTGTGGTTCCCATCGTGAAGCATGGAGGTGGTGTGATGGTGCTTTTCTGGTGACACTGTGGGTGATTTATTTAGAATTCAAGGCACACTTAACCAGCATGGCTACCACAGCATGGCTACCACAGCATTTTGCAGCGATACGCCATCCCATCTGGTTTGCGCATAGTGGGACTACCATTTGTTTTTCAACAGGACAATGACCCAACACATCTCCAGGCTGTGTAAGGGCTATTTGACCAAGAAGGAGAGTGATGGAGTGCTGCATCAGATGACCTGGCCTCCACAATCACCCAACCTCAACCCAATTGAGATGGTTTGGGATGAGTTGGGCCGCAGAGTGAAGGAAAAGCAGCCAATAAGTGCACAGCATATGTGGGAACTTCTTCAAGACCGTTGGAAAAGCATTCCAGGTGAAGCTGGTTGAGAGAATGCCAAGAGTGTGCAAAGCTGCCATCAAGGCAAAGGGTGGCTACTTTGAAGAATATAAAATATATTTAACAATTTTTTTGGTTACTAAATGATTAATTGTGTATTTCATAGTTTTGATGTCTTCACTATTAAAAAAAAGAAAAACCCTTGAATGAGTAGGTGTGTCCAAACTTTTGACTGGTACTGTAAATCATAAATATATGTTAATATTTGATCTAGTAATTGACAATTTGGCCAGGAATAATGTTAATAATATGTGTACTTACATGTCTCTTCTCTGCGTCGGTGCCAATGTGGCCCTGCAGACACGTGACCATCCTCTTGTGTGTATTGTGGGACACCACACGCACCATCTCCATGCGCCGCTCAATCTGTGCACGAGAAGAGAGAAACACACATGACCACTTACATACAGACAGACCTTTACTGTGAAGTAGCATACAACTCAGTGGTAAAAGCAACTACAGCCTATAGACATGGGGAACTAGTTTCATAGAGGCAGTGTGTTGAATAAGTAAACCCCTGTAAATGCATCGTTTTGTTGTTCATTGTGTAAAAAAGTTATGAATATCATATGTTCCGCGCTGCTGTCACAGGCAAAGTTAACTCAACTCGTTGTTTATTTTAAAAAAGAACGTTGGTGGAGGAACTTTGTAATGCAGACAAAAGTTCCCGGGGTTAGGGACAATGAGTTGAAAGGTTATGCCTGCAGTTTATAACTGCACTGAGCCATCTTTCCCAGCCCTTTCGGTCCTCTGATAACTGTCTGTAGAATGAATGGTGTTGACGTCTTTCCACAGGTCACTATATTCCTCTAATCGCCCTCATTCCTGCCTGTTGACTGCTGTCTCATGGAAGTCCATTCAGATACATGGCCTGTTTTGATTAGTGGCCGGGGCTGGATGTCAAAGGTCAGGCATGATTGATACCGGCCGCTCCCAGCGGGGCAACACAGGAATGAATGTTCTCTATGAAACAGATGACTCATCCGAAGCGTCTCCATGGAGACCGTAGCTGGGCTGTGACTGCTGTTTGGAGAGTGAAAGGGCAGATTAATGCTCTCCCCTTGGAAGTTGTGATTTCAAGGCACTCTGAAGACAGGGCAGAAAAAAACTTCATACTAGGCCATAAAAGACAGCCAGCCTTGTCGATCTCCCAAATGAAGAGCTGATATACAGTGCATTCGGAAAGTATTCAGACCCCTTGACTTTTCCCACATTTTGTTACATTACAGCCTTGCTCTAAAATGGATAAAAACAAATGTAAAAAAATGTTTGTCAATCAACCCACAATACCCCATAATGACAAAGCAAAAACAGGTTAAGAAATGTGCAAATGTATAAAATAAAAAAAAACAGAAATACCTTATTTACATAAGTATTCAGACCATTCGCTATGAGACTCGAAATTGAGCTCCGGTGCATCCTGTTTCCACTGATCATCCTTGAGATGTTTCTACAACAACTTGATTGGAGTCCACCTGTGGTAAATTCAATTGATTGGACATGATTTGGAAAGGCACACACCTGTCTATATAAAAAGGTCCCACAGTTGACAGCGCATGTCAGAGCAAAAACCAAGCCATGAAGTCGAAGGAATTGTCCGTAGAGCTCCGAGACAGATCTGCAGAAGGGTACCAAAAATGTTCTACAGCATTGAAAGTCCAACAACAGTGGCCTCCATCATTCTTCAATGGAAGAAGTTTGGAACCACCAATACTCTTCCTTGAGCTGGCCGCCAGCCAAACTGCTCAATCGGGGGAGGGGCCTTGGTCAGGGAAGTGACCAAGAACCCAATGGTCATTCTGACAGAGCTCCTCTGTGGAGATGGGAGAACCTTCCAGACGGACAAGCATCTCTGCAGCACTCCACTAATCGGGCCTTTATGGTAAAGTGGCCAGATGTAAGCCACTCCTCAGTAAAAGGCTAATGACAGCCCGCTTGGAGTTTGCCAAAAGGCACCTAAAGGACTCTAAGACCATGAGAAACAGGATCCTCTGGTCTGATGAAACAAAGATTAAAACTCTTTGGCCTGAATGCCAAGCGTCACATCTGGAGGAAACCTGCCACCATCCCTACGGTGAAGCATGGTGGTGGCAGCATCATAATGTGGAGATGTTTTTCAGTGGCAGGGACTGGGAGACTAGTCAGGATCAAGGGAAAGATGAATTGAGCAAAGTACAGAGAGATCCTTGATGGAAACCTGATCCAGAGCGCTCAGGACCTCAGACTGAGGCAGAGGTTCACCTTCCAACAGGACAACCCTAAGCACACAGCCAAGACAACGCAGGAGTGTCCCTGAGTGGCCCAGCCAGAACCCGGACTTGAATCCGATCAAACATCCCTGGAAAGACCTGAAAATAGTTGTGCAGAGACGTGCCCCATCCAACCTGACAGAACTTGAGGAACTGCAGAGAAGGGAGAAACTCACCAAATACAGGTGCGCCAAGCTTGTAGCGTCATACCCAAGAAGACGCAAGGCTGTAATCACTGCCAAAGGTGCTCCAACAAAATACTGAGTATAGGGTCTGAATACTTGTATTTTATTTTTAATACAATTGCAAACATTTCTAAAAAGCTGTTTTTGCTTTGTCATGTGGTATTGGGTGTAGATTGTGGAGGAAAAAAATTATTTAATTCATTTTAGAATAAGGCTGTAACAAAATGTGGAAAAAGTCAAGGGGTCTGAATACGTTCCGACTGCACTGTAAATGCTGAAACTATGGCATTTCCAACGCTTCTTTTGAGCATTGTTATGCCATTTATTGTCAGTTCAAAACTAGTGTCGGTTGTACCATCTTAGGTACAGAACATGCGCAGTATGGAACATGGGGTGTGTCTGTTTTTAAAAAGGTGGGGGGGGGGGGGGAAGAGAGAAACAGAACAATGGGAACAGGGCAGAGACGGAACAGCCAGGGGACAGACAGTGTCAGAACAGATAAACAGAAACCATGGCAATTGTGTTCTAAACACAGAACTCTGGAATTACACTGGCTGGAAGAGGACAGAGGAGATAGAGGTGTGCAGAGACTCTTTCCACCTCTCTCACGCGTCTTTCCCGACTCAATGAGGCCCCTAGCATTCCCAAAACAGCTGTTATGACAGAAACTGTGTGGAGGGCGTCTCCTGCCTCTTCCACAAGCCCATGGCTTAAGGGGGAAAGTCATGTGTTCAAACTGGGCCCTGCTAGTACCTGGCACAGGAAAGGGAGATTCCTCTCACTAGAGTGGGAGATCCTGGGAATGTGTGTGGAGCTATGGAGCTAGGGGTGCCACTGTGTTTCCCTTTTCCACCATATTCTTACACGCAGAGAGACAAACCCCCCCCCCTAAATTAGACACAGAGACAAAGACTTCCCACACACAGCAAATGTTCCAGTGTTGAATCAACACTGAGGGTTAAAATTAAAACTGTTCCAGTGTCTATAGGGACCCACACATTCCAGTGTTAATTTAACACTGCTTGGTGCTGACGCTGTCACACTTTCTCAGTGTAAGAAATTAACACCCGTAGTGTTAGTGTTTTAACACCGCATGGTGTAAAGCCTAATTTGCATATTTCTGTGGGATCCTGCCTTGCATTATCGAGTGAATTGTAGAGTTACCAACCATGACTGTATTTGTTAGTGACAGACCTAGTTGTTGAATTCATTCCTTTTAAGTCCTGTGGACTTCACCAAGTGAGTTCCTAGGCAAATGTTAAAGATTTGACTCTGACAATAAAATTACATACACTGAGTGTACAAAACAATTGGAACACCTTAATATTGCACTGCACCCAGGGTTTCCGTTAGGAAAATGTGGCGCTGGACATTTGACAGGCAACATTTGAATTTTACAGACGTTTCAGAAATTTACCGGACCCATATGCATTGGGTGCCTAACCTGATTAGGGTGTCCACCCACGGTGCTCATGACAGAAATAACAGTTCAAATATGGCAATTCATATTAACAGAAAATGGAAGTCGATGATGCAACAATGTGTCGTCCTTCTTACCGAATTCTGATGTGCACTTTGAACATGTAAGAATAACTGTCCAAATGTACTTTTCCTCAGCCAACAAGATGAGTAACAAACAGCAAAATCACAAGCCTATGCCAATCTACTATAGTAGAAAAGTTTAGGTTATTCTATTGGTCAGCTTGTCGAGAAAGAAATAGCCTATTCCAAACCAGACTCTGGGACAGTTGTGGAACGATAGATCCCAAATTCATACAACCAGTAGGCCTAGGTTACATATAAGAAAAACATTTATAAGCAATGAGTCTGATGCAACAGATCAGAATGTTTAGCTTAAAATGTTGATAACCTATTATTTCTTCACATTATAAGTGCAGCAATGCACACAAGGCAATAAGCCACGCGTGAATGTTTGTTCCATTACGCAATTTGCGGGAAAACAGAGTTGGCAAAAAGGGCACTGCACATGCAAGTGGTTTCATGTGACAGAGATGAAAATATCTGTTAGAAATGTATGAAGAGAGTTGATCTAATATGCTACTTTGAAGCAAGGTAAGACCTGCCTCATAATATCTATTAAAATGTTCAGGTTTCAAACAATTAAATATATAGTACCAGTCAAAAGTTTGGACACCTACTCATTCAAGGGTTTTTCTTTATTTTTAATATTTTCAACATTGTAGAACACATAAATACGGTTCCGTATTTCACTGAAAGAATAAACGTTTTTTCCCGAAATGATAGTTTCCGGATTTGACCATATTAATAACCAAAGGCTCATATTTCTGTGTTTATTATATTATAATTAAGTCTATGATTTGACATTTGATAGAGCAGTCTGACTGAGCGGTGGTAGGCAGCAGCAGGCTCGTAAGCATTCATTCAAACTTTACTGTGTTTGCCAGCAGCTCTTAGCAATACTTGAGGCACAGAGCTGTATGACTTCAAGCCTCTCAACTCCTGAGATTAGGCTGGCAATACTAAAATGCCTATTAGAACATCCAATTGTCAAAGGTATATTAAATACAAGTGGTATAGAGAGAAATAGTTGACGCGTCATAATTCCTATAATATCTACAACCTAAAACTTCTTAACTGGGAATATTGAACCACCAGCTTTCATATGTTCTAAGCAAGGAACTTAGCTTTTTTACATGGCACATATTGCACTTTTACTTTCTTCTCCAACACTGTTTTTGCATTATTTAAACCAAATTGAGCATGTTTCATTATTTATTTGAGACTAAATAGATTTTATGTATTATATTAAGTTAAAATAAGTGTTCATTCAGTATTGTTGTAATTGTCATTATATATAAATAAATACAAATTTGGCCAATTGATCGGTATCGGCTCTTTTTGGTCCTCTAATAATCGGTATCGGCGTTGAAAAATCATAAATCAGTCGACCACTAGTCTGTAGTGAAGCCTCTAGCACTGAGATGCAGTGGCTTAGACCGCTGCGCCACTCTGGAGCCCCGAGATTAAGCATGTGGCATAGGAGTGGGATTCTATGTTTTCACATGCAAAAGTGATTGCTTTTGATGCTTTATCTGCCTTCCAAATGAAAACTAGTTAGAATTGTCTAACATATACACTATATATACACAAAAGTATGTGGAGACCCCTTCCAATTAGTGGATTCGGCTAGGTCAGCCACACCTGTTGCTGACAGGTGTATAAAATCGAGCACACTGCCATGCCATCTCCCTAGACAAACATTGGCAGTAGAATGACCTTGCTGAAGAGCTCAGTGACTTTCAACGTGGCACCGTCATAGGATGCCACCTTTCCAACAAGTCAGTTGGTCAAATTTCTGCCCTGCTAGAGCTGCCCCGGTCAACTGTAAATGCTGTTATTGTGAAGTGGAAACGTCTAGGAGCAACAACGGCTCCGCCGCAAAGTGTTAGGCCACACAAGCTCACAGAAAGGGACCCCCAAGTTCTGAAGCGCGTAGTGTGTAAAAATCGTCTGATCTGTTGCAACACTCACTATCGAGTTCCAAACTGCCTCTGTAAGCAACGTCAGCACAATAACTGTTTGTCGGGACGCAGAACAAGCCTAAGATCACCATGCGCAATGCCAAGCATCGGCTGGAGTGGTGTAAAGCTTACCACCATTGGATTCTGGAGCAGTGGAAATGCGTTCTCTGGAGTGATGAATCATGCTTCACCATCTGGCAGTCCGACGGATGCCACGAGAATGCTACCTGCCTCAATGTATAGTGCCATTTGTAAAGTTTGGTGGAGGAGGAATAATGGTCTGGGGCTGTTTTTCATGGTTTAGGCTAGGCCCCTTAGTTCCAGTGAAGGGAAATGTTAACGCTACATTATACAATGACATTCTAGACAATTCTGTGCTTCCAACTTTGTGGCAACAGTTTGGGGAAAGCCCTTTCCTGTATCAGCATGACAATACCCCCGTGCACAAAGCGAGAACTTGACTGGCCTCACAGAACCCTGACCTCAACCCCATCGAACACCTTTGTGATGAATTGAAACGCTGACTGCGAGCCAGGCCTAATCGCCCAACATCAGTGCCCGACCTCACTAATGCTCTTGTGGCTGAATGGAAGCAAGTCCCAACATCTAGTGGAAAGCCTTCCCAGGAGAGTAGACACTGTTATAGCAGCAAGGGGGGACTAACTTCAAATTAATGTCCCTGAATTTGGAATGAGATGTTCGAAGAGCAGGTGTCCACATACCTTTGGTCATGAAGTGTATATTTTATGGAAAATATATGTTTTATGTTTCTGGACAATGCTGCCTTGTTGACAACATGACTGAGCAGTGCAGATTACTGTTCTATTTAAGAAGGGTACTCCTCCCTCACCGCGTTTGCCCGTTCACGTCACGGGCCATAGACCGGTACACCACTGCTCAGGTTAATAGAACTCCCTCAGTGACTCGGATAATCCTACAGTAGTATCAGTGTTGTCCATGGCAACTGTAACAGTCAGCTGCCCTTCTGTGTGCTAGCTGCCCTTCTGTGTGCTGTGCTTAAGCGCCATGCTGAGGGTATTGATCAACTATTTAAGCTCAGCCAGTGTTTTCTCCTCTCCCTTTAAATTAATCTAATCTGTCTGACCTTCACTATGGTGACTATTAATAGCCCTGGGCCCGTGGGTAAAGGAAGGCAGACACTCTAAGGCCTGGTCTGGCCCTGGGAAAGTGGACCTGAAGAACCCCTTACCCAAGTCTCTTAACAAAAAACAAATAAAATGTTATGTCACATTCTTCATAAACAGGTGTACACTAACAGTGAAATGCTTACTTTCGGGTCTGTTTCCAACAACGCAGAATTAAAGAATAATAAATATTTGATAAATATAAATAGTGACATGAGCAATAAATACACAGTGAATAACAAAACCTAGTAAAAATAACATGGCTATATACCGGTGAGTACGAGGTAATTGAGGTAGCTGTTAGAGGTCGACCGATTTAAATCGGTATGGCCGATTTAATTAGGGCCGATTTCAAGTTTTGATAACAATCGGGTAATCAGCCTTTTTGGACGCCGATTACATTGCAATCCACGAGGAAACTGCGTGGCAGGCTGACCACCTGTTACGTGAGTGAGCCTGCCACGCGAGTGCAGGGTCAAAAGGACCTTGTGGATGCAAGGAGCCAAGGTAAGTTGCTAGCTAGCATTAAACTTATAAAAAAAACAATCAATCTTCACATAATCACTAGTTAACCTAGTAATATCATCAACCAAGTGTAGTTAACTAGCTTGTCCTGCGTTGCATATAATCAATGCGGTGCCTGTTAATTTATCATCGAATCACAGCCTACTTCAACTTCAAACTTCAACTTCAAACGGGTGAAGCTCATTGCACAAATGTACCTAACCATAAACATCAATGCCTTAAAATCAGTACACAGAACTATATATTTTTAAATCTGCATATTTAGTTAAAATAAATTCATGTTAGCAGGCAATATTAACTAGGGAAATTGTGTCACTTCTCTTGCGTTCAGTGCAAGCAGAGTCAGGGTATATGTAACAGTTTGGGCCGCCTGGCTCGTTGCGAACTAATTTGCCAGAATTTTACATAATTATGACATAACATTGAAGGTTGTGCAATGTAACAGCAATATTTAGAATTAGGGATGCCATCCGTTAGACAAAATACAGAATGGTTCCGTATTTCACTGAAAGAATAAATGTTTTGTTTTCAAAATGATAGTTCCGGATTTGACCATATTAATGACCAAAGGCTCGTATGTGTGTGTTTATTATATAATTAAGTCTATGATTCGATATTCGATAGAGCAGTCTGACTGAGCGGTGGTAGGCAGCAGCAGGCTCGTAAGCATTCATTCAAACTTTACTGTGTTTGCCAGCAGCTCTTAGCAATACTTGAGGCACAGCACTGTTTTTGACTTCATGCCTATCAACTCCTGAGATTAGGCTGGCAATACTAAAGTGCCTATAAGAACATCCAATTTTCAAAGGTATATGAAATACAAATGGTATAGAGAGAAATAGTCAACGCGTCATAATTCCTATAATAACTACAACCTAAAACTTCTTAACTGGGAATATTGAAGAACTGGGAATATTGAACCACCAGCTTTCATCTGTTCTGAGCAAGGAACTTAAAACGTATTGCGGATCAGTGGGACGCTACCGTCCCACCTGGCCAACATCTGGTGAAATTGCAGAGCGCCAAATTCAAATTAAATTACTATAAATATTAAACTTTCATTAAATCCCAAGTGCAATACATCAAAATAAAGCTTAACTTGTTGTTAATCCAGCCGCCGTGTAAGATTTCAAAAAGGCTTTACAGCGAAAGAAAACCATGTGATTATCTGAGTACAGCGCCCAGCACACAAATGCATAACATATCATTTTCAACCAGGGAGTTGCGACACGAAAGTCAGAAATAGCGATATAATATATGCCTTACCTTTGAAGATCTTCTGTTGGCACTCCAAAAGGTACCAGTTACATTACAAATGGTCCTTTTGTTTGATAAACTCCTTTATATCTATAAAAACTTAGTTTAGCTGGCGCGCTTCAGTCAATAATCCACTCGTTTTCCCTCCTTCAAAATGCATCCAAAATGAATCCCAAATGTTACCAATAAACTTATCCAAACAAGTCAATCAACGTTTATAAATCAAACCTATGGTACCCTAATACGCAAATAAACTATAAAATTTAAGATGAAGAATTGTTATTGTCTTTCCCGGAGAAAAATACCAAAGAACGCGCTCTCATTCACGCGCTTGGAAACACTACAGCCCTAATGGGAGCCACCTAGAAAAACTACAATTTCTGGCTCATTTCCCCAAAAACCAGCCTGAAACTCTTTCTAAAGACTGTTGACATCTAGTGGAAGCCATAGGAACTGCAATCGGGCACGATTTCGCCCTTTTATAAAAGTGCCAGTCATTGAAATCAGTGGTAGGATGAATTTCTTTTTGGGGGGGGGTTTGTCCTCGGGGTTTCACCCGCCATTTCAGTTCTGTTATACTCACAGACATTATTTTAACAGTTATAGAAACTTTAGAGTGTTTTCTATCCAAATCTACCAATTATACTCTATTCATCCGGACGTCAAAATACCGCCCCCTATCCCAAAGAAGTTTTAAACATCAGCTTTTTTTACATGGCACATATTGCACTTTTACTTTCTTCTCCAACACAGTTTTTGCATTATTTAAAACAAATTGAACATGTTTCATTATTTATTTGAGACTAAATTGATTTTATTTATGTATTATATTAAGTTAAAATAAAAAAGTGTTCATTGTTCATTCAGTATTGTTGTAATTGTCATTATTACAAACTAATATACATAAAAATTAATTTAAAAAAATAAAAAATAAAATGTTAAATACATTTTAAAAATAATAACATTTTTTTTTTTTATAAATTAAAAAATCGTTATCGGCTTTGAAAAATCATAATTGGTCAACCTCTAGTATGTACATTATTTCAGTCCACTGAATCAAAGCAGTCTTATCAGTCTACTCTGGCCTACTTGGAGTAGGCTAAGGGAAAGGGGGATACCTAGTCAGTTGTACAACTGAATGGATTCAACTGAAATGTGTCTTCTGCATTTAACCCAACCCCTCGGAATCAGAGAGGTGCGGGGGGCTGCCATAATTGACATCCACGTCTTCGGCGCCTGGGGAACAGTGGGTTAACTGTCTTGCTCAGGGGCAGAACGACAGATTTTTACCCTGTCAGCTCAGGATTCGATCCAGCAACCTTTCGGTTACTGGCCCAACAACACAGTGAGAGCGTGCGTAATTGTGCTTTCAATATCTGGGAAAATATCCACATCGGGCAGCAGGTGAGCTAGTGTCGGAGAATGTGGTGATTCGGCTTGTAGAACCTTGTGTTGGGAGACATTTCTTCACTTCACTGTCATTGGCAAACAAGTTTCTTGCAAAGAAAACAAGTCTGGATGGCACCATGAACAAAATGAGACTGGAGCTCCCTCCCTCTGCGAAAAACAAGGCACCTGCACAGCCGTTGTATGCCTTCTAAACATTCCATCTCTGAGATCTATGGACAGTTCCTTGGACTTCATGGTATAGTTTCTACTCTGACATGCACTGTCAACTGTGGACCTTACATAGACAGGTGTGCATCCTTCTAAATCATGTCCAAACAATTGAATTGGCCACAAGTGGACTCCAATCAAGTTGTACTGACGTCTCAAGGATGATTAAAGGAAATTGGATGCACCTGAGCTCAATTTGGAGTGTCATAGCAAAGGGGTGTGAATACTTCTGTAAATTAGATTTCTGCATGTCATTTTCAATACATTTGCAAAAAATATATGTTTTCACTGTGTGTAAATAGGTGACAAAATAAACATCTATTGAATCCATTTTGAATACAGGCTGTAACAACAAAATGTGTAATAAGTCAAGGGGTATGATTACTTTCTGAAGGTACAACAAGCAGACTAGGTAAATAGATAAACTATTCTACTATGGGTTGTCTGACTTTTCTATTCATTACTCATTTTGTTTGCAAATGTGGACTGTCCTAGCATCTTTAAAGTGCACCTATTTTTACGCGGTGGCGTAGCGCCACAGCTAAATGACTGCAGCGGAAACACTGACTAAACAAACCAGAAGGATGTGAAAGAGACAGACAGAAGTTGTTGTACTAACTGTGATCAGCTCAGAGCCTAGTTAGGTCTATGACGCATCCACTGAGCTGGGAATCTCCACTGTAATGTGACTGAGGAGTGTGTGTGCCAGGACTGATGAGAACACGTCCAGACAAGCACACAGCGCACAACACGCTTAGCCAAAGAAGGGTGTGAGAGCTTGTCTGTGTCCAAACAAAAACAGCAGTAGCCTAAACCAGGGGTTCCCAAACTGTATCACTCCGGCTCCACTCCCAGCATTGGGGAACACCCCCCCCCCCCTCCTGCATTGGGGAACACCCCCCCTGTCTATTTCTATGGGCACAAGCACAGTTCATGACCAACTGTTCACACCCCTCGTTGGCAGAGAGAACATTTTGAAGGTTTAAAGCTTTTTCCTGCAGTTCTATATATTATACATTTTGTCATGGGATGCAGAGAAAAGTTTAGTTTTAAAGCGCATATCCTGCAATTCTACACATCCAGCTCTACTAGACGTCTCATCTGTTTGTGCTGTTGACCACTCTTTAGCCTACTCATGTCATCTCATGCATGCCATACATTTACAGCGGGCAAAACCAGAGCAAACATGGATGCCAAACCCACTAACCCAGAGCATACACATATGGAATGACAAACACGGCAGAGAGGAGTTGGCTGAAGCAGAAAACCGATGAGTGGTGATCAAGCACCAGACACTCCAGTGCTTCTAGGGACACGAGAAAGATCCAACAGTGTGTTCTCAGACTGACATGGTAGCGTGAGAGATGTGACATGTGGAATACAGAGGAGTCTGAGTCACAGTGGGCCATGGAAGGTTGTTAAAGGAAGGT